>NW_017732569.1:127093-129896 GCF_001890085.2 Hipposideros armiger
GTAAATGGATTGAATGCTCCAATCAAAAGACATAGGGTGGCTGAGTGGATAAGAAAGCAAGACCCTTGCATGTGCTATATACAAGAGACTCACCTTAGATCAAAAGACACATACAGGCTGAAAGTAAAGGGATGAAGTAAAATATTTCATGCAAATGGAACTGAGAAAAAAGCTGGAGTAGCGATATTTATATCAGATAAAATGGACTTTAAATTGAAGAACATAATGAAGGACAAAGAAGGGCACTTCAGAATAATAAAGGGATCGATCCAACAAGAGGACTTAACCCTAGTAAACATCTATGCACCTAACATAGGAGCCCCCAAATATATAAAAATGATATTGACAGACATAAAGACAGAGATCAACAGTAACACTATCATAGTAGGGAACTTCAACACCCCGCTGTCACCAAAGGACAGATCCTCCACACAGAAAATCAACACAGAAACAGTGGCCTTACATGACACTTTAGACCAGCTGGATTTAACTGATATTTTCAGAGCATTTCATCCCAAAGCTACAGAATATACATTCTTAAGTTCACATGGAACATTTTCCAAGATAGACCACATGTTAGACCACAAAACAAGTCTCAATAAATTTAAGAAGATTGAAATCATTTCAAGTGTCTTCTCCAACCACAATGCTATAAAACTAGAAATCAATTACAAGAAGAAAACCAGAAAGCACACAAATACATGGAGGCTGAATAACATGCTACTAAATAGCGAGTGGGTCAGAAATGAGACCAAGAAGGAAATCAAAAGATACCACCAGACAAACGAAAATGAAAACACCATGACCCAAAATCTCTGGGAGGCAGTGAAAGCAGTCCTAAAAGGGAAGTTCACAGCAGTGCAGGCCTACTTAAAGAAGCAAGAAAAATCTCAAATCAACAGGTTATCCTTACACCTCAGGAAGCTGGAAAAAGAGCAGCAAAATAAGCCAAAAGGGTGTACAAGGAAGGAGATAATAAAGACCAGAGCGGAAATAAATGAAATAGAGACCAGAAAAACAATACAAAAGATCAACAAAACCAAGAGCTGGTTTTTTGAAAAGATAAACAAAATTGACAAACCTCTACCCAGAATCATAAAAAAAAAATTTAAAAAAACCAGAGAGGACTCAAATTAGTAAAATCAGGAATGAAAGAGGTGAACTGACAAGAGACACCACAGAAATACAAAATAATTTATAAAATTACTATGAGCAATTATATGCCAACAAATTTGACAACCTGGAAGAAATGGATAATTTCCTTGAAGCATACACCCTTCCTAAGCTAACTCAAGGAGAAATAGAAAATCTGAATAGACTGATTACTACCAAGGAAATTGAATCAATAATCAACAAGCTCCCAACAAACAAAAGCCCTAGACCAGATGGCTTCACAAGTGAATTTTACCAAACATTCAAAAAATAATTATCACCTATTCTTCTCAAACTACTCCAAAAAATCCAGAAGGATTCAAGGTTCCCAAACTGTTTCTATGAGACTACTATCACCCCGATTCCAAAACCGGACAAAGACAATACAAAAAAGAAAAACTACAGGCCAATATCCCTGATGAACATAGATGTAAAAATCCTCAACAAAATATTAGCAAACAGAATTCAGCAATATATTAAGAAGATAATACACCATGATCAAGTGGATTTCATCCCTAGTACACAAGGTTGGTTCAATATCTGCAAATTAATTAATGTGATACACCACATCAACAAAATGAAAAAATAAAAATCATATGGTCATATCAATAGATGCAGAAAAAGCACTTGACAAAATACAGCAGCCATTTATGATAAAAACTCTTAGCAAAGTAGAAATAGAGTGATCATATCTCAACATAATAAAGGCCATTTATGATAAACCCACAGCTAACATCATACTCAATGGGGAAAAGCTGAAACCATTCCCTTTAAGATCAGGAACAAGATAAGGCTGTCCACTTTCTCCACTTTTATTCAACACAGTCCTAGAAGTTCTAGCCACAGCAATCAGACAAGAAAAAGAAATAAAAGGCATCCAAATGGGTAAAGAGGAAGTAAAATTCTCATTATATGCAGATGACATGATACTCTATATAGAGAACCCCAAAGACTCCATCAAAAAGCTATTGCAACTGATAGACAAATTCAGTAAAGTAGCAGGATACAAAATTAATATTCGGAAATCATTATATACCAATAATAAGGTATCGAAAGGAGAAATTAAGAAAACAGCCTCATTTACAATTGCTTCAAGAGCTATAAAATACTTCAGAATAAATTTAACCAAAAAAGTAAAAGACCTATTCTCACAAAATTATAAGACACTGAAGAAAGAAATAAAAGAAGATACAAATAATTGGAAACACCTACCATGCTCATGGATAGGAAGAATTAATATAGTTAAAATGTCCATACTGCCTAAAGCAATATATAGATTCAATGCAATTTCTATCAAATTACCAAGGGCATTTATCTCAGAAATAGAAAATATAGCCCTAAAATTTATATGAAACAATAAAAGACCCCAAGTGGCCACGGCAATCCTGAGAAATAAGAACAAACTCAGAGGTATCATGCTACCAATTATCAAAAAATAGTATTAGTTGGGCCGACCGAGTGGCATGATGGTTAAGAGCTGGCTTGGGACGCCAGAGGGCCCCAGTTTGGATCCCACATATGAAGGCCAGTGACACTGCCCTCTACAGCTAAGATGCTGAACAACTGCCATGAGCTGGGATGCCGTGAGTCGCCGGCGACGGTATAGGCTGCAGCCTCTGCTGCAGTGGGTTACCATGGGCTACCGTGTGTA
>NW_017732569.1:132206-159660 GCF_001890085.2 Hipposideros armiger
ATAATAGATATGTATGCTATCGGGGGTGGGGGAGCAGTGAGTGGGGGGGAGGGGTGTTGTCACTTTGTGAGGGGTGAAAAGGATAACTATTGCATTGTTTTGTACACCTGAAACTAATAATAATAATTAATAATAATAATAATAATAATAATAATAAAAGAAAAAAACAAACACTTTTTCAAGTGAGCACAGCATTTGGTGGGTGATTTAGAAACAAAGATTATAAAGAAAATGCCTCGGTAGTGTGTGGATCCCGTAGGCAGCGGTGGCGCAGAGCGGGAGGCACTGGTGCTGGCCGGCGGCACCATGTCCCCGGCGGCAGCGGGGTGAAGAGCGAGTTCATGAAGCGCTACGGGGAGCCGCGCTGGGACGAGTACGCGCCGTGCTACCGCGAGTTGCTGCACCACCGCCTGGGCCTCCGGCTGCTGGAGCAGGCGCAGGCGCCCTGGCTCTGGGACGACTGGGGTCTGGCCGGAGCCTCGGACGACCCGGCGTCGTCGGGCGCTGGGAGCCCCGCGCCACAGTGCGCCCGGGACTCGCTGCCCCCGCTGCCTGAGGAGCTCCGGGCGCGGGAGGGGCCGGAGCGGCGGGCGCGCGGGTCCCCGGGGGAGCCCGCCGGCGACGCAGAGGCCGGCGACACGGAGGACACGTCTCTGCCAGCATTGCCAGTGAAAGACATAGAAGAAAAACCTGAACAACAGGTCAAAACAAAGGAGACCAACCAATTGCCCAGATGTGAACCCGGACAGCAGCAAGGTGCCTTGTTTGCTAGAGGAGCTGGGAAAGCCGTCAGAAGGCCACAAAGATCGTCAAGCAAACCAAAAGAAGCGTCCGTTTGCTCTGTATGGGTGGGGAGAGAAGCAGATGGATACAGGAAGCCAAAGGACTCACAACGTCCTGGCGTCCGCCCCGCTGAGCGAAATTGATGAGTCAGTATTACGAGCCAAGAACAGGAGACAGGTGGAAAAGAGGAAACTGGCTGCTCAGAGGCAGCGGGCTCACTCAGAAGATGTGGAGAAAAGCAGAAGGACCAAGCCTTTGTCTTCGGAGACCCTGTGGATGACTGAGTACATGAGATGCTACTCGGCTCGAGCCTAAAGGAAAAAGCAGCTGTCTGGACAGCCTCCTTTAAGAAGTCTAAATGCAAGAACAAACAAAAATCATCGAAAGAAACTGGACACAGGTCTAAAGAAACCAACTGATTATGCAGGGTTTTTCTTAAGGAGTTCCCTAAAGGTTGCTGTTTGGATGAACCCTCATCACCTTCCTCAGCAGCAAGGTGACTGACAGTTGAAACCACAGACACTTGGTTATTTATGAAGATAATTTCCTAAATCTTTGATATTCTTACAAGGATTTTGTTTTAAAGCATCTTAATCAATCCTTTAAGATATTGACACCAAATGCCTTTAAATGGCTATAGCTGCTTCACACTCAGTATTTTTTCCATAAGTTCTATAAATTTTCCCAGTCTTTTCCCTCATACCTTCCTATTGTTTTTTAAATATTACAAAAGTACTAGTACATGGTTAAAATAACTTAAAATAAAAAGAAGTATAGAGTAAAAAATGAAAGTCCCTTCAGTCACACTGCTTCAGCAAAATTCCGTACCCCTTCTTGGAGGAAACCAGTGTAGAGTCATGTAGAAACTTCCAGAGCTTTGTCCTAAGTACTTACTATGGAGGTACATATACCCTTTTTTTTTGTAGAAATATGGAATAACGCTATCTGCATTCTATATTTTTTCACTTAGTATCTCAGGGAAGGTTTGCGTTCCAGGTGGGATGGAGGTAAGGCACAGCCCCTTCCGTTCTCACTGATCACAGCTCTGAAACCTGGTGGGATGTACGGCACAGCTGTCCGAGAGCTGAGGCCGGCACCCGGCAGCTTGGCCAGGAACGCCAGAATTCTCAGTGCTACTCTTGGCGAGTCGCACTTTTAATTCCTCTCTTATCTCCCAGCCTGAATACAACAAAGCTCCCAGCAGCAGAAGTGAGCTCAGCGGTACTGAGATCCTGGGGGAGTGGGAGCTGCCCCCCTTTCTCCACATTGGTGCTGCAGCCCCCAGGGTGCCATGGCTGCCCATGGGAGCATGGGAGCCTCCGTCTGAGGAGGAGAACTTCACCAGGAGAATGAGGCTGGATTACCTTCTTTCTCTGCAAAGGACATGGTTCAGATACCGAAGTGCGCGCTTTTGGGCTGGAGGACTAAAACAGGGTGTCCTGGGACTCAGGGAATGCTGGAGAGAGCGCTTCAGGCAGTAACTCCACAGTTCAGCCCTGTGCAGCTCACCTGTGGAGCTGATCTAATTATCATACCACACACATGAGCTGACAGGCTGCCCACAGAAAGTAGACGTGGGACAGATCCAAAGAGTGCCGCAAAGGCACTGAAGGCTGAGCTGACACCAGAGCCAGCACCCACAGAACTGGCCAGAGCCTAACCAGATCAATTACTTGCTGGAGCAAAAATTTCAACATTCTCCCTGAGGTTCACTTGCATCTCTTCACATCATACTCAAGGCGCCTAGGACACCAATTACTCAGCATGTGAAGAACCACAAAAACATCTTTACTGTAAACAGGCCATCAGCGGTGTCGTTATAGACCGAGAGGGGCTGTTAAGTTCTCAGGGACTCTCACAGCACTTGGAATAAGTGCAAAAGTAGAGATTGTCAGCAAAAGGACAATAGAACCAAATGAAAATAAGACAACTGCAAACACTGTGAAATAAGAAAAACCCCACTGGTGAGACGCCATAAAAGAATGGAGACGACAAAAGAAAGATACAGATTGATGCAATCATCCAATCTGAACAGAGAAAAAAAAGACTGAGATGAGTTTCAGGGACACAGAAGGAGAAAGAGTGTGTTGCTTTAAAAACATCTGCAGAAATGATGGCTGAAAACCCCCCAAGTAAGCTGAGTGAACCCAAAGACATCCAAGCCCAGACACATCATAAACTGTTGAAAACTAAGGGCATCTTGAAAGTAGCTAGAGAAAAACGAAAGGTTACCTGAATGGGAACATTTCAAATGACAGTGAATTTTGTTGTTCAAGAAACTATGGAGGCCGGAAGGATGTGGCTGGCACATTTAAACCAAAGCAGGTGTCAGCTCAGAATTCTATACCCAGTGAAATGCCCCTCAGGTTAGAGGTGGAATAAAGACATTGTCAGATGAAGAAAAACTAAGGGAACTGGTAGCCAACAAACCTGCTTTAAAGGACATTCTTCAGGCAAAAGAAAAAATAAGACCAAAGGGAAATTTGGAACGTTGGGAATGAAAAAAGCCTCAGTTACTGTGCTTGGTCTTTCGTTTGGTCTTTTGTAGCTGGTTCCTGAAACCAGAACCATAAAGATGAAAGAAATGTTGTTATTCATAACAAGCCCTTTTCAACCACACCTGAGTTCATGTTAATGAGGTGGCCTCTGGGAAGCACCTCAGGATGGGGGCTGGGTGCCAGGGGGAACCAGCTTTCAGTACCACTGCCAACCTCTGTGTGGGGGAGGGGCTGGAGGTTGAATCAATTGCCAGTGGCCAATGATTTCTTCACTCCTGCCTCTGTAATGAGGCCTCCATAAAACCTCAAAGGATGGGGTTCGGAGCGCTTCCAGGTTGATGGGCATGTGGACATTCGGGGAGAGTGACCCCCCCCCAGAGAGGGCATGGGAGCTCTGTGCCCCTTCCCCACCTTGCTTTGTGCATCTCTCCCATCTGTTCTTGAGTTCTATCCTCTTATAATAAACCCGTGATCTGGTAAAAAAAAAAAAAGAAAAAGAAAATGCCTCAAGCCAGATAAGCTACTACATCTGGTCTTGGACACCAATTTTTGATGGGGAATAACTGGAATCATATTAACCCATTTTCATTCATAAAATGATCACATTAGACACCAAAAAATATATATCCATATATATATATATATATTTATATCATATATACATATGCATATGTATGCACATTTTCCTACAAATAATTTTATTTATAAAATTTGGATGTAATTATTTTTAATAAGTTTATATGATGTATAAAATTATCATTATTATTATTACTAGAAATACTGCTATATATGAATACCATTAGAGTTTACATAAATGATGCAAACTTTATTCTTTTTATTCAAATATTAAAACATTTCTTTTATGTTTTTGTGTCTCCTTATGAATGGATTATTTTGTGTCATAAGTTTAAGTGAAATCTGTCTATCTTTATGTGTAGATATTTAAATATTGTATTAGTCAGATTTTACAAAATAATGGTTTGTAAGGAACCACTCAAAAGTTTCTTGGCTTATAATACTAAGACTTCATTTCTATATTCATGGATGTTCATGTTAACAATGTTGGATGATCCAGACAGTGCTCAGCTGTGTGGTTCTTCTGCACGTACATGAACTGGTCTCCACTATGGATTGTTTCCTTTTTGGCTAAGACTGAAGGTGTGAACCCATGGCACATCATATTCAGGGCAAATTTCAGGAAGAAATAAAATCCTCCAAATAAACTGCATAATCAAGTTAAGTCCAATTATTTCTAACACAATTACTTATAATTTTGATTTATTCTTAGATCTTTGTAATTCTTCAAGTTTAAAAAACCTTGACTCTTTAATTTTTAACATATTTCATCATGCCATTTACAAATAATTATATTTTTTCAATACTTACAATGTTAAATTGAGTTAATTGTGTTAAATTGAAAGTAAAGTTGGGGGCCAGCCAAGTGGCGCAATGGTTAAGAACTGGCTTGGAACACCAGAGGACCCCTGTTTGGATCGCACATATGAGGGCCAGTGACACTGCCCTCTACAGCTAAGATGCTGAACAACAGCTCAACCTGGAGCTGGGCTGCCGTGAGTCGCTGGCGATGGCGTAGGCTGCAGCCCCTGCTACAGTGGGCTGCCATAAGCTACTGTGTGTGGCTGGCAGCCAGCGTGAGCAGCCAGCAGCCGCTGTGAGCGGCCATCCAGAAGCCAGCGACTGATCTGCCTCACCTGGGAAGAGCGCAATGATGATGCCAACTTGGGCCANCCCTGTGGCAGTGGGTTGCCATAGGCTACCGTGTGTAGCCAGCAGCCAGCGTGAGCAGCCAGCAGCCGTTGTGAGCGGCCATCCAGAAGCCAGCGACTGATCTGCCTCACCTGGGAAGAGCGCAATGATGATGCCAACTTGGGCCAGTGAAGCTACGTCCTCCACAATTAGACTGAAAAACAAAATGACAGCAACTTGTCTGTTCCCCTTCCCCCAATTCCCCAGCACTGTTCCCATTCCCCCAATTCCCCAATAAAATCTTTTTTTAAAAAAAGAAAGTAAAGTTGGACGTGTTTTCAACATATGGATTCCAATCGAGTTTCTAAATGGAAATGGAAAAAATAGACCCATTTAACAGAGGTAAATGTCATCTAAATCAGAGCATCTTAAACCTTATACATACCTGTGATATCTTCTTAAAATGTAGACCCTTAAAGAAGGGGTAAGGTGGAAAGTGCTGTTTCGCATTTGTAATAAACTCCCAGGGATGTCAGTGATGATATGGCTCCAAAGGAAAACTATGAACAGCAAGATATTTTTATATAGAAGAGGAAAAATGTTTCACCCACATTTAAGTTTTGCTTTTTTAATCAAAAACGGCTTTTTTATTTTGTCAAATTATATCTATATATGCAAAATGTTCTCCGCATTTTTGTTTTTGTTTGTTTTCTCAATCATTCAACAAAGATTTCTTCTTATAAAATCCAGACTTGATAGTGATGGTTGGAAGCATATCTAACTGTATTGTAACTGGCAAAATTCTGAGAGATGTAAAAAGAATGACCATCCAGGCTGCCTGCTGTCAGTTCCTCATCATCACTCTCCTTGTGGAAGCACATTTCTCAGAACTCCTTTGCCCTCTATGGTTTCTCACAGAGTTGCTCAGTGAGGGGATGTCCCTGAGATTTGGAGTCTGAAAGGCGGTTTCAATACTATCCATCAGTTCCTGCAGGCAGAGTAGAGAACTGGAGTATCACTAGTGAGCTGGGAGCATCAGCACCCCCACTCCTGGGCTCCCCGACAAGTCAGGGGACCACATAGTTAGACAGCCCCTGTCTCCATTTTTTTTCTTTTTTTCTTTTTTTTTGGGGGAGCGCCAGGGAATCCCACATTTCCAATATCTGCTCCCCCTATTATTAATTCCCTAGGCCTTCAAAACAATGTACTTTAGAGGTTAACTCCCTAATTAAGCAATTCCTGCTTGGAATGCCTAGATTGGCTTCTCTTTCACTCTATAAACTCTGACTGGTACTGTAGCCCAGATAGCTAATGTGTGATGATCTCTGTTTTTTATGAAATCAAGAGAGGTATTGTATGTGCTACTGAGGCTGAGGAGAGACAAAAAGAGTTAAGGTGCAGAGGAGCCTATCTGTACACTTCTAACAAAACCTCCAGTCACCATCAAAGAGTGGGTGCATCTGAGAAATGCTCTCGGCGGATGGAGACCGAAGAGGAGCAGCTGGGGTGGCCGACTCTTAGCTGTGTGCTTCGTGGTTTATGTTCAGGCTTATAACACTGTGAGAGGGTAACTCTGATACTGTTGACAGTAATAAGTTGCAGCATCTTCAGGCTGTAGGCTGCTGATGGTGAGAGTGAAATCTGTCCCAGATCCTTGGCCACTGAACCTCGAAGGGACACCGGTTTGCAAACTGGATGCATAATAGATCAGGAGCTTAGGAGCTGTCCCGGGTTTCTGTTGATACCAGCTTAAATAATTGTTAATGCTCTGACTGGCCCGGCAAGTGATGGTGACTCTGTCTCCCACTGATGCAGACCGAGAGGATGGAGACTGGGTCATCTGGATGTCACATTTGGCTCCTGAGAGTGGAAACATGAAAACACACATCCATACTCTTAATGATGTTACCAGGCCTTATAACTACCCTGCAAGTCTAAGTGGTACTGACCACACTGGCAGAGTAACTCCCCCAAGTGCTCCTTCCTTACCTGGGAGCCACAGCAGCAGGAGGCTGAGAAGCTGAGTCGGGACCTTCATGTCCATGCTCTGTCCTGCCTGGGACTGATTCCTACACAGGGTGTGACCACACTATTAACATGTCCTGGACTCTGGGCTGCACCCAGTCATATGCAAATAAGCAAGGGTTGTGGCAGGTTGGGCACAGCTGCAGGACTGATCGGTCTCAATAACAAGGCACAGTCAGTGTCTACCAGGTGCCCAAGGCCAACTAGGGCAGCACAAGTTTGTCTGTAACAAATGTGTTTCGCCTCAGCAGTCACAAAATCATTCTACCGTCCTATGTGTATAGCATTCTTGCTCTGTTCAAATGTCAGGACATACCTCTCTTGCTATTTCTCTATCTAAAACTGGGTATTCTGAATATGACACAACCCAAGTAATTGCAAGAAACTTTGCCAGCTCTTTGCATTGATGCCTGTGTACCCTGTTGAGGACAGAGAGACTTCCTTTTGAGTTGAATTCTTAAAATCTTTGGTATGGTGAATTAACAATATTGGCAGCCAGACTAGCAATGAGGCCTAAGAATAAATAACTAAAAAGAGTGAGTGTCATGATTTGTCAAGGAAATGCTAAATGACTGAGTGTTGTCATTGCTAACCTCTCATCTCTAGCTTAGTGACCTATTCCTTTCCACTTCAGAGTGCTCTGACACACCACTTCCATCTAGGCCAGCCATGGTCAGGGATTTTTCTCCTCCACATCTGAAATGTGTCAGCCACCTTTCCTCTCTGCAGGCCTTTCCCACACACATGCTATATGTTCTCTGAGCTCTTTGGGTTTCTACTTGTGCCTCGCTTCCTTCTTAACCCAAGCTTTCCTCTTCAGAAGCTGAAAGATTCCCTGGACTAAGTGCTATGTATAACCCTGAAACTTCTGTGTTCCCTAATTCTGCATATTTCTCCATCACCAAAGCTTTTCTATTTTCTAACAGAACATGGTTCTCAGTGGATGGATGAAGGGCTTTGGGCCCAATCAGGGTGATGAGAAAACCACACAGGAAGGTAAGAATGGGTGCCTTGCACAGGGTATTAGAGCCCACACAGTATGGAAAAGGTATCCATATGTGATAGAGGGGGAACCCAGCATGAAATTCGAGTGAGGTGAGGTCTGGCATCCCCACATGGCAGTGGTGGCACCATTGGACCAGTTCATGTGTGAAAGCCAGAGCAAGAAAAGGACACTCAGTGTAGGTGTCAGAGCCCAGGCATGGTTGGGAGGGCACCCATGCAGGAATGCATTGTTGGCAGTGGCCTGACAAGGGTATCAGAGACAGAACAGTGTATGTGGGTGGATGTATAAGGGAAGCTATGTGCACGGGGATTGTAGTTGGCTGTAACAGCAGGAGATTGGTTTCATTCATGAGGGAGATGATCATATAATTCCAAGTATTAAGGATAATTGGAGAGAAAATTCTCACCTTGGGAGAAAGCAGTTAGAGATACAGACAAGGAAATTCGTAGTATAATCTGGTTTAACATTGTAATTGGAGATATCAGAGTTATATATGTCTTAGATATGAGAGTGTGTGTTGATACATACATACATGATGTGTAGGTAGATACACAATTTGTCGCCGGCCGAGTGGCTCAGTTGGTTAAGAGCTCGCTCAAGAGGGCAAGCTCTGAGCAACAGGGTCGCCTGTTGGAATCGGCGCCCAAGCTGAGCTGGCGCTGAGCTGCCAATAGGTGGCAGGATGGCTCAGCTAAAAATAAATAAATAAATAAAATAATAAATAAATAACTTTTCCCTAGCTTGGTACCAAAGACATTCAAGTTCCAAGAAGCACCGACAGTGCCCAGATCTTGTTTTCTAAATAGTATTTTCCACTAAAACAAAGCAGTCATTTTTAAAGAAATGCCTCAATCCAGGTCTAGAATACAGAAAATATAAGATAACTCTGGACAATTTGGGCCAGAAAGTAAGAAGTGCTCAAGAATGATGAGGCATGGAGAAGCCATTTGGAATGGGACTCTCATTTGCCAAATCTGGAGAATTTTGAGAATCAAAATCAATAATGATGATAACTCATTGAAGGAAATATGAACCCATGATTTTTTACTGATGCTTTGATGAGGAATAAGATATTCATAAAGTATTAAGGACTTTTCCCAAAAATTCTTATTTACTTCAAAGGGCAAAAGAGCAGCCATACAGCAGAGAATTCTGACAGACACCACCTTGACCCAGGAATTGAAGTGGCATCATCAGTAATGGGACAAATTGGAATATTGGACCACCTAATAGGATACAGTGAGAAGAGCAGACAATCACTTGCAGAAACTCCTGCCAAATATGCATTAGCTGAATCTTATCATGAGGGAAAATCAAACAAATCCAAATTGAGGGACATCCTGCAAACTAATTGGTGTTAAAGAATAGGGGGAAAAGCACTATGTGCTGTGCTTATGACATTTCTGTTTGAAGTTGTTTTGAAATTTTATGAGCAGTTGTTGAGAGCATGTTGAAGGTATTAAAAAGCCTGCAGCAAATCAGACTGGATCCTGAATTCTTCCAGTTTCTTCCAATATTTGAACATAACTCTCCAAACTAATGTTTCCAAATTTTTCCCACCCTTCTGATTTGGAATCACTAAGAACTGAAACTACCTTTTCTGAAGCCCTACAATGGAATCTGGATGATTTGATATAAACTTAACAAAGTTACCATAGCAGATGATATATGGGCAACTTTGTGCCTGGTATTGTGTGGTCCACAAAGCAACTTTATCAGATGATGTGACCCATGCGCCAAACCAGCACTCCTGACTCGTCAGCCAGGAGCGCAGCTGGGAGGATTGGTTGGGAGACAAAGAAAGAAAGAGACAGAGACAAAAGATGGGAGCAGGAGTGACTCAGACTGCTGATGGCCAACCGAGACCTCATTTATTGGATATACACTGGTTATATAGGAAACAATTTTTTCTTATCAGGGAGCAATTCCCTTATTACTAAGCAGGGAACAATTCCCTTATTGACAGGGGATTTTGGGACCTCCTATCAGGGAACAGTTCCCTTGGAAGCAATCTTTGCGATGTGGAACAGAACAAAGTATAACAAGTAGAAAACGTTAACAGGATGACTATCCATTCTGTAACTTTTAAGATTGTCTGTGACATTAGCTGCTCTTCTTCTGGGTCACAGTGGAGATGAGTCAGGGGTACAGTAGAGATGTGTCAGCAACCTTCCCACACTGCTCCCCAAAGCCTCAGAGCCTGTCAGCTTGTCAGCTGTAAGGCTTAACCCTTGCTGTAGCTCTGGTCTGTAATTTTTAAGCTGCTCTTGAGCTGCTCACCCTAACACGGAGGCCTGTAGCTTGCCAGCTTACAGCCTCCGTGTCCCTGGCTTATCCCAGCTGGCTCCCCACAATCAGAACACTCAACGCCATCAGCAAAGATTAAAATGCAAAAGATGCTTGGAGCCCAACATCATGAAACCTTCATGGACTGCCCTCCAGACTGAGACTGGGTTTTTGCTCCATTTATTTTTATCTTTCTTTTTATTTACATAGAAGTCCCCCTAATTAAAAGCCTAACTACTTGAAGCATCCAGGAAATATCCTCTACAACCAAATCCCAAAAAATAGTTCAGCTGGCCCTTAATGAGCAAAAGAAAAACCAGATGAGAAGTGGATCTTCATATTATTCAAAGGAAAGAGGAATGTCTCTTCTTTCATTGAACAAGAAGGGTGATTGACAAAGACCCTCTGCTGGACTAGGCCTGATCTTGGGCTTGTCTCTTTGTCCATGGAAAATCCAGTTTAGGTAAGAATCACACCAAGTCCATTTAGTGAAATCCTCCATTCTTGGTATGTGACCACTCTAGACATCCTATCACCCTGTTGTGGCTTCAGAAAGAATTCTGTTAGCTAGTGTAACAAAAATCCTGTTTAGTGTCTTTTTAATTTTTAATTGGGGAACAGTGTGTTTTTCCAGGACCCATCAGCTCCAAGTTGTTGTCGTTCAATCTAGTTGTGGAGGGTGCAGCTCGCAGGCCCATGTGGGAATCAAACTGAAAACCTTGTTGTTCAGAAGGCACGCTCTAACCAACTGAGCCAACCGGCTGACCCTGATGTTTTCTCTTAGTAATTTTCCATCTACGGAGCCCACCCTGCTCCTTGAATATTAATCACCACTTGGCCCTTTTGGCATCAGAGCTCAATCAAATCTCACTTTTTCACTGCAAGACCCTATTGCAGTGGTTCCTACACCAATCATGATGCCCCTATCATTTTAAATAAATGCTGACTTACCATTCTTTTTAAAAAAAAAATCCCAGAATCCCAGAGTGGAAGCTTAAGGGAAAGCTTGATATAGACTCTAATTTTTATTACTAAAACCCAGTTTCTTTCTTCCTCTCCACTCTGCCTATCATATGTTAGTTCCATACTAAGGGAAACTTTAGATGCTAATAGATACTAGAATTATAAGCTCCTTGTCATATACAAGTCTATTCCTCACATTGCATAATGCATTGGAAATTCTCTCTTGTGGTCAAGCTTAGGTAATGACCCTCCTTTGACAGATCACTGCAGATCATTGCAGTCAAGAGATGGCCTGACTAAATGGCTAATCTGCTATTTTGCTTTTCATCACTGGATTTGGGTTGGAATCACCATTATCAAAACCAAATCATCTATCAAATAGTAGTTTTGCCATTTGAAATGGAAATGGAAAAATAGGCGTTCTGGAAGTTTCAACATAAATATCTACTCTTCCATCTGTAACCAAAGCTCTGAGAAGGAAAAGATAAGTGAGAGCTTCAAGGAGGAATTATTGTAAATATGAGAGATATAAAATATTAATGCAATTTCACTACTTAGTCCAAAAAAAGTTAATTTTTGAAAAAAAATCAGAAAAGGATAAAGCAGTAAAGTTATCTTCACTGAAAATAATTGCTAAACATACTACAAGATGCTCTGTTAAAACTAGATCCAGTTCATTTTTATACTTGTGTCAGAGCTTTGATTCTTATTACTGACCTATGTGTTCAGTGGTTTCATGCTGCAGGGACATGATGAATTGAAAGACCAGTGCCCATGATCAAAAGATATTTTGGATACATGACAATTAATGAGACTACAATAATGACAATTTTCCAAGAAACACAAGTGTTGAACTGCACCAACTTGTTCATTCTGACTGTTCATGCTGAGGGTTGAGGATACACTAAATGGATCTGGACACATGTTGCCCCACTGGCCCTTAGGAATGGCATTGCTCCAGGGAAGGGACCTCAGAGGGAGCAGGGTGGGAGTGGCAGCAGACACGTTATTGGCTTATTATCTGTCCCTCCTATTAAAACTAAAACTCTATGAGGTCAGTGCTGCTGTTTGACTTGTTTAAAATGCTCTATGCATAGCAAAGTTCATGATATTTTGATTTTGGTAATTCTATAAATAAATATATATACAATAATACCTTGGTTTGCGAGCATAATTCATTCCAGAAACAAACTACTCATATTGCAAGACATCACTCGTTTAACACGTTAAAATGTATTAGAAATGCTTGCTTATCTTCCGGAACACTCGCAAACCACATTACTTGCAATCCAAGGTTTCAATGTATTTTCATTTTGAGTAGGAACAATGAACATCTGCTCTAGCTGAGCTTGGGTGCTGAAGCTATTTTACCTATTATCTCCAGGAGGAGCTTTAACATCATAGGTCTGTTAGTGAAGGAGAAAACAAGAGAACTTGAGATACTATTTGATGACCTAAAAGATCAGTGACAAAGGTGATTCCTAAGTATGTGGTGACACATTTTCTGAGATAGGGTTTATGTAGGGGAAACTGTTAAGCGTCTGGTTCGTTATTGGTGTATAAAAACGCAACTGATTTCTGAATATTAATTTTGTATTCTGCTACTTTACTGAATATATTCATCAGTTCTAATAGTTTTTTAGTAGACTGTTTAGGCTTTTCTATATATATATATTAACATATCATCTGCAAATAATATAATTTTTACTTCTTCCTTTCTCATCTGGATGTCTTTTATTTATTTTTTCTTGTCTGATTGCTGTGGCCAGGACTTCCTATCTATATTGAGTAAAAGTGGAAATACTTGTCTTGTTCCTTATCTTAAAGAAAATGCTACTGTTGAGTATGATGTTAGCTGTGTGTTTGTAATATATGGCTTTTATTTAGTTAAGATATTTTCCCTCCCTTCATACTTTGCTGAGTTTTTATCATAAATGGATGCTGGATTTTGTCAAATGCTCTTTCTGCATCTATTCATACTATCATAGGCTTTTTATATTTCATTTTGGTCATGTGCTGTATCACATTAATTGATTTGCAGATATTGAACCAACTTTGCCTCCCAGAAATGAATCCCACTTGATCGTGTTGTATGATCTTTTAAATATATTGCTGAATTCCATTTGCTAATATTTTGTTGAGGATTGCATCTATATTTATCAGGGTATTTGGCCTATAATTTTCTTTTTTTGTAATATCTTTGTCTGGTTTTGGAATCAGGGTTATGCTAACCTCATAAACTGAGCTTGGGAACATTCCCTACTCTGAATGTTGTTTTGGAATAGTTTGTGATGGATAGGTGTTAATTCTTCTTTAAATATTTGGTAAAATTTACCTGAGAGGATATTCAGTCTAGGATTTTTATTTTTTGGAAGTTTTTTAAATTCAATTTTGTTGGTACTTTTGGTCTGTTCAGATTTTCTGTTTTTTCTTTAATTCAGACTTGAATGACAGTGTGTTTTTAAGAATACACACATTTCTGCCCGACTGTTCAATTTGTTGGGATACACTTGTTCTTATCATTTTCTTTAAATTTTTTGTATTTCTGTGGTGTTGGTTGTTGTTTTGCCTCTTTCATTTCTGATTTTATTCATTTTGGTCCTCTCTTTTTTTCTTGATGAGTCTGGTTAAAGGTTTAACAGTTTTGTTTACCTTAAAGAACTGGCTCTTATTTCCTCAATCTTTTGTATTTTTTTATACTCTATTTAATTTACTTTCAATTTGATCTTTACTATTTTCTTCCTTCTACTTACTTTGAGTTTTGTTTGTTGTTCCTCTAATTGTTCCTTTACATGTAAAATTGCATTGTTGATTTGAAATTTTTCTTGTTTCTTCACGTAGACTTGTACTGCTATGAATTTTCCCTTTAGGATTGCTTTCCCCATGTCTCATTGATTTGGGATCACTGTATTTTCATTTTCATTTGTCTCAGGTATCTTCGGATTTCTGTTTTTATTTTTTTATTGCACCATTCATTATTTAACAGCATGTTATTATTTAGCCTTCATGTGTTTATGTGTCTTCCCATTTTTTTCTCATAATTGATTTCTAGTTTCATACCATTGTAATCAGAGAAGACACTTGATATGATTCGAATCTTTCTAAATTTATTGAGACTTGTTTTATGGCCTAAGATGTAGTCTATTTTGCAAAATGTTCGATGTGCACTTGAGAAGAATGTGTATTCTGCTGCATTGGGGTAAAATGCTCTAAAAATATCAATTAAATCCATCGGGTCTGGTGTGTCCTTTAAGGTTGCTGTTTCTTTGTGATTTTCTGTTTGGAAGATCTGTCCATTGATGTTAATTGAATATTAAAGTCCCCTACTATGATTGCATTACTGTCACTCTCTCCCTTTATGTCAGTCCATATTTGCTTTATGTACTTAGGTCCTGCTATGTTGAGTGCATAAATGTTTACTAAGGTTATATCCTTTAATTGGATAAATCCCTTTTTATTATGTAAAATATTTCTTGTGTCTTATTATAGCTTTCTTTTTAAGTCTATTTGGTCTAATGTAAGTATTTCTACCCCAGGTTTTTTTGTTGTTGTTTTTTACATTTTCATTCCAATTAAATATATTTCCCATCCCTTTACTTTCAGTCTGAGTGTGTCTTTCAATCTTACTTTCGTTAAGGGTGGGTCTCTTGTAGACAGCATATGTATTGGACTTGTCTCCTTATCAATTTAGATACCCTCTGTGTTTTGATTGGAGCATTTAAACCATTTACAGTTATAGTAATTGTTGACAGGTAGTTGTTGTCATTGTATTATTCATAGTTTTGTTTTTCTTCCTCTTTTTCTTTTTCCTCCTCTTAAAGAAGTTCCTTTAACATTTCTTGTAATATTACTTTGGTCGCAATGAAGTCCTTTAGCTTTTTCATGTATTGGAAGCTCTTTATCTCTCCTTCAAGTTTAAATAATAGACCTGCTGGGTAGTCTTGGTTGTAAGTCCTTGCTTTTAATTATTTTGAATATTTGATGCCAATCCATTCTTGACTGCAAAATTCCTGCTGAGAAATCAACTGACTATGTTATGGGAGCTCCCTTGTAAATAACTTGTTGCCTGTCTCTTACTGCTTTTAGGATTCTCTTTTCATCTTTAACAGCTGGCATTTTAATTATAAGGTGTCTTGGTGTGAATCTGTTTGTGTTCGTCTTGTGAGGGACTGTGCACTTCCTGGGTCTGTATGTCTATTTCCTTCACCAGGTTGTGAAAGTTCTCAGTCATTATTTTTTCAAATAGGTTCTCAATCCCTTGCTTTCCCTTTGCTCCTTCTGGTGCCCCAATGACATGAATGTTGTTAAACGTGATGTTGTCCCAGGGGTCTCTTGAACTATTTTCGTGTTTAAGATTTTTTTTTCCTTTTCCTGTTCTGATTCAGTTATTTTTGCTAAATTGTCTCTAAATCGTTGATTCAATCCTCTGCTTAATCTAGTCTACTAGTAATTCCTTTTAATGCATTCTTCATTTCAGTTATTGTATTCTTGATTTCTGACTTTTTTTTAATAGTTTCTATGTCCTTTTTTATGCTTCTATCTCATTGTAGAAGTTCTCACTGAGTTTATCTATTCTTCTCCTAAGTTCATTGAGCATCCTTATATTCAGTATTTTCAATTCTGTATCTGGAAGGATGTGCTTCCATTTTGTTTAATTCCTCTACTGGAGTTTTCTTCTGTTCTTTAGCATTCAAAACATATTTCTTTGTTTTCTCATTTTGGCTGCTTCTCTGTGTTTTTCCAAAATCTAGGTAGATCTCCTGTATCACCAAATCTTGTCTGGGTGGATATATATAGTAGGTGCCCTGTGGGACCTACTGGCCCAATCTTCCTGATCCCTTGGATTGTCTGCTCCAAGAATGTTCCTTGTGGGTTTTTTGTGCCTTCCTGTTATAGTTGAGCCTTGATTGCTGTTAGCACATCTGTGGGTGCAGTTGACTCTCAGGCTGACTGGCTGTGGGGTTTGGCCATGTCTACAATTTACAGCCTACTGTGTGTGTAGTAGGGCTTACCCATGAGTCAGGGTTTGCCCAGTGGATTCTGTTGCTTACTGATACCACACTTTGGTTGTGCCACTTGTGGGGCTAATTGGGTGATGCTCCCAGGGGTCCAACATCAACCTCCAGGAATGTTGGTTCTGGGACCAATTGCGAGTGGCTCCAGTGCAGGCCCTGGTCAGTTACTAATATTTGTAAAGAAAGCACTTAAGATTTTTCATGTACCCAATTTCCAAGAACCATTTGCAATTTTAGAAATCGCTCCTCTAGTCCATAACATGGAATATCTTTACATTTCTTTATGTCTTTTTCAATTTTTTTAAATAATGTTTTGTAGTTTTCAGTGTATTGGTCTTTTACATCCTTTGTTAAGTTTATCCCTAGGTATTTTATTCATTTTTTTCAATTGCAAAAAGAATTATATTTTTCATTTCTTTTTCTGAAATTGCATTGTTGCTATGTAAAACTGCAATGGATTTTTCTACATTGATGTTGTATCCTGCAGTTTCACTGTATGTGTTTACTGCTTCAAATAGTTTTTTGGTGGATTTTTTAGGGTTTTCTATATAAAGAATCATGTCATCTGCAAAAAGTGACAATTTGACTGCCTTTTAATTTTTTCTCTTGCCTGATTTCCCTGGCTAAGACTTCCAATCCAATGCTGAATGACAGTGGTAAGTGAGGGATTCTTGTCTTGTTCCTGATCTTAGAGGATAAATTTCAGTTTTTCACCACTAAGTATGATTATTAGCTGAGGGTTTCTCATACGTGGCCTTTATCATTTGAGGTACTCCCATTCTATACATACTTAAGTGTTTTAATCATAAATGGAAGCTGTGTCTTGTCAAATACTTTTCCTACATCTGTTGATATGATCATGTGATTTTTAACCTTTATTTTGTTTATATGATATATCACATTGATTAATTTGCATCTGTTAAACCATTCTTGCACCCCTGGGATGAACCCTACTTGATCATGATGTATAATCTATTTCATGTATTGTTGTATTCGATTTGATAGGAATTGTTTAGGGTATTTGCACCTGTAATATCAGAAATATGGGTCTGTAATTCTCTTTTTGTTATTGTGCTTACCAGGTTTTGGTATCAGTATAACATTGGCTTAAAAATGAATTAGAAAGTGTTGCCTAATATTAAATTTTGGGGGGGGGGGATTTGAAGAGGAAAGGTATTAAATCATCTTTGACTATTTGGTAGAATTCATTAGTAAAGCCATCATGTCCTGGACTTTTGGTTTTGGGGAGGTTTTGAATGATTGTTTCAATTTCCTTACTGTTGATTGGTCTATTTGGATTTTCCAGTTGTTTTGATTCATTCATTTTTGTGAGGTTATGTATTTCTAAGAACACGTTTATTTCTTCTAGGTTATTGAATTTGGTGACATGTAGTCTTTCATAGTGTTCTTGTATAATCCTTTGTATTTCTGTGTTATGCATCATAACTTCTTTCATTTTTGGTTTTGTTTGTTTGTGTCTATTCTCTTTTTTCCTTAGTGAGTCTAACCAGGAGTTTGTTTACGTTATTAATTTTTTCAAGGAACCAGATCTTTGTTGCATTAATTTTTTCAATTGATTTTTTTGTTTTCTATTTCTTTTAATTCTGCTTTAATTTTTATTATTTCCTTCCTTCTGATGATTTCGGGCTTCATTTCCTCTTTTTCCAGTTCTTTCAAATTTAATGTTATGTTGTTTATTAGGGATTTTTGTTGTTTCTTGAGATAGACCTGTAATAATATAAACTCTCCTCTTAGTATGACTTTTGCTGTATCCCCAAAGTTTTGATAGGTTGTATTTTCATTCTCATTTGTTTCTATGTGCTTTTGATCTCTCCTTGTATTTATTCTTTGATCCAGTCATTCTTTAGTAGCATGTAGTTTAATCTCCACATATTTGTGATTTTTCCTCCTTTTTTTGCACTTGATCTTCAATTTCAAAGCATTGTGGTCAGAGAATGTGTTTGGTATGATTTCAACCTTCTTAAATTTGTTGATACTTGTTTTGTGTTCCAACAAATCGTCCATCCTTGAGTATGTCCTATGTGCACTAGACAAGAATGTTTAACCTGATTTTCTGGGATGAAAGGTTTTGTAAATGTTCATTGTGTCTATTTGGTCTCATGTGTCATTTAAAGCAAAGATTTCCTTATTGATTTTCTTTTTGCATGATCTACCCATAGCTGAGAATGGGGCATTTAGGTCCCCTACCATAATTATGCTTTTGTCATTTTCTCCCTTTAGTTTTGTTAGTAGTTGCTTTATATATAGTTATTACCATATTACTGATGATATTCCCTGCACTTTCCCTTACATTCCAATGACTACTTTGTAACTACCAATTTATACTTTATATTTACTTCACTTTTTCCACCATGCCCCCAACCACCTTCTCATCTATGATGCCAATAAATCTAGTATACAACTCTGATGCCATACATGTTTATTACAATATTATTGTCTATATTCCTTATACTATATCCTACATTCCCACAACTACTTTATAACAACCAATTTGTACTTCTTAGCCCCTTTCACTTTTTCATCCAACCCTAAATCCCCATCTGGTAGAGTATTCTCTTTTTATCAAACCACCAATTGTTATATTATCAATCCTTTTCTGAGGCCAACGGCTGGGCTTCTCTAGCAAGTTTTGATAAGTTATCAGTTGGGGAAATATCTCTTTGGACCATGACAGAGGTTGGACTGCTGCTTGTTTTTTTAAGGGCTACAATTCTTGCAGAAATGTCAGCATGTGATTTTCAGTACCTTCCTGAGGTTCAATTTTAGAATGCCCTGGAATCTTAATAATAGCTAAAACAGCATGTGAAAGTATGTCATCCAGTTAGTTCTGAACCTGTGGGTCATATTTTATTTCTTCTGGAAGCAAGGAAGTCATGTTGGCTCCTTAACATTTCAAAATCATGTGCTACTCCAAAAGATTATCTACCATCAGTATAAATGTAGGCAGTGTTGCTCTTGGCCAACAAGCCAGATAAGAGCAATTATTTGAGAGCTGTGATTAAAACTCTGCACATCAGATTCATTCCTGAAGAGTGGTTGTCAGAAAGGAGTGAGGGGAGGGGACACGCATGACCACAGGTGCTCAGTTTGCTGGACTGGGTCCTGGCTAGGCAACACATTCTGGTAGACAAAGCTTTCTGAGTCTCCAGATTGCTGTTGCCATGGAATAGTATTTCTGCTTATAAAAACACTAGAGGATTTGAAGATTAGAACTTCGCGTTGCCAGAGCCAGTTCATGTGGCCTTTCTGTCCATTTTTAATCTTCCTAATCCATGGTAATAAACAACTTTCCACTGAAATCAGTCATCATGTCTTTTCTCATATCCAACTGACTCAATCACAGAAAATGTGCAAGTAACCTTGTCAGCCTTAGTTAGATGAAATCCATACCCCTGGGTTCTGCATGAACTGCCATTGCTGATGTCATGATGTTTGTTCATGAGGTTCACTGGAAAAGCTTGGAAAAGTGACTTCGTTAGCATGTTGAGCAGCTATAACAAAAATGCCTTATCATGGGAAGCCTGTAAAGAACAGAAATGTATTTCCCACAATTCTAGAGGCTGTGGATTCCAAGCTCTAGTTGCTAGCAGGTGTGATGTCTGGTAATGGCTCACATTCTTGTTTGTAGATAGTTTTCTTGCTGCATCCTCATATGATAGAAGCAGCCAGGTAGCTTTGTGGGGATCTCTTTTATAAAGCACTGATCCCATTCATGACCTCATGACCTAATCATCTACAAAACGTCCTATCTTTTAGTACAATCACATTGTGGTTTAGGATTTCAACATGAATTGGATGGCAGGGAAAGGGGGGTGGGCACAAACAATCAGACAGTAGCAGTAACTGAATGACACTTATGTGTCAACTAATTATTGAGAAACTTCTGCTCAGCGATGGCTCTTAGATTAACTTGCACTGGGTAAGCCATTATTTTCTATTTTAGCCCATTTTGAAAGGTCCAATCATAGTGCTTCCCAAAATCACTATCCAATTTTTCAGCCTTTTTCTTCTGTAGCCTGGCAATTTGTTAAAACCAAAAGTCTGTATCATTGAAGTAGCTATCTTTCCTTCCAAAGTGATCAACAGACATAACCCTTGAATTCTACATACTTTAGTGACTCCTTTTCTTGCAAAGCACTCTTGGTTATATAAGTGATGTGACATCAGTCCAGTGTAATTCTGTGACAAATCTCAGGCATGTATTTAATTCATAAACATAAGAAAACACCTGAATTTATTTGCAACTTAAAGCTCTCAGTTCGTTTAGTTTTTTTTCAATCCCAAGTACCTGACTAGTGAATATTTCATCCTTGGTAAACATTTTACTAAGTTTTAATGTCTCTTCTTAACCTGGAAAAAGAAGAAATGGAGTAATCTATACCTTAATGTTTCATGCATTGTGGCTCTCTGTTTAAAGTCATTAGGACATAGGTTGACTTGTTTCACTCTTCATCAGTTTGAGCTAAATAACAACCTGCTAAATTGTACCCATTATCTCCAAGTTTCTTCAGTATCAATTATCTATAAAACATGAGAAACAATTACCTAAAGAAAGTCTAAAAATTTTAACATATTGAGTATGCATTTCTAAAGTATAATTTTGTCCTCTGATTTGCCAAAATGGTCTAAGTATCCACTCTGTCAATATTTTAGAGATATTGCAACTCTTGATAAACAAATGCTAGAGTTTTAAAATGTACTATTAAATAGGTCTGACCAACCTTCATACTTGCCCTTTCATTAGATTCTGATATACTTCCTCTAAGACTAGATTGATGGTGTCCTTACAAACTATTTGAAAAAAGTGGTATTGTCCATGAATTAATTTTTCAGCCATTCAGTCTATTCTATGCTTCTGTACTAGCAGTTTTAATTAGTTATTTTCTCTATAAATCATAAAACTTATGACCTATGTCAGGAGGGTCTCAAGTAGATTTCACCATAAAAATTTTAAATATCAGTTAAATAATATCTTATACCTGGAACTCATAAGATGATTGTGGACATAGAGATAATGGGACTTCTATAGGCTGTATGAATTTAATTTTTTTCAGTAGGAAAAATATCTCCATTTATACCCTTTGGACCTCCACTTAGAAAACATATTTTCAAATGAGCACAACAGATGGTGTATGGTTTAGAAACAAAGATTATGAAGAAAATGCCTCAAGCCAGATAAGGTACTATATCTGGCCCTGGACACCAGTTTTCATTGGGGAGTAACTGCAGCCCTATTTAACTCATAAAGTATTTATATTAGTCATCAAAAAATATATATCCACATGTATTATCAAATATACACATATGCAGATGTATAATTTTAGTTTTGAAACTTCAGTGTAATCATTTTCAATAACTTCATATGATGTATCAAATTATCATTATTACTGTAAGTAATGCTATATATGGATAATTTTAGATGTTCTCATGTAAAATCATGGAAATTTTATTCTTTTCATTCAAATATTAAAACCCTTCTTTTACAAGGAACCACTCAAAAATTTAGTGGCTTATAATACTAATAATTCATGAATGTTTATGTTAATAATGTTGGAGGATCCAGACCGTGCTCAGCTGTGGGTCCTCTGAGCTACATGAATTGATCTCTACTATGGATTGTTCCTTTGGGGTCAAGACTTAAAGTGTGAACCCAGGGAATGTCATTCTCAGGGCAAAATGACATTTTTTTTCAAGGAACAAAATCCCCAAGATAAACTGCACAAGCAAGTTTCAGTCCCATTCTTTCTAACCTATTAAATATAATTTTTATTTATTCTTAGGTTAGTAATTCTTCAAGTTTCTGAACTACAACTCTATTTAAAGTTTAATGTATTTCATCATGCAATTTACAAATAGTTGTATATTCAATAATTAAAATATTAAGTATGTGTATGATTTAATTTTGAGTTAATTAGAAAATAAAGTGGCATGTGTTTTCAACATATAGTTTTAAATACAGTTCCTTAAATGGAAATGGAGGGGAAGTCCCATTTAAATTAAGTAAATGTCCTCTAAAACAGTGCATCTTAAACTTTATACATACATGTGATTTCTTGTTAAAATGAAGACCCTCAAAAGCAGGTGTAAGGTGGAACCTGCTGTATTACATTTGTAATAAGCTCCCAGGGAAGTCAGTGATTCTCTGGCTCCTGGGAAAATTTTAAACATTAAAATGTTTTCATATAGAATAGAAAAAAAATGCTTCATCCACATTTAAGTTTTAATTTTTTTAATCAAAAAAGGCTTCCATTTTTTTGTGAAATTATTTCTATGCATGTAAAACATTTACCTAATTTTCCTAATTTCTCAAACATTTAACAAACATTTCCTGTTATGAATCTAGACTTGATGATAATGGTTGGAAGCACATCCAAGTGTATTGTATTTGGCAAATTTCTGAGAGAGGTAAAAAGAATGACCATCCAGGCTGCCTGCTGTCAGTTCCCCATCATCACTCTCACTTGTGGAAGCACATTTCTCAGAACCCCTTTGCCCTCTATGGTTTCCTATAGAATTGCTCAGTGAGGGGCCCTCCCTGAGAGTTGGAGTTGGAAGAGGAGGATTCAGTACTATCCATCAGTTCCTGCAGGCAGAGTGGGGGACTGGGGAATCACTGGTGAGCTGAGAGCATCAGCACCCCCACTTCTGGGCTTCCCCCACAGGTCTGGGGACCACATGGTTAGACAGTCTCTCTCTCCAGTGGCGTATGTTCTCTTGTTTCTGGGAAAGTACCAGGAAATCCCACGGTATCTGCTTCCCCTGTTATTAATCCCCTAGGCCTTTGAAACAATGTACTTTAGAAATTAACTCCCTATATTATGCAATTCCTGCTTGGAATACCTACAGTGGCATCTTTTTCACTTCATGAATTCTGACTGATACTGTAGCACAGACAGTTCATGTGTGATGATCTCTGTTCTTTATGAACTCAGGAGACGCGTTGTATGTGCCATTGAGGCTGAGGAGAGACAAAGAGAGTTAAGGGGCAGGAGAGCCCTCCTGGTCACTTTTACCAAAACATCCAGTCACGATCAAAGAATGGGTGCATCTCAGGAATGCTCTCTCAGTCTATGGAGGCCCAAGTGGAGCAGCTGGGGTGGCCGACTCTCAGTTGTCTGCTTCGTGGTTTATGTTCAGGCTTATAACATTGTGAGAGGCCAACTCTGATACTGTTGACAGTAATAAGTTGCCACATCTTCATACTGCAGGCTGCTGATGGTGAGAGTGAAATCTGTCCCAGATCCCTGGCCACTGAACCTCGAAGGGACTCCGGTGTGCAAACTGGATGCCCTATAGATCAGGAGCTTAGGAGCTGTCCCTGGTTTCTGCTGATACCAGTTTAAGTAACTGCTAATGCTCTGACTGGCCCGGCAATTGATGGTGACTCTGTCTCCCACTGATGCAGACAGAGAGGATGGAGACTGGGTCATCTGGATATCACATCTGGCTCCTGAGAATGGAAACAAGAAAACAAACATCCATACTCTTAATGATGTTACCAGGTCTTATAACTACCTACAGTCTAAGTGGTACTGACCACACTGGCAGAGTAAATCCCCCAAGTGCTCCTTCCTTACCTGGGAGCCACAGCAGCAGGAGGCTGAGGAGCTGAGTTGGGACCCTCATGTCCATGCTCTGTCCTGCCTGGGACTGATTCCTGCACAGGGTGTGACCTCACTATTAATGTGTCCAGGACTGTGGGTTGCATCACAGTCACATGCAAATAAGCAGGGTTGGGGATGGTTGGGCACAGCTGCAGGGCTGACTGGGCTCAATAGCACAGCACAGTCAGCATACCAGGTGCCAAAGTCCAACCAGGGCAGCACAAATTTGTCTGCAAGAAGTCTGTTTCTTCTTGGCAATCATAAGAATCATTCTACCATTTCTATGAGTATAGTGTTCCTACTCTGTTCAAATTCCAGGACATGTTTCTCTTGCTCTTTCTTCATCTGAAACTGGGTCTTTCGAGTATGACACAAGCCTAGTACCTGCAAGAAATTT
Organism: Hipposideros armiger; assembly: GCF_001890085.2. NCBI lineage: Eukaryota > Metazoa > Chordata > Mammalia > Chiroptera > Hipposideridae > Hipposideros > Hipposideros armiger. The sequence continues at coordinate 156,512 of NW_017732569.1, forward strand.
TGCCAGCTCTTTGCATTGGTGCCTGTGCACTATGTTGAAGACAGAGAGACTTTGTTTTGGGTTCAATTCTTAAAACCTTTCTATAGTAAATTAACACTATTGTCAGCCAGAGATGCAATGATGTGTAAGAGTAAATAACAAAAAAAGTGAGTGTCATGATTTGTAAGGAAGTGCCTCATGACTGCGTATCTGTCATTGCTAACCTGTCATCTCTAGTTTACTGATCTGTCCTTTTCGTTAGCAAGTGCTGTGACATACCACTTGCATCTAGGCCAGCCATGGTCAGGGATTTTTCTCCCCCACATCTGCAATGTGTCAGCCACCATTCCTCTCTGCAGGTCTTTCCCACACCAATGCTACATGTTCCCTGAGCTCCTTGGTTTACTACCTGTGCCTCGCTTCCTTTTTAACTCAAGCTATTCTCTTCAGAAACTGAAGCCTTCCCTAGACTAAGTGCTTACCTATAACCCTGAATTACTGTGTTCCCTAACCCCGCATATTCCTCCATCTCCAAAGATCTTCTAGTTTCAAAGAGAATGTAGTTCTCAGTGGATGGATGCAGGGCCTTGGGTCTAAGCAGGGTGATGAGAAAACCACATAGAAAGGTGATAGTGGAAAAGCTAAAGACAGTTTAGAGTCCACACAGTATGGAAAAGGCAACTATGTGTGATACAGGGGGAACCCAGCATGGAGCTAGAGTGGGGTAAGGACTGGTATCCCCATATGGCAGTGGTGACACTATTGGACCAGAACATGTGTTAAGGGTGGAGCAAGAAGAAGACATTCACCTAGGCAGAGGCACTCAATGTATGTGTCAGAGCCTAGTCATGGTGGGGAGGGCACCCATGCAGGAGTGCAAAGTTGGCAGTGGCCTGACAAGTGTATCAAAGCCAGAACAGGATATGTGGGTGGATATATGGGGCAAGTTCTATGCAAGTGGAAGTAGTTGGCTGTAACAGCAAGAGGTTAGTTTCATTCAGGAGAGCTGATGATCATAGAAGTCAAAGTATTAAGGATAATTGAAGGCAAAATTCTCATTGTTGGAGAAAGGAGTTACAGATTCAGAAGAGGAAACTCTTAAGATAAATGGTTTGGGATCGAAATTCGAGATATCAGGGTTATATATAGATAAGATATGAAAAGTGTGTGTTGATATATAAATGGATGATGGATAGATAGATAAATAAAGCCTAGCACCAATGACACCCACATCCCAAGAAGCACTGACAGTGCCCACATCTTTGTATATAAATACTATTTTCCATTAAAACAAAGCATTAGTTCTTGGAGAAATACCTCATTCCAGGTCTAGAATAGAGAAAATACACAATAACCCTGGACAGTTTGGGCCACAAATTAAGAAGTTCTCAAGAACAATGAGGTAAAGAGAATCCATTTTGAATGGGACTATCATCTGCCCAATCTGGAGAATTTTGAGCATCAAAATTAATAATGATGGTAATTTATTGAAGGAAATATGAACCCATGGTTTTATAGTGACACTTTGATGAGGAATAGGATATTCATAAAGTGTTAAGGTTTTTTCCAAAAAATCTTATTAATTTCAAAGGGCAAAGAGCAGCTGTGCAGCAAAGAAGTCTGGCAGACACCACCTTGATCCAAGAATTGAAGTGGCATCATCAGTAATGGGACAAATTGGAATATGGGACCACCTAATAGGATGCAATTAGAAGAGCAGACAATCACTTTCAGATTCCTTCCAAAGATGCATTAGCTGAATCTGATCATGAGGAAAAATCAAATAAATCCAAATTGAGGGACATTCTACAAAATAACTATTATTCATCTTCAAAAGTGTTAAGATCATTAAGCTTAAGGAAAGAATGATGAACTGCTCCAGACTGAAGGAGACTAAAGGGATATGGACAAGTAAGGCTACACGTGAATCTGGACTGGATACTTTTGTTATAAAAGATAGTGGTGGGACATTTGTCAAAACTTGAAATGGGCCTGAGGGCCAGATTGTTTAATATATAAATGCTGATTTCCTAATTTCATGGTTGTATTGGGTTATATAGCAGAATGTCTTTTTTTGGAAGAAATACAGAGTAAATAAAGTCTTAGAGGGATGGCTATCAGGTCATCAACTTACTTTCAAATGGTTCAGGGGCAGAAGGAAAAGTACTGTGTGCTGTACTTACAACATTTCTGTAAGTGTCAAGTTGTTTTGAAATTTTATGAAAATATAAAATGCAGTTCTTGAGAGCATGTTGAAGGTACTGAAAACCTTTTTGCTGCCATCTTATTATAGGGCCAAGTCATTTACTACAGATGCATAAAGATGATTACTATCATGTTTCCCCAAAGGTGTGTCACACATACATCACTTTCCAAAGCCATAGGTCTCAATTTTTCAGTGAACTAAATGGGGTATATCTTATTATTGATTGGGCTCCTCAATATTCTACACCCTCTCCTGATATTTGGCCTTACTTCCCAAAGTTCATCAGCAAAAACCTCTGACTATTGAAGCTTGGCCTGATTACCTCAGCATAAATTGCTGTGGGTTTTTTTTCCTCCAACTAAAAAGGATGACCCTTGATTTGGAGTCTGGATTAAGATACTCCTAAAACCCTAGATCAGCTCAAAGCCTCTGACCATCAATTCTCTTTAGAATAAAATGAAGACCAAGATTCTATCACCTGGGGGAATTGTTGTGAATGTCAGAGAGGACAGGAAGATAGGGGACCTGGAGACAGAGATGACCCCAATCATGTTATTACTGTAACAAGGCAGAGAGTCCTTAAACCCTCATGTGGTGGCTACGGAGAGAAAGATCCTGAGTCTACAACACAGCATAGAAAAACATTTTTGTGCCCAGAGGTAGTGGACTCTTGTGATGCATCGATGATCACTCAGGAGTTGGCTTACATACATAAATGGTACTCTATGCCTTTGATATCTTTGTTTTCTAAACATATTCTAAAAATCCCCATTAAAAGTACCATTCTTCTTATTTAGGAAATAAATTCATGATGTATGATGAGGACTAGATTGTGAAATGCATATGAAATTATAGCTAATCAAAACATGTGTACCTTCCTGAAGCTGATGTTGTATAATACTGTACGTCAACTATAAGTGAATATATATATATATATATATATATATATATATATATATATATA
>NW_017732569.1:160895-180870 GCF_001890085.2 Hipposideros armiger
CTGATCTGCCTCGCCAGAGAAGAGCGCAATGATGGTGCCAACTTGGGCCAGTGAAGCAACGTCCTCCACAACTAGATTGAAGAACAAAATGACAGCAACTTGTCTGTTCCCCTTTCCCCAATTCCCCAGCACTGTTCCCATCCCCCCAATTCCCCAATTAAAAAAAAAAGAGTGTGAGCTGAGTAACAGGGCTGCGGTTCGATTCCTGGCCCGAGCTGAGCTGCCAACAGGTGGCAGTATGGCTCAGCTAAAAAAAAAAAAGTTTATTTGTATTTATCTGATGAATTGTAATGTTCAGCATTTTTTCATATGTCTATTGGCCATCTGTGTGTCCTCACTGGAGAAATGTCTATTCAGGTCCTTTGCTGTTCATTGCAGTTCTATTATGGTGGCCAAGACATGAAAACAACCAAAGTGCCCTTTGATAGGTGATTGAATAAAGAAGATGTGGTATATATACACAATGGAATACTACTTTGCCATAAGAAAAGACGAAATAATGCCATTTGTGACAACATGGATAGATCTTGAGATTATTATGCTAAGCGAAATAAGTCAGACAGAAAAAGTTGAGTACCACATGATTTTACTGGCATGTGGTACATAAAACTGAAAACAACAAAGGAACAAGACAAAGAAATGAAGAAACAAAAACTCATAGACACAGACAATAGTTTAGTGGTACCAGAAGGTAAGCGGGGAGAGGGTGGTAGATGAGGGTAAAAGGGATCAAATTGTGGTGATGGAAGGAGAACTGACTCTGGGTGGTTAAAGCACAATGTGGTATACATATAAATGATGTATTACAGAATTGTACACTTGAAACCTATGTAACTTTACTAACAGTTGTCATCCCAATAAACTTTAATTTAAAAAATATTTTAAAATAAAATAAATAAATAAAACAATTATTGTAGTGACTGGAAAATAATAAATGCTTAATAATAACTTAAAAAAAGCTGATGTGACCTATCACTATTCTTGTTACACATATATAAACAGGCAAAATTTAATGAGATTACATTTTTTTGCAAACAAATCAGTCTTTCTGTGATTATGCTTGATAGAAATGGTGGTGACTGTAGACAGAAAATTATTTGTCAATGAGAAATTACAGTATACCCCTTTTTTAGATTCTAGCCTTGATCATTGTCTTGGAGGTGTTGATATCATCCTACAAATCAGACCAGATCCTGAATACTTCCAGTTTTCTCTAATATTTGGACATAACTCTCCAAATTAATGTTTCTGAATTTCTCCTACCATTTCACTTGGAATCAGTAAGAACTAAAAGTACCCTTTTCTGAATCCCTACAATGGAACCTGGATGATTTAAATATAAATTTTAGAGAAGTCACCACAACAGATGTTATATGGGCAAGTTTTGTGCCTGGTGTTGTGTGTGCCACTAAGCAAGTTTATCAGACACTCAATGCCATCTGCAAAGACTTAAGATGCAAAAGATGTTTGGAGCCCAACATCATGAAACCTTGATGGCCTGCCCTCCAGGCTCAGAAACTGGATTTTCACTCCACCCGTTAATCTTTGTTTTCCTTTTTCTTTTCATAGAAGTTCCCCTAATTAAATGCCTAACTACTTGAAGCATCCAGGAAATATCCTCCATGACCAAGTCCCAACAAATAGTTCAGCTGGTCCTTAATGAACAAGAGAAAAACAGATGAGCAGTGGACCTCCATATTATTTAAAGGAAACAATAATGTCTCTTCTTTCATTGAACAAGAGGGGTAACTGACAAAGACTCTCTGCTGGACTAGACATGAACTTGGACTTGCCTCTCTGTCAATGGAAGATCCAGATTATGTAAGAATCCTGCCAAGTCCATTTAGTAAAATGCCCCATCCTTGGTATCTGACCACTCTAGACATCCTATCACCCTGTCCTGGCTTCAGCAAGAATTCGGTTAGTTGGTCTAACAAAAATTCTCTTTAGCTTTGATGTTTTCTCTTAGTAATTTTCCATCTACTGAGTCCATCCTGCCCCTTGACTACTAATCACCACTTTCCCTTTTGGAGTCAGATTTAAGTCAAATCTCCGCCCTGTACTGCAAAACTCCATTGCAGTGGTCCTTACACCAATCATGATTCCCTCTCTCTCTTAAATAAGATTGATTTACCATTCTTTAAAAAAAAAATTCCAGAGTGGAAAGCTTAAGCAAAAGCTTGATATAGTCTCTCGTTTATATCACTAAAATCCAGTTTCTTTCTTCCTCTCCATTCTGTCATATGCTAGCTCCATATTAAGGGAAACTTTAGATGCTAATAGATTTTGGAATTATATGCTCCTTGTCATGTAGGAGTCTATTCCTCACTTTGCATAATGCATTTGAAGTTTTCTGCACATGGTCAAGCTTAAGTAATGACCCTTCTTTAATAGATTATTGCAGTCAAGGAGATGGCCTCACTAAATGGCTAACCTGCTGTTTTGCCTTTCATCCCTGAATTTGGGTTGGAATTAGCATTCTCAGAAACAAATCGTCTATTAAATAATTATTGATAGCTTTGAAATAGCAAAATAGATGCTTCGGAGGAGAGAAGATAAGTGTCCACTCTTCCATCTATAACCAAAGGGCTGAGGTAAGAATTAGAGAAGGAAAAGATAAGTGAGAGCTTCAAGGAGGAGTTACTATAAATATGAGACTTATAAGGTGCCTCATTAGCACAGTAGGTAGCGCGTCAGTCTCATAAATATGAGACTTATAAAAGACAAAGGCAATTTCAATATTTTAGCCTAGAAAAAGTTTATTTTTCCAAAACAATCAGAGAAGAGTAAAGCAGATCATGTTATCTTCACTAAAAATAAATATTAAACATACTACAAGATGCTCTGTTAAAACTAGGTACAGTTCATTTTCATATATAGTGTCAGAGCTTTGGTTCTTGTTAGTGACCTATGTGTTGGGTGGTTTCATGCTGCAGGAACATGGTGAATTGGAAGACCAATGTCCATATTCAAAAGATGTTTTGGATACATGACAATTGATGTGACTACAATTGACTTTATTTTTCCAAGGAACTCAAGTGTTAAACGGCACCAACTTGTTCCTCTGACTGTTCATGCAGAGGGTTGAGGATACACTAAATGGATCTGGACACCTGTTGCCCCACTGGGCCTCAGGAATAGCATTGCTCCAGGGGTAGGATCTCAGAGAGAGGGGTGGGAGTAGCAGCAGATATGTTATTTGTTTATTATCTGTCTCTTCTATTAAAATTAAAACTCTATGAGGTCAGAGTTTCTGTTTTACTTGTTTAAAATGCTCTATGTCTAGCAGAGATAATGATAGTATGATTTAGGTAATTCTATAAACATATGTACTTTTATTTTGAGTAGGAACAATGAAGACCTGCTCTAGCTGAGCTTGGGTGCTGAAGCTATTTTACCGATTACCCTCCCAGGAGGAGCTGTGACATCTTAGGTTTGTTACTGAAGGAGGAAACAGGAGATCTTGAGATATTATTTGATGACGTAAAAGATCAGTGACAAAGGTTATTCCTAAGTATGTGGTGACACATTTTTTATCAAGGGTCTGGTTTGGATGTATTGGGGTGTCTTTGTGTTGTCCAAGAAGAACTTCAAATTGCATTTAAAATTCAGGAGAGCATCTAAGATAGACATATGAATAAGTGCACTATATCCTCATTTTTTCCAATGATATAAATATATTCCACATACTAACATATTTATATTATTTCAATTAGGTTCTGAAATTATATGCTTAACCATGGAATAATGTGCAATTTTCAAGGGAAGATTCATTAGATTAGCCTGTTCTATATCTTTTGCACAAGGAAATCATTCTATGGAGTCTCTGTAATAACCTGCCATGAACACTTCTCTACATTTTTCAAGATTTTTTGCATCACTTGAAGCTGTGTTGTCCATACTGGTAGACTTATATTATGGAGCCGACCATGGTTTTAACTGCATATTGTGTGGAATCTGTGTGCTTTACACCATGCTGGATCCACTGTCTCTGCCCTGTGTCTGACAACCCTCAACTTTCCCATTTTATCCCTTTCCTGTATGCCTCTAATTTCACTCTCTCTCTTTCACCTTGGGTTCATTACTCATTCCCTTCTCTGTAAGCACTTCTCCATCAGACCTTCATCTGCTACTCTAACTCATCTACTTCCCGGCCAGACTGTTATGGTCAGCATCTCCAGGTATGGTTTCTGCATTTTTGTCTCATGGTTCTGTTTTAGAACTGGCTTCTTTTCTCCATTTCATTCCTCTTGATTATGTCTATTTTCCCATATATATTCTCATATTCCACATTCTTGTTATAGTTTTTTTGTCTATAAGTATAACCATGATGCTCTTTATCTCTGCCAGCAGCCATCCCTGTTAACTGTGAATATGTGCAACTATCTCCACGACTCTGATCCATCAATTATAGGTCACCTGCAGATTTGAAATTTAAATTTATTCATCAGTTTTCCTCATTTGTCTTGTCTGATCTCACTTTCCTATTTGGATACTTATAACCATTACAGCACTGTGCATCTATTATGCATACTCTGTGCACACATCTGCTATGTGCACTCTTCTAAGTCATTGAGACTGTTAAAATATTTAGTAGGTAATATTGTACCTCTTGTGTTTTATGGGACTGTGGTTAAAAAGTAGTTTAAAAATGCCTGTGTGCTGACAAGCAATTCAGACAAAGAAAAATCACTTGGGGCATTGTTAAAACGCAGACTGCATCACAAGTCAGGAAATGTTAGCTTTTCAGGCAGTTTGTACACAGGGAGTACATTTTTTTCTCACGACTGCTGTGATTCTGAAGTTCTGCCAGGTTTGAAAAATACAAGTTACTAATAAAGAATATTGGTTTTGAAAGAAAACAGATATAAGTTGAAGTTCTGGGTCCAGGATTATTACCTCTAAGAAAAGTTTCAAGTTATTCTCCATACCTTAGTTTAATTGCATATTAAAAGGTATATACAGCACAATTTTTTAAATTATTAAAATGTTTAAATGAGGTGCCATGTAAACATACTTTGCAAAAAAATCCCTGAAAATAGGACATTTTTGCCAAGGCTCAATCCCTTTTATGTTTTAACCAATGTTCAAAAATTGAAACCTTCATTTCTTCGGCTAATGACATAAATCATTCAATGTTTCCCTCTACCTTCTAAATGGCTACTTTTTATCTTTAATATATTACCATAATGAGTTGTATTGATTGGCTTTCAAATACTAAAGCAGTCTTGCATCTGTGATAAATCCTACTTTGTTTTGATTTTTTTATGTATTAATGAATTATTTTTGTTATTTTCTTAAATTAAAATTTATTGGGGTAACAATTGTTAATAAAATTACATAGATTTCAGGTGTACAATTCTGTAATACATCATCTATATGTCACATTGTGTGTCCACCACCCAGAGTCAGTTCTCCTTCCATCACCACATATATTTGATCCCTTTTACCCTCATCTACCACCCCCCTATTCCCTTACCCTCTGGTAACCACTGAACTATTGTCTGTGTCTATGAGTTTTTGTTTCTTCATTTCTTTGTCTTGTTCCTTTGTTGTTTTCAGTTTTATATACCACATATCAGTGAAATCATATGGTTCTCAACTTTTTCTATCTGACTTATTTCGCTTAGCATAATAATCTCAAGATCTATCTATGTTGTCACAAATGGCATTATTTCGTCTTTTCTTATGGCAAAGTAGTATTCCATTGTGTATAGATACCACATCTTCTTTATTCAATCATCTATTGAAGGACACTTTGGTTGTTTCCATGTCTTGGCCACCATAAATAAAGCTGCAATGAACATAAGAGCATGTATATCTTTATGGATAAATGTTTTCAGATTTTTTGGGTAAATATCCAAGAGAGGGATTGCTAGGTCATATGGTAATCCTTTTCTTAATTTTGTTAGGAACCTCTGCACTGCCTTCCATAGTGGCTGCATCAATCTGCACTTTCACCAACAGTGTATGAGCATTCCTTTTTCTCCACAGCCTCTCCAACACTTGTTACTATTTGTCTTCTTGATGATAGCCATTCTAACCAGTGTGAGATGATATCTCATTGTGGTTTTTATTTGCATTTCTCTGATGATTTTGATTTTAAACATTTTTTCATATGCCTATTGGCCATTTGTGTGTCCTCTTTGGAGAAATGTCTCTTCAGGCCCTCTGCCCATTTTTTAATTGGATTGTTTGTTTTTTTGTTGTTGAGTTGTATGAGTTCCTTACATATTTTGGATATTAGCTCTTTATCAGAGGCACTGTTTGCAAAAATCTTCTCCCATTTGGTTAGTTGCCTCTTTATTTTATCAATGGTTTCTTTTGATGTGCAGAAGCTTTTTAATTTTATATAGTCCCATACATTTATTTTAGCTTTTATTTCCCTTGCCTTTGAAATCAAATTCATAAAATCCTCTTTGAAGTCAAGGTTCATAAGTTTAGTATCTATGTTTTCTTCTATGCGTTTTATTGTTTCAGGTCTTATGTTTAGGTCTTTGATCCATTTTTAATTAATTTTGGTACATGGTGACAGATAGCAATCTAGTTTCATTCTTTTGTATGTGGTTTTCCAATTCTTCCAGCACCATTTATTGAAGAGGCTGTCTTTTCTCCACTGTATGTTTTTGGCTCCTTTGTTGAAAATCACCTGTCCATATTTATGTGGGTTCATTTATGGATTCTCAATTCTACTCCATTGGGCTCTGTGTCTGTTTTTCTGTGAATACCATACTGTTTTGATTATTGTTGCCCTGTAGTACAAACTGGAGTCAGGGAGTGTGACCCCTCCAGCATTGTTCTTTTTTCTAAGGATTGCTTTGGCTATTCGGGGTCTTTTGTGATGCCATACAAATCTGATGATTTTTGTTCTATTTCTTTAAAAAATGCCTTTGAGATTTTGATGGGAATTACATTAAATCTGTGTATTGCTTTGGGTAATATGGCCATTTTAACTATGTTGATTCTTCCAATACATGAACATGGAATGTCTTTTTGTCTTCTTCAATTTCTTTTAAAAATGTCTTACTGTTTTCAGTGTATAGGTCTCTCACATCCTTGGTTAAGTTTAGTCCTAGGAATTTTATTCTTTTTGTTGCAATTGCAAAAGAATTTTTTTTGTTTTTTAAGATTTTATTGAGGAATTGGGGGAAGGGAACAGTGTTGGGGAATTGGGGAAGGGGAACAGACAAGTTGCTGTCCTTTTGTTCTTCAGTCTAGTTGTGGAGGACATTGCTTCACTGGCCCATGTTGATATTGTGATCATTGTGCTCTTCCCAGGTGAGGCAGATTGGTTGCCAGCATCTGGACAGCCACTCACAGTGGCTCTTGGCAGCTCATGCTGACTTCCGGACACTCACGGTAGCTTATGGCAGCCCACTGCAGCAGGGGCTGCAGCCTACACCATCGCTGGTGACTCACGGCAGCCCAGCTCCAGGTCACTGGCCCTCATGTGAGATCCGAACCGGGGCCCTGCTGCTCAGAGCTGGTATCCCAAGCCAGCTCTTAACCAACACACCATTCAGCCGGCCCAAAAGAATTTTTTTTTATTTCCTTTTCTGAGATTTCATTGTTAGTATATAGGAATGCAATGGACTTTTGTATGGTGATTAAGTACCCAGCAACTTTACTGCATTCTTTTATTGTTTCTAATAGCTTTTTGGTAGTCTTTGGGATGTTCTATAATATATATATAGAATCATGTCATCTGCAAAAAGTGACAATTGAACTTCTTCATTCCCAATTTGGATGCCTGTTACTTCTTTCTCTTGCCTGATTGCTCTGGCTAGGACTTCCAATACTATGGTGAAAGCAGAGATGATAGGAGACAACCCTGTCATGTTTCTGAATGTAGAGGGAAGGGCTTCAGTTTCTCACCATTAATTATGATACTAGCTGAGGGTTTGTCATATATAGCCTTTATTATGTTAAGGTACTTTCCTTCTATACCAATTTTATTGAGTGTTTTAATCGTAAATGGATGTTGTATTTTGTCAAACGCTTTTTCTGCATCCATGGGTATAATCATATGACTTTTGTCTTTTCTTTTATGTGGTGTATCACATTGATTGATTTGTGTATGTTGAACCATCCTTGTGCCCCTGGGTTGATCACTAGTTGGTTGTGATGTATAATCTTTTTGATGCATTGTTGCATTCGATTTACTAGAATTTTGTTTGGGATTTTTGCTCTGTGTTCATCAGAGATATTGGCCTGTAATTTTCTTTCTTTGTGTTATGCTTACCAGGTTTTGGTATCAGGGTAATGTTGGCCTCATAAAATGAATTAGGGAATATTGTCTCTTCTTCAATTTTTCGGAAGATTTTGAGTAGGACAGGTATTAGATCCTCTTTGAATGTTCAGTAGAACTCCCTAGTGAAGCCATCTGGTACTGGACTTTTGCTTTTGGAAAGGTTTTGGATGACTGATTCAATTTCCTTACTGTTGACGGGTCTTTAGATTTCCTAATTCTTTGTGATTCAGACTAGGAAGGCAATATGTTTCTAAGAATATATCTATTTCTTCTAGTGTATTTAATTTGGTGGCATATAGTCCTTCATAGTATTCTTGGATGATTCTTTGTATTTCTGTGGTGTCCGTGGTAATTTCCCTCTTTCATTTCTGATTTTGTTTATTTTTGTGTCTTTTCTCTTTTATCATAGTGAGTCTAGCCAAGAGTTTGTCAATTTTATTGATCTTTTCAAAGAACCAGTTCTTTATTGCATTAATTTTTCCTATTATATTTTTGTTCTCTATTTCATTGAGTTCTGCTCTGATTTTTATTATTTCTTTCCTTCTGCTGACTTTGGGTTTCATTAGTTATTATTTTTCTAATTCTTTAAGGTATAACATCAGGTTATTTATCAGGGATTTTTCTTCTTTCTTGATACAGGCCTGTAATGATAGCAATTTTCCTCTTAAAACTGCTTTCACTGCATCCCCAAAATTTTTGTAGGATGTATTTTCATTCAATTTGTTTCTATGTATCTTTTGGTCTCTCTTATTTCTTCTTTGACCCAGTTGCTCTTTAAAAGTATGTTGTTTAATTTGTGGTTTTCCTGCTTTCTTTTGATAGTTGAGATCCAATTTCATAGCCCTGTGATCAGAGAATATGCTTGGTATGATTTCAATCTTCTGAAATTTGCTGAGGCTAGTTTTATGTCCCAATATGGTCTATCCTTGAGAATGTTCCATGTACACTAGAAAAGAATGTATAGTCTGATGTTTTAGGATGAAGTGCTCTATAAATGTCAATTATGTCCATTCCATCTAATGTGTCATTTAGGGTTGATATTTCTTTATTTATTTTCTGTTTGGGTGATCTATCCATAGCTGTCAATGATATATTTAGATCCCCTACTATAATTGTGTTTTGGTCAATTTCTCCCTTTAGTTCTGTTAGCAGTTGCTTTGTATATTTTCGTGCTCCCTGACTGGGGACATAAAAATTGATGACTGTTGTGCCCTCTTGTTCTACAGTCCCCTTTGTCATTATGAAATGTCCATCTTTGTCTCTTATTACCTTTTTTATCTTGAAGTCTGTTTCATCTGATGTCAGTATGATTACACCTAATTTTCTCTGAATATCATTTGCTTGGAATGTCAATATCCACCCTTTCACTTTGAGTTTACATTTGTCCTTATAGCTGGGATGTGTCTCTTGGAGGCAGCATGTGGTTGGGTTTATTTTTTTGATCCAATCTGCTACTCTGTGCCTTTTTATTGGTGAGTTTAGTCCATTTACACTTAGAGTAATTATTGATATATGAGGATTTCTTGCCATTCTATCTTTGGTTTTCTGGAAGGGTGGAGTCTCCATTGTTTCTTTGCCTTTGTGGTGCTGTTTATTATTTCAGAGTGGTGGTATCCTATGATTTTTCCCTCTGTTTCTTCTTTTTTCATGCTATATATTTCAGTTTTGTAATTTTTTTTAGTAGTTACCATTAAGTTTATGTAAAATAAAGTTTCATATTTAGAGTACTCCATTTTCTTCAGCAAGCTTATTTTCTCCAGCAAGCTTATTTTCTCCATTTCCTTGTGCCGGTTCAGAACTTTACTCTTTCCTCTTTTATGTTTTCCTTGTCACAAATTATCCCTATTTATGCTGTGAGTTTATTTCTGTGCTGCAGTTGCAAATTGACTTTTTCCTTTATTTTTAAAGTGCTTTTTTTTCTTCTTTTACCCTGTATGTTATGTTTAAGTATATGGTGTCCTATTTGGTGTGCACATCAAAGCATTTCTTGCTTCTGTCTGTCTGTTTGTAATACTAGTCATGATTTTGTATTCTTTTGCTTTTTTTGTTTTGGGTCAAATAGCCTCCTTCAGTGCAGGTCATGTGTTAGAAAATTCCCTCAGCTTCTGTATGTCTGGAAAGGTATTTATTCCTCCTTCATATCTAAAGGATATTTTTGCTGGATATATTATTCTTTGCTCATAACTTCTTTCTTTCAATAGTTTGAATATTTGATTCTACTCTGTCCTGGTTTGTAGAGTTTCTGCTGAAAAATCTGATGATGGGCTTTCCTTTGTAGGTTACCGTCTTCTTTTCCCTGGCTGCTTTGAGGGTTCTTTCTTTGTTGTTACTTTTTGACAGCTTCTTCAATACAATGTGCCTTGGAGAAGGCCTGTGGGGATTGAGGTAATTAGGTGTTCTATTTGCTTCTTGGATTCAAGGATCCAGGTCTTTCCACAGGTTTGGGAAGTTCTCATTGACTATTTGTTTGAATATACTTTCTGTTCCCTTTTCCCTCTCTTCTCCTTCTGGTATGCCCATTATTCTTATGTTGCTCATTCTGATGGAGTCAGAAAGTTCTTGTAAAGTTCTTTCATTTCTTTCAACTCCCAAGTCTCTCTCTTTTTCCATCTGTGTCATTTCCAAATTTCTATCTTCGATGTCACTGATTCTTTCCTTCACCTGGTCAGCTCTATTACCTACACTGGCTATTTCATTCTTCATTTCTTTAGTTGAGTTCTTAATCTCCAGATATTCTATTTGGTTCTTTTTTAAAATTTCAAACTCCTTGGTAAAACATTCATTTTGTTCTTTGATTGTGTTTCTGAGTTCATTAAACTGTCTGTCTGTGTTTTCTTGCATCTTGTTCAGTTTTTTCAGAACTTCAGTCTTGAATTCTCTGTCATTTAACTCACATATTTCCATGTCTTTAAGTTTATTTTCTGGAGACTTTTCATTTTCTTCCTGAGCTGCCTTGTTACCTTGGTTATTCATGGCAATTAATGAATTATTATTTCTCTTCCTAGGCATCTACAGGAGTGGGTTCTGCAACAGGTTGATAAGAAGAGACCTTTCTTTTGCTTCCCAGTAGGTGTTGGTGGAATGTTTTATTTTCTTTTCCACTGTAGTCTTTTATTTTCTCACACATTGTAGTGTTATATTTTCTCTGCACTGTTCCAGCTTCTCACACAGTGTGTGTGTGGGGGGGTGAGGGTTCCTTGTAAAATGGGTTTCTCCCCTGTGATCAGGTTGCCTGTGTCTCAGGGCACTGCCTCCATGGGGGGGGGTGTAGAAAGCTTTTGAAGTTCTAAAGCTCTTCCTGCACCAGTTTCAGAGCCTGTGTATTTCATTGGCTCCGTTTACCTCTGCAGGGACCCACCCAGATAGGTGGGTGCAGGGGTCGGGTGGGCTGTGAGAGGTGGCTCTGAGCAATGGCAGCGACCACCTGCACAGCCAATCCTGCACCCAAGGCTCCCTTCCCTTCACCGGAACTAGTTGGGTCGTGAGTTTGTCACTGCAGGGCTGCAGTTCTCAGAACTGCAAATATTCTGTTCTTTTGATCTGACACTGCTACTGTTCTGCTTCTAGTACTGAGAGAGTGGGCAGGGGTGAACTCAGGGAGGGTGGGAAGGGATCGACTAGGCTCCATGCCTATGTCTTTCATCCTCTTCTTGGTAGTGAGGGTTTTAACTACCGTTTCCACCCTTCTTCCCTCAATCTTTGCTCTGAGGTCTCTGCCGTGAGCCTTAGGTTTAGCCATGTTATATGCTGATCCCTCAAGTGGAAATGTGGGCCTTAAGGGGAGCACTAGCAGTGCAAATTCTTTCCTCTCCTGTGACTGCTGTAGCTCCAGAATGCAGGGAGCTCGGAGCTCAGAGCCCCAGTTCGTGTCCATCCTGTGCCTGCATGGCCCAAGTCTTTGCCTTCCCTCCTCCCCTGCTGGCCCAATTTGCCCACGTTTACATGATTTGAATTGTGCATCTTTCAGCCTTGCCTGTCTGCTGTGCAGGGAGTCCTTTATGGAATTATAGCTGTTCAATTTGTTGTAAATTCCAGGGGAGATTTCAAGAGGCTCACCTCAAACCACCATTTCTATGACGTCCTCTTAGTTAATTTAAAAGATTTTATTGTCTCAATGCTTAAGAGAGATGTCAGTCTATAGTTTTCTTTACTTTTAAATGTTTTATTTGGTTTCAGTATCAAGGTAATACTTTTTTCATAAAATGATTTGGGACATTGTTTTTAAAAATTGGAAAAGCATAAATAAATGGAAAGATATTCTGTGCTCACAGACTGGAAAAAATTAATATTGTTAAAATGTCCATACTACCCAAAGCAATCTACAGAGTCAATGTAATTCCTATCAAAACTGAATTTTTCCCAGAAATAAAACAAACAGTCCTAAAATGTATATGGAACCACAAAAGATCCCCAATAGCCAAAGCAATATTGAGAGAGACAAACAAAGATAGAGGCATCACACTTTCTAATTTCAAACTATATCACAAAGCTGTAGTAATCAAATAGTGTGATATTGGCATAAAAACAGACACATAATGATGAGACAAATAAAGAGTTAATGGGAGTGGGCTTGTGAGCTGGCAGGATGGGACAGGCAAGGAGTTAACAGGAGCAAGTTTCTGGGCTAACACGAATGAGCTAAACATTCATCACTTGGCTCTGAACCCCCTGGCCAGTACTGCACCTACAGGTTGACAAGCACCTTACATCCATCATAGGTGGGAACAGAACAGTTCCCAATCACAACCAAGCAACCCCCTGCAAGCTGACATCATCATAGATGGGAATAGGACAGTTCCCAGGAAAAGACAATTGTAATGGCAACCCCCTTGCAAGCTGACAAGCACCCTACATCCTGCTTGGAAAAATATAAAACCCCAGCACTCCTTCTCATCAGTGCAGCTATCCCCCTTAGGACTCTGCCCTGGCTAAACTCTTGCCAGTAACTCTTACCCCTCTGTTTCTGCAGCTCTCCCTTTCAGACTGCCCTAACAAACTTCTGCCAGTTCCAAACAAAACGCTCTTTCACTCTCTCTCTGACTTTCAATAACTCTTTTCTCTGGATACTCTTGTAGAGGGTCATAAATTCTTTTACATTCTGTGAATGAACAGGGGTTAATTCTACACCAAGACACATAATTCAATGGAACACAATGGAGAGCTCAGAAAGTAACCTTAATTTAATGCAAAGGATAAAAAAATGTACAATAGGGAAAGGAAAATCTTTTCAATAAATGGTATTGTGAATGCTGGACAGACAGCACCAGAAACATGGTGGTATGAGGGGTGCTCCTTGATATCTCCCCTTGATGTTACAACAAATTGAACAGCTATAATTCAACAAAGGATTGCCTACACATCATACAAACATGTCTCAGAGATGTGCACATTGAAACATCTAAAGGTGGGTGAATTGGGGTGAACAGGGGAGGAGTAAAGGGAGAAGTTAAAAAATGGGGGCCACAGGATGCAGCCCAGAGGTCACTGCAGTCCTGGGATGGGGAGGATTGAGACTGCAGGTGCACTTCTTGTGGCCCCAGCAATTCTACCTGAGAGATAAGCATATAATATGGCTGAACCCAACAATCAGGACAAAGACCTCAAGGCAAACACAGAATACAGAATACAGAAAATACAGAAGTGAGACAACTGCAGTCTAACAGCCCTCACTGCCAGGCAGAAAACAAAGCTATGGAGCCTGGCCATCCCACCAGAGCTCACCTCCTTCACACCCTTCCAGTGTTAGCAGCAGACCCCAGAAATTGTAGCAATGTTAGATTAAAGAACAGAATATCTACAGCTCTGAGAACTGTAGAGACAGCTCCTCAGCAGCAAACTCACAGTCTCAGAACCCCATCATCCACCACATCCACCCAAAGGGGTGGTGCCCTGAGACTGATGCAACTTGGTAACAGAGGAGAAGCCTACCTCCCCAGGAAATCTCCCTCTGTTGAGAAGCCTGAACAGCTCAAGAGAAAATAAAACACTCCAGTGCAGGAGAAAATAAAATGCTCTAATGCTACCTACTGGAAGGCAAAAGAAAAGCCTCTTCATATCAACCTGCTACAGAATCCAAGATTGCAGTTCTGAAAAAACTCAATGAGATGCAAGAAAATTCAGATAAGCAGTTTAATGAACTCAGAAATAAAATCAATGAACAAAATGAATATTTTACCAAAAGATTGAAATTTTTTAAAAGAACCAAATAGAAATTCTGGAGCTGAAGAACTCAATGAAAGAGATGAACAATGAAATAGCCAGCTTAGGAAATAGAGCTGATCAGATGGAGGAAAGAATTAGTGGTATCAAAGATAGAAATCTGGAAATCTGGAAGTGATGTAGATGGAAGAAGAGAGAGACTTGAGAGTTAAAAGAAATGAAAGAACGCTACAGGAACTATCTGACTCCATCAGAAAGAGCAATATAAGAATAACGGGTATACCAGAAGGAGAAGAGAGGAAGAATGGCACAGAGAGTCTCTTCGAACAAATAGTTGGTGAGAACATCCCAACCTTTATGGAAAGAAGCTGTCAAAAATTAACAACAAAGAAAGAATCCTCAAGGCAGCCAGGAAAAAGAAGACAGTAACCTGCAAAGGAAAAACCATTAGATTATCATCAGACTTTTCAGCAGAAGCTCTACAAGCCAAAAGAGAGTAGAATAAAATATTCAAACTATTAAAAGAGAGAAAATACCAGCCAAGAATAATATATCCTGCAAAGTTATCTTTTAGATACAAAGGAGGAATAAAGATTTTTACAGATATACAGAAGCTGAAGGAATTTTCCACCACAAGTCCTGCATTACAGGAAATAATGAAGGAGGCTATTTAACCTGAAACAAAAAGACAAAAGCATACAAAACTATGAGCAAGATTACTAACAGACATACAGAAGCAGGAAATGGCAACTCCTACACAGAATAAGACATTATACACTTAAACATAAAAGGGTAGAAAAGATAAAAACATAGAAAAATAAAAAGAGAAGAAGACAATTTGCTGCTGCAACTCAGAAATGAACTCACAGCATGAATAAGGATAATTTGTGACAACAAAAACATAAAAGGGGAGGGATTAAAGGTCTGAATTTGCAAAAGGGGATGGAGATAAGATGGCATGTGGAAGAAAAGGATTACTGTATACATGAAACTTTGTTTTACATAAACTTAATGGTAACCACTCAAACAAATCCAGAACAGAGACACCTGGTGTAAGAAAAAGAGGAAAGATAGGGAAAAAATCATAGAATACCACCAAACTAAATAACAAATAGAAACAAAAAGCAAAGAAACAATGAAGACACTGAGCTACCAGAAAACAAAAGATAAAATGGCTATAAAAAATCCTCATATGGGCCAGCCGAGTGGCTCAGTTGGTTAAGAGTTGGCTTAAGAGCGAGAGCTCTGAGCAACAGGGCTGCCGATTCTATTCCCACATGGGTCAGTAATGCTGCACCTGAGCTGAGCTGTCGCTGAGCTGCCAACAGGTGGCAGGATGGCTCAGCTGATGTAACAATAAGATTGCCTGTTTGATGGTGGGCTACGCCCACCCACAGCTAAGACTCAACTTGACACCTTCAGCTGAGCTGCTGCCCGGATGGTTCAGTGGATAGAGTGTGTGCTCTTAACAACAAGGCTGCTGGGTTTGACTCCTGCATGGGATGGTGGCTATGCCCACCTGCAACTAAGATTGAATACAGCACCTTGAGCTGAGCTGCCACCCGAATGGCTCAGTGGCTAGAGCGTGTGCTCTTAACAACAAGGCTGCTGGTTTGACTCCTGCATGGGATGGTGACTATGCCCATCTGCAACTAAGATTGAACACAGCACCTTGAGCTTAGAGGCCACGAGCTGCCGACGGAAAGCCAGATGGTGACTGGCGCCCACCACAACGAAGATTGAAGAACAGCAACTTGACTGGTCCCCTTCCTCAATTCCTCAACACTGTTCTCCTCCCCCAATTCCCCAATAAAATCTTAAAAAAAAAATTCTCATGTCCATAATCACCCTAAATGTAAATAGTTTAAACTCACAGTACTCTGAATTCAGAGAGTAGCAGATTAGATGAAAAAACAAAGCTCAACTATATGCTGCCTCTAAGAGGCACATCTCAGCTTTAAGGAACAAATATAGACTCAAAGTGAAAGGGTGGAAAACTATACTCCAAGCAAATGGCATCTAGACAAAAGTGAGTGTAGCCATACTGATATCAGATGAAACAGACTGTAATAAGAGACAAAGATGGATATTTAATTATGATAAAAGGAACAATATAATAAGAAGATATAACATATTATATATATATATATATATATATATATATATATATATATATATATATATATAAACACATCAATATTCCCAATCAGCGAGTACCAAAATATATAAAGCAACTGCTAAAAGAACTAAAGGGAGAAACTGACAAAAGCACAATTATGGTAGGGGACCTAAATACACCACTGATAGGTATGGCTAAATCACCCAAACAAAAAAATCAATAAAGAAATATCAGCCTTAAGTGACATTAGACCAAATGGACATAATTGACATTTATAGAGCATTTCATCCTAGAACAACAGACTATACATTCTTTTCTAGTGCACATCAAACATTCTAAAGGATAGACTGTATGTTGGGACACAAAACTAGCCTCAGTAAATTTAAGAAGGTTAAAATCATACCAAGCATATTCTCCAACCACAATGTTTTGAAACTGCCAATCAACTGCAAAAAGAAAGTGGGAAAAAGCACAAACATGCTATTAAAGAATGACTGGGTCAAAGAAGAAATAAAAGGGGAAATTGAAAGATATATACAAAAAATGAAAATGAAAATACATTACATCAAAATTATTGGGATGTGACAAAAGCAGTATTAACAGGGAAATTTATATCATTACAGGCCTATGTCAAGAAACAAGAAAAATTCTAAATAAACAACATAACATTACATCTTAAAGAACTAGGAAAAGAACAAATAAACCCAAAGTCAGCAAAAGGAAGGACATAATAAAAATTAGAACAGAATTAAATGAAATAGAGAACAAAAAGACAATAGAAAAAATTAATACAACAAAGGGCTGGTCTTTTGAAAAGATTAATAAAATTGATAAACCCTTGGCTAGACTTACTAAGGAAAAAAGAGAAAATACACTAAGAAACAAAATCAGAAATGAAAGAGGAGAAGTTAAAACAAACACCACAGAAATATAAAAGATCATTTGAGAATACTACGAAAGAGTATATGCCACAAAATTCAATGACCTAGAAGAAATGGACAAGTTCTTAGAAATAAATAACCTTCCTAGACTGAATCACAAAGAACTGGAAAATCTAAATAGACCAATCAACAGTAAGCAAATTGAAACAATCATCCAAAATCTTATGAAAAGCAAAAGTCCAGGACCTGATGGCTTCACAATTGAATTCTACCAAATGCTGAAAAGTGATTTAGTACCTGTCCTTCTCAAACTGTTCCAAAAGATTGAAGAAGAGGCAAAACTTCCTAACTCAGTTTATGAAGCCAGTGTTACCCTGATACCAAAATTTGGTAAGGATAACACAATAAAAGAAATCTACAGACCAATATCTCTGATGATTACAGACACAAAAATCCTAAACAAAATATTAGCAAATTCAATACAACAGTACATTAAAAAGATTATACATCACAATCAAGAAGGGTTCATTTCAAGGGCCGGCCGAGTGGCTCAGTTGGTTAAGAGCTCACTCAAGGGTTTGAGCTCTGAGCAACAGCGGTTCAAGTCCCGGCCCGAGCTGAGCAGCTGCTGAGCTGCCAACAGGTGGCAGGATGGCTCAGCTAAAAAAAAAATTAAAAAAAAGAGGGGTTCATTTCAGGGGTGCAAGGATAGTTCAACACGTGTAAATCAATCAACATGATACTCCACATAAACGAAATAAAGGATAAAAATCATATAATTTTATCAATAGATGCATAAAAAGCATTTGACAAGATACAACATTCGTGTTTCATTAAAACACTTAATAAAATGGGATGTAGAATAAAAGTACCTCAACATAATAAAGGCCATATACAACAAACCCTCAATTAATATCATACTTAATTGTGAAAAACTAAAAGCTTTCCCTCTAGAATCATGAAGAAGAGAGGGATGTCCCCTACCACCACTGTTATTCAGCATGGTATTGGAAGTCTTAGCCAGAGCAATCAGGCAAGAGAAAGAAATAAATGGAATCCAAATTGGGAATGAAGAACTTAAATTGTCACTTTTTGCAGATGACATGATTCTTTATATAGAAAACCCAAAAGACTCCACTATAAAACTATTAGAAACAATAAACAAATACAGTAAAGTTGCAGGATACAAAATCAATGTACAATAATTCATTGCATTCCTATATACTAAAAATGAAATTTCAGAAAAAGAAATTTAAAAAAAAACCAATTCCTTCTGTGATTGCAAAAAAAAAAAGGAGGAGGAAGAAGAAGAAGAAGGAGGAGGAGGAGGAGGAGGAGGAGGAGGAGAGGAAGAAGGGGAAGGGGAAGGGGAAGGGGAAGGAGAAGGAGAAGAAGAAAATATCTAGGAATAAACTTAACAAAAGATGTGAAGGACCTGTACACTGAAAACTATAAGATATTATTTTTTAAAAATTGAAGAAGTCACAAAGAAATGGAAAGATAATCACTGTTCAGACTGGAAGAAATTACATAGTTAAAATGGCCATGTTACCCAATGCAATACAGGAATTTAATGCAATCCTCATCAAAATTCCATTGGCATTTTTTAAAGAAATAGAACAAGAAATCATCAAATTTACATGGAAGAAAAACAAAACAGAATAGCCAAAACAATCCTAAGGAAAAAAAAAAAGCTGAAGGTATCACACTCCCTGACTTCAATTTGTACTACAAAGTGACAATAATCAAAACAACATGGTATTTGGCAGAAAAACAGACACACAAACCAACGGAATAGAATTGAAAACCCAGAAATAAACCCACACATATATGGGTGGGTAATTTTTGACAAAGGAGCCAAAAAGACAAAATGGAGAAAAGAAAGCTTCTTCAATAAATGGTTCTGGGAAAATTGGCAAGCCATGGGCAAAAGAATGAATCTAGACTGCCATCTGTCACCATATACCAAAATTAGCACAAAATGGATCAAAGGCCTAAACATAAGACCTGTAACAAATTGCATAGAAGGAAGTATAGGTAATAAGCTTATACACCTTGAGTTCAAAGAGGATTTTATGAATTTGACCTCAAAGTTAAGGGAAGTAAAAGCTAAAATAAATGAATGGAACTATATCAAACTAAAAATCTTCCACAAAGCAAAAAACATAAAAAATCAACAAAACAAAGAGGCAACCAACCAAACAAGAGAAGATTTTTGCAAACCTCTGATAAGGGGCTAATATCCAAAATATATAAAGAACTCATACAACTCAACAACAAAAAAACAAACAATCCAATTTAAAAATGGGCAGAGGACCCAAATAAACACTTCTCCCAAGACACACAAATGGCCAACAGTTATATGAAAAAATGCTCAACTTCACTAGCTATTAGAGAAATGCAAGTAAAAACTACAATGAGATATCATTTCATGCCTGTTAGAATGGCTATTATCAACAAGACAAGTAATAACAAGTGTTGGAGAAAAAGGAAGCTTTAAATGCTGCTGGTCAGAATGTAAATTGGTGCAGCCATTATGAAAAATAGTATGGAGGTTCCTCAAAA
>NW_017732569.1:181989-208195 GCF_001890085.2 Hipposideros armiger
CAGGTTACATGATCATACAGCATAAACTAATAATATATTTTAAGCAAAGTGAAACTTAAGGCAAATAGCAACTGTCAGCAAGTCCATGATGGAAAAGTCCCAAGAGTTCTTAAGTCCATGGTAGGAAGTCTCAAAGTTCATAAGTCCATAGACAGTAACATCTGAGGGTCTGGTGGTTGTGGTTTAGGAGCTTCTGCTTTTCCAAGGCACAGAAGGTGAGCTAGGCATTGTTGGGTTACTGATTTTAGCAGTTCCCCTTTTGCTGTTCAGCTAACAAGCAGCTTTACAGCCTTTTTCTCAGCACACAGGACTTGGGGGTCTTTAACCACCTGTCATTCTCCACCTGCAGTCAACCTAGGGTCTCAGTATTCTGAGACAGCTCTCAACAGTGGGATATAAAACTAAAAGCAACAAATGAACAAGACAAACAAACAAAAACTCATATACACAGAAAACAGTTTAATGGTTACTAGAAGGTAAGGGGCATGGTAAAAGATGGAAAAGGGGACAAATATATGGTGATGGAAGAACTGACTCTGGGTGGTGAGCACGCAATGCAATACAGAGATGATGTGTTATAGAGATATGCACTTGAAGCCTATATAATTTTACTAACCAATGTCACCCTCATAAATTTAATTTTTAAAATTATCTTGCCTTTTGTCTCAAAGGAGTTAAATAGACTCTTCCCTATTGCAATCATTTCTCTCCCTTATTGCAATTAACTTGAATAAAATTTATTCTTGGCCTCTTTAACTGGTCGAGTGCATCTTTTCTTTTGCATAACATGCCTTTTAACATTGTAAAGTAGAAAAATAGAATCATGAATAATAATCTCTTGTTTATAACTTTTGCACATTATTATACTTGTGAAATCCTCACATGTTCTTGGATGCATCAATAGTTTTGTTTATCTTCATCCATATATAGCTTTTCATTTCATGCATATGACTAATTTTATTTATTCATTCTGATGTTGATTGACACTTAGGCTGTTTCCAGTTTGGTGTCATCACAAATAATGCTATGAGCAGTATTGTGCATTTGTTTCAGTGTAAATCTGTTTATACCTCTTAGTGAAAGGGCTGTATTATAGGGTATGTGTATATTAAGTATTAGTTCTCAAACTTGTACTACTTTATGTTTCTGAAGACAATGTATGAGCATTCTAATTACTCATTTTCTTTCACACTACTGGTATTATTAATCTTTTTAGTTTTTTTAACCATTTTATTGAATATTTAGTGGTACTTTTCTGTAATTTCCATTTAAAGTTCTCTGCTGATTATTGATGTTTGATCACCTTTTATATACTCGTACCTTGTCCATTTGTATGTATAATTGACAATGAACCATTTCTTTTAAAAGAGGCCTTTCCCATAGTGCTCTGCAGTGTCATCTTTGTCATTAAAAGCATTACTATATATATATTAGTCTGTCTCTGAATACTCTCTTCTATTATCTTTGACAGTTTGGCTGAATTCATCCCAGAACCAGTCTTGACATCCAGCCATGTAAGACCTCAGTGTGGTGCTTCATCAGGTTTGTTCTGGTTTTTCTAGTCCTTTACATTGTCATATGAAATTTATAATCTGCTTTAAAATGTCCATTAAAAATAGTTGGGATTTTTATTTTGTTTACATTGTAAAGAACTGATATCTTTATGATACAGAGACTTTCAATCTTTGAACATAATATGGCCTTCCATTTATATAGGGCTTTTTGTTCTATTTTGTTTTGTTTTCTCTGAATAATGTTCTAGAGCTTTCAGGGTATTTTGTTAATTTTTCCTAAATATTTGGTGTTTTTGAGGCACTGATAAAGGATGTGTTTTATAATTTCATTTTTCAGTGGTATTTCAGTTATATAGAAATCAAATTGACTTTTGTACATTGACTTTGAATCCAATAATTACCTATTTCTCTTATTTCTAATATTTCTCTGTAAATTATTTCAAATTTTCTCTGCATACAGTCTTTTCATCCACGAATCATGACAGTATTGATTCTTCCTTTCCAATCCTTGTTTGTTGTTGATGTTGCTGTCTTATTGAACTGGCCAAGAACTTTCCAAACAGAACAGCGGTGCTAAAACTGAGCAGCCAACACAACAGCTGCTTATAAAGGAAGCAGCTGGTGTAATGAAATAAACACTGAAGGTCTTATAGAGGTTTTGTTTCATGTTGAATCACTGTGGATACCCACTATTATATTGCTGACAATAGTAAATTGCAAAATCTTCAGGCTCCAGGTTGCTGATTGTAAGAGTAAAGTCTGTCCCAGATCCACTGCCACTGAATCTGGCTGGGATGCCGCTGGCCCTTGTGGTCGCACTATAGATGAGGAGTCTGGGGGCCTGCCCAGGTTTCTGCTGGTACCAGGCTAAGTTGCTACCAACACTCTGGCTGGCCCTGCAGGTGAGAGTGGCTCTTTCACCCGGTGACAAAGATAGGGAGGTTGGAGACTGAGTCATCACGATTTCTCCGGTGGTATCTGGGGTTGGAAATAAAACACAAAAGTCACCTGTGTAACTGAGATCACACCCATTGTCTTCCCAGCAGAGCCAGAGTGTTGATCTACATTGAGCTTTCATTATTATATTTATTGAGCAAATATGTCAGGTCACAGGACCCAACATGGACAAAGTTCTCGCTGAAATACAGAACCATCCCATGTTCCTCTCACCTGGGAGCCAGAGTAACAGGAGGCAGAGAAGCTGAGCTGGGGCTTCCATGGTCCACTCTGTGCCCTAGCTGAGGCAGATCTCCCCAGAGCACTGACCCAGGCACTGATATGTGCTCTGGTCGGTAGGGTGGTCTGGGAGGAGCATGCAAAGCAGTGGGGGAGGGGCGAACTGGGCTTCCAGCTGCTGAGGCCTTTTGCCTTCTCTTTTCTACACTTGAGCAACCCACCCCCAGGTGGTCATGTCAGAAAAGCCTGTTAGCTCAACCTGAGGGATGACTTTTTGTCTCCAGTCATAGAATTTACTTCTGTATCCTCCACCCTCACTATTGACCTAGATTCAGACAGATGGTGTTTGGCACAAGCCTGTTGGGAACAAAATAGATGCCTGTGATTCCTGTTTCTCTTTCTCTCTTTCTCTTTTTTTTTCTTTAAATTGGGGAACAGTATGTTTTTCCAGGACCCGTCAGCTCCAAGTCAAGTAGTTGTTTCAATCTAGTTGTGGAGGGTGCAGCTCAGTGAACCATGTGGGGATTGAACCAGCAACCTTGGTGTTATGAGCACTGTGCTCTAACCAACAGAGCTAACCGGCTGCCCCTCCTGTTTCTCTTTTTATCCCTAATGTGCTTACTCCTCTCCCTTGGTGCATCACTGCATCAGACTGGATTAAAGAGCTGATCAGAAATTTTTCTTCCTGACACACTTTTCCTGCTTAGTGATCTTAGTAGAGTTGTAAAATCATTTGGAAAAACAGCTACTTATGATAAAAACCCTCAGCAAGCCAGCAGTAATGAAAAAATATCTTATTCTGATAAAGTTTTGTCAATATCTTACAGCAAACATCATACTCAGTGATAAAGTATGGAACATTTTACTCCTCATAGTGTAAAAAAGACTAAAATTTCCATTCTCACCACTTCTACCAGAATTAATATATCAGGTGAAACTAAGGGTCCTATGACTTTGATTAAATTTAGTTTTAAATCCTAACTCTAGAAATTCCCTCTCTCTCTCTCTCTCTCTCCCTCTCTCTCTCTCTCTCTCTCTCTCTCTCTCTCTCTCTCTCTCTCTATCTATCTATCTGTCTCATTTCTCAGAGGCCTAGCTTTTCCCCCAGATAATCAGCAACCCCCAAGGCAGCAGAAGACAGTAACTGGACCTGACTAATGGTCGCACAGTCCAGACTTCTGCCAGACTAAAAATAACATCTTGACCTAAATTATGTTTTGGTTCCTAAGCCCTAAGGTGGAATGACCACCTGGCTACTTTCCCATGAAACCAGACAGAAGGATACCAGAAAAGACCTCAGAGCTGTCCTCAAGATCTGAAGAAATTATTTATTAACCTTACCTCACCCCTGACCAATCAGCTTCCAACACAGCCCCAAACCCTAACTCACAGTGTCTTGAAATTTTGCCCTGTATAATCTGTAACCTGCATACCATCAGGGGGTTGGGTACTTAGAAGCATAAGCTCCCTGCCTTCGAATTGACCAATTCAACATAAACTTGTCCTCACCGGGGAGTTGCAGGGGAGGTTTCAGCAGTGAGATGCCCAACGTAAAAAAGGCACGAGGAGATCACATGAGGAGGAACCAGCAGTTTTATTCAGCAACAGCTATCTTATATAGTGCCTTAAGGGAGGGATGCTTTTGGGCAGGGAAAGCAGTTAGCACATGCTCCCTCCTGCAACTGCAAGTCATGCTTACATAAGTTACATAAGGGCTTATGTAACTGCAGCCAAGGTGCCTGCGCAGCAAGCTCCGCGGTCATGTCCCAAACACCAGCCTGTACAAACCTGGACATGCCCGGGCCCCGTCAGTCCACTCCCTGCAGGATGGTGTCCCAGGACTTGACCAAGAGAGTGTGTCCCTGTGAGCAGAGGCAGCAACAGCAATACATGGAGCAACAGATGACCATGAGGCTATTGGCGATACCTGCCAGAATGAGATCTGCCCACCTCCAAGAAGGGCCTAGGGAGTTCCATCAACGTTTTAAGGGATCATTTTGTAGGGTTTGGATTGCTGAGACTTCGGCATCCATCTCCTGTAAGGCTTTCTGTACCTTTTGTTGATGGTCCGAAATGGAAACACAGCATTCAACATGTAACAGAGCATATGTCCCCCCCTGCATGGCCATTAGCAGGTCTAGAGCCATCCTGTTCTGC
This sequence comes from Hipposideros armiger, assembly GCF_001890085.2. Lineage (NCBI taxonomy): Eukaryota > Metazoa > Chordata > Mammalia > Chiroptera > Hipposideridae > Hipposideros > Hipposideros armiger. Next base: position 186,837 of record NW_017732569.1, read on the forward strand.
ATCACCACTTTTCTCATTTGGGTTGTCTTGTCAAGAAAAATGGCTAAAGACACTCGCGTGACGTTCAACATCTGTGTGACATGTTGGGCCAAGGCTTCTACTTGTAGTTCCACATGTATCAAGCCACCCCCTGAAAAGAGGATGGCTAAAGGGTAAATCCACAGGCAACCCATTTTTCTCGGTGCCAACGATGGTAAACAGGGTCCCAGTTGGCTGGTCTTTGGGGCAATGTGGGTAGGAGATGACCTTGAATAAAGGGGCACCCCCATGTACATTAGCCCATCCACTGGGCCTGTAGGTATGGCCACCCATATAGACCACAGACCCAGAGAGCATCGCCTGGGAGGAAGTCAGTGGGTTTCGTTCCCACTACACGTTGCCCATCCCACCAGCAGATAGGGTCTGTCACCACAGTAATGTTTAGACAGTTTCTTGGGAAACCAGCCCACCATGTGATTTAGGACCACGGGGTATCATTGCTCAATACACAGAGGGGCACAGTAAGACAATTCTACATGAATCCCCACCAACCATCCCCAGGCATTGTCCACAAGCTGGCTGAAGAGAGGAGGGGCACTGTGGTGGTGTTTCCATAAGGTGGCTTCAACAGCACGATGGCGAGCATTTCCCTTCGGACTGTCTCGGTCCCAACGCTGGAGGTCTGTCCAGTTGGCACCGGTGGCAGGGGCAACTCACCATGGCAGTCTTTCAGTGGTTTCTGATGGCAATTCCATGCACACCCAGCAACGTGAGGCGTTGTGCACCCGGGCAAAGGTGTGCACCCAGGATAGCATGCTGTTTCCTGTGGGTAACCTAGGCAATATGACAGAGCAGATAGAGAAACCATCATAGGTAAGTCACGGCCATCTGGCAAAATACAGGCTACATGCTCATCTTGCAATAGCACCATAGCTGGTATGGGAGCGGTTCCTGGTGCTACCACACCTGCACTCCGTGGGTCATCGGCAAAGGGATGGGGGTTAGGTTCACCATGTACAGGGGTATGGGCCAAGGGTGCAGTGTGGGGATCCCTCATAGGAGAGACCCGCTTGCCTTGGCTGGTAAAGTCACTCGTACCATGAAGAGCCAGTGTCCGAGCCAGGGAGCTACCTCTAGGCTCTTCTCTAAGCCTTGTTCCCAGGGCTCAAGCATGGCAATCCAAGACTCCTGGGTGATGTGAGCCTGCCAGGGCCATGTCCACTCCTGTGTCCAACCGGGGACATCCATAGACAGAGCGGGTAAGATTATCATCCCCTCTTTCAGCTTGGGCTGTACCTCAGGGTCCCCAGTTCCCATGACCCATAGGAGTTGCAGGATCCCCTCAGTTACCTTGTCCAAGGAGGCCTTACCAGTCTCGTTCACTGCTCCAAACATCCTCTCAAAGGTCTCTTCCCCATAGTGGGTGGTGGCCAATTAACCAGTCTTAGGTTGCCCACCGGGCAAGCCATAGCATTAGGCCTCAAAACACAGCCCAGCTATCAGTGCAAACACGTACTGGGCCAGGCTCCTCCGTGAGGACCATCTGGACCACCCGTAACTCAGCCCCTGCTGGCTGGAGTGTCCAGTACCTGTGTCATACAAGAAGGTGTCAGTGAGGGGCTGTAGGGCTACAGCCTCCCAGGTGGGGGCTTCCCTCAGCAAGACCCATCTGTGTACCAAGCTTCTGCCAGCACTGCGGGCTTGCCTTCCTCAAAAGGGCTAGGAGTCTCCCCAGTTTCCATGGGGTCTTCTGTTCATTTGGAATGAAAAGTGTTGGACCCCAAAACAATGTGTAGCTCCTGGGTGAACGGACTACTAGAGAACTGGGCCTGTTGCTCTAAATAGGCGCCCCACTTTGTTAACATTGGCATTTGTGCCATGCCGGTCCTCAGCTGTGTTGTCCAAGACTGAAGCCAGTCTTCCACTGAGTAAGTCATTTGCACCATGACCGGGTGCAGACCTGTGATGCTGTCACAGGCCAACAGGGCAGTGTACACTGTAGTTAATTGTTCCTCCACCAGGGAGTACCATTCTTCAGCCCCCTTCCAGAGCTGGGACCAAAACCCAGTGGGGGTTTTTTGCACACCCTGTTTCTGCAACAGACCCCAACTGAACTCTGAGTCCTCTACCTGGACAGTCAGGAGAAATGGCAGGGCTGGGTCAATTACTCTCAGGATCTGAGCCTGTGCTACCACATGTTTTGTCACCCCAAATGCCTGCTTGGCTTCTGGGGACCAATTCCAGGGCTCTCCTTTACAGACCAACCTGTGTAAGGGTTGCATGAGCATGGCCAAATGCAGTATGAAGGTTCGCCAGAACCCCAGTAGCCCCAGATAGGTCTGTAACTGCCTCACTGTTTCCAGTCAGGGGTATGCTTGGATCTTACCTATAACCCCCTCAGGGATTACTTTTGTCTTACCTGACCAAATAACTCTCAAGAACCTGACAGAGTCACCAGGACCCTGGACCTTGTCCTCATTGATGGCCCACCCCCAACCCGTTAGGGCATCTCAGAGACTGCGGGCGGCAGTTTCCAAATTTGCAAGAGAATCAGAAGTTAACATTATGTCATCTATATAGTGAAATAAGCACACGGTAAGGGGCTTGGTTCAGGTGGCTAAGTCTTGTGCTACCAGCCGTGGCATAGCGTTGGGCTGTGTAGATAGCCTTGCGGCAACACTTGGAAGGTCCATTGTCTGCCTTCCCAGGTGAAAGCGAACTGCTCTTGGCTGGCAGTGTCAATGTTGATGGAGAAAAGGGCATTGGCCAAGTCCACTACATAGTGGAACCGTCCTAACTCTTGAGAGAGGCGATCCATCCGTTCCATGATGTTTGGTACAGCGGCATGCAACGGGGGTGGGGGGGAGGGGGCTACTTTGTTTAGTTCCTGGTAATCTACTGACATTCTCCAAGAACCGTCTGGTTTCTGCACTGGCCAGACTGGAGAATTGAATGGGCTATGGGTAAACCGTATGACTCCTGCCTCTTCTAGCTTTAAGATGGTGTGCCCGATCTCCTCATGCCCCTGGGATGTTAACCACCCAGATGGCCTGTGGCAGGTGGAGGGGTGTGTGCTGGGGGTGTCCTCTTACCACTGTCTTCACCACGCATACTCATAATCAGAATTCCCCTATGGTTGTCATGACAGTCAGCCCCCAGAACACGTCTACCCCGAGGATGTAGTCAGCAATCTAAGAGGCGTAGACCTCACAGGCTCTAGGGGGAAGGCACCCAATGCCTAGAGTAATGGAGACCCTGAGCACCGTGATGTGCCAGCCTCCATATCCCTCGATAGTGGCTTTCGGGCCCTGGAAACAGTCTGAATTGTGGTAGATGAGGGTGCTATCTGCCCCGGTGTTTAAAAGGGCCAGCACCTGCTGGACATTCCGGGAGGACCAATATATGGTGAGCTCAACTTGCAGCCTCAGGTAATCCGGCTCCCCCATTAACTAGGTGCCCCGGCCCACCCCCTAGTCTGAGAGAAAGTCAGTTAGGCACAGCTTCCGGCCAACCCCCTTCTGTCCCTTCAGGGGTAGGGTGGTGAACTTCTGTTCAGGCCATACCTTCCACCAGAGGACTAACAGGACCTCAAAGGGCTGGCTGTCCAATTTCTCCTCAGTCAGTCCAGCAGCCACCAAATCAAACCACATTTGCTGGCGGCTCACCCTCATGGCGTCCCCCTCGCTCTGGCTCTTGGGCATGGCTTTTGTAGCCCATTTAGGGGGGTGGGGGTGATTCATCCCCTTTCTGCTGGCTATATAACCTGCACCTGTGCAGGCTGGCCTTGCCAGCAGACTTCAACATCTCCTAGTCAAGCCAAAGCCCCTGTAACCTCATGGATGGGGCAGTCTTTATAGGGGGCTAACAAGGAGGACATGGTACCAAAGGTGCCTAGTGGGCCATTGGTGAGGATGAGGTCCTTCATATGGGCCATAAATACTTCTTCATCGGGGCTACTGTAGCGCAAGTCAAACATCATTTCCCGCATGCCCATTTCCCAGATGACCTGCACTTAGTCCAAGTAAGTAGTCCATTTACTCACATGTTGTGGCAAGGTCCCTGCCTTATTCCAGACAGTCCGGGCAGCCGCCATGAGCTAGTTCATGAGGGTCTGGTTACCAGTGTCGGGGTTAGACTGGGGCACATTTTGCAAGCATTGCCATAAGGAGGGCACTGTGGTGACACTGGTGAGCTGCACCATCTCGGAGGGGCTCAATTCTGTGTTATCAGCCCCATCATCCCACAAGCGCAAAAGCCAGGCGGGGACCGACTCACCCAAACGCTGTTTGCATTGCTTGGCTAGCTGTCACAACTTCATGGCCAAATACGTGGTGTAAGAGACGTGCCAGGTATATTGCCTTGGCCTGGTAGCCCCACCCCCTAGGGCTAGGGGCTCTTCGACCTCTACTCTCTGTCGCACCATGGGTTGGGCATGCCATACCAACCCCACTAGGCTGCTAGCCCCGGAGGACACCGCCGCCAGGCATTGCTCCAGGTCCTCTTCCCGACATTGTAACTGCTGCACCAGGCCTGTGTACTCTTGATTGTCACGACTAGCATGCCGTAAGACTGCTAGGAACATCCAGGCCACTCGGCCAGCTGCCTCCCGGTGTGCCAACAGGGCATTCGGCTCTAATGTCTCCAGGGCTTTCCGGACGTCCTCTGGTCGAGGGCGCACAGCATCCCAATCCTCCAGCGGAGTCCAGGTGAGGAGGTACACCACAACCGCCGTACCAAAAAGCTGTCAGGGGCCACATCCCTTCCACCCGGAGCTGCTCCTCCACTGGGACAGAAGGGGCACTCGCCTCATCTTGCTGACTACGCCAAGTGTCATCACTGGGGAAGGGGGGCGGGATTGCAAGAGAGGTTTCGGCGGTGAGATGCCCAATGTAAAAAAGGCACACAGAGCCAACATGAGGAGGAACCAGCAGCTTTATTCAGCAACAGCTATCTTATATAGTGGCTTAAGGGAGGGGTGCTTTTGGGCAGGGAAAGCAGTCAATGCATACTCCCTCCTGCAGCAGCAAGTCATGCTTACATAAGTGTTTATGTAACCGGAGCCAAGGTGCCTGTGCAGCAAGCTCTGCGGTCGTGTCCAGAACACCAGCCTGTACAAGCCTGGACATGCCCGGGCCCCATCAAAACTATTTTTTCCTTTCTATACTACAAACTCCTGTTTGTGCATATTTTTGGGCCAGTGTACACAGGCAGGAAGACTCAAGGATAAACATTGGGTTTCCAGTAACAGGTCCTAGCCAACACAATAAGGTCAAGAAAAAAAGAAAGGTATGAAATATGAAAAGGGAGAAACAAAATATCTTTTAAATTGTGTACAAAAATTCTTAATATACAACGAAACCACTAGAAATAATAACTTAGCACGGTCTCTGCTATGTCAATACATAAATCTGTATTGTGGATGAAAAGAAACTTATGTAAATAAAGATCTTCCATGTTCATAGAGTAGGAAACTCAATAGTTTTAGGATTTAAATTTTCCCAAACTTGACATATAAGCTCAATAAAATTCAATTAAAATCCCTTAAGAATATTCTGAAGTTGAAAGGGTAATTCCTGAATTTGCATGGAAATCCAAAGGACCTAGAATAGCCAAGCTTATATTAAAGAAGAAAATAATATAATACCAGATTTCCAGACTTATTATAAAACTACAGTGGTTAAGGCAGTTTGTATACCATAGGTTAAAAGACAGACAAAAAGACAAATGGAAAAGAACAAATTGTCAAGGAAAAGACCCACGCATACACAATCACTTGATTTCTAATAGAGGCACTAGAGTGGCATATAGTTTTTCGGTTGGTTTTTTTTTCTGTTTTTCTTCTTTTTATTAAATTTATTGGGGTGACATTGGTTAGTAAAATTATTTAGGTTTCAACTGTACAATTCTATAATACATCACCTATTTCTTGCATTGTGCAATAAATAATGAGCTATTTGATATGGAATGAAAATAAATGAGAAATAAAAATAAAATCTTGACCCACTTAACACCAGACAAAATTATGAATTATATGTAGACCATCATCTATGTGTGAGAGGTAAAGTAATGATGTTTCTAGAAGAAAGCATAGAAGAATATCTTTAGGTCCTCAAGTTAGGCAAAATTTTATTAAACAGAACACACACATAAACGTACAAAACAAACAGTAGGGAAAAAAAGTAAATTAGACTACTTTATAACAAAAATTTTATATTATATGTATATATAGACATATAAAAAGTTACTCAACACCAGTGGTCATCAGGGAAATGTAAGTTTTAAACATGGCATCACTTCAGATTTATCAATATAAATTTTTTTTAAAGTTTGACAATACCAAGTATTGGAAAAGATTTACAGCTACTGGAACTTTTATTATATGGTTGGTGTAGTGTACATGTGTTCACCTTTTTGAACTGTTTAGCAGTATGTACCAAAGCCCTGTCTATACCAATACTATGATTCGGCATTTTCATTCCTAGAAATATATCCAAGAGAAATGAGTTCATAAGTCCACAAAAGACATGTATAGGAATGTTCAAAATAGATCTTTATTAATAAAAGCTGAAAACTATTCTTTAATTAAATAATACATAAATTGTGGTACATTCATATAAAGGATAATTATTCTGTAGTAAAAGAAATAAATTGCTGCCACAGCAACATAGTTGAAGCTCAAAAATATGTTGATTGAAAGAAGCAAAATGCCAAAAAGTGCATTCTGTATGACTGNTTCATCACTGGATTTGGGTTGGAATCACCATTATCAAAACCAAATCATCTATCAAATAGTAGTTTTGCCATTTGAAATGGAAATGGAAAAATAGGTGTTCTGGAAGTTTCAACATAAATATCTACTCTTCCATCTGTAACCAAAGCTCTGAGAAGGAAAAGATAAGTGAGAGCTTCCAGGAGGAGTTATTGTTTTTGAACTGTTTAGCAGTATGTACCAAAGCCCTGGCTATACCGATACTATGATTCAGCATTTTCATTCCTAGAAATATATCCAAGAGAAATGAGTTCATAAGTCCACAAAAGACATGTATAGGAATGTTCAAAATAGATCTTTATTAATAAAAGCTGAAAACTATTCTTTAATTAAATAATACATAAATTGTGGTACATTCATATAAAGGATAATTATTCTGTAGTAAAAGAAATAAATTGCTGCCACAGCAACATAGTTGAAGCTCAAAAATATGTTGATTGAAAGAAGCAAAATGCCAAAAAGTGCATTCTGTATGACTGTATTAATATGAAGTGTAAGAACAGAAAAAAAAAACCAATCAATAATGATGGAAAACAGAACAATGGAGGCTTCTGGTGGTAACAGAAGAAACATGGAATTGACAGAGAAGGAATATAAAGAACTTTGGGGATGCTGGGACTGTATATATCTTGGTCTAGATAGTGATTACAGAGGAGTGTGTTCATGTTTATATTCACCAGCTGCACACTTTATACACACTTAATGTGTTTAGCTACAGTAATAGTTTGACAAAATAAATGAATTAAGTAATTAGCAGGAATTATAGAGTCAAAGTATCAGATTATATTTCCATCTTCTCAAGCACTGGTAGTTGAGCTCTGAGCAGCTCTGATTTCTCATCTCTAGAAAAATAATTGTGTGATTAATTGCACTAGCTTATTAAGTCTTCAGTACAGTATTCAATGTGTAGTAAGTCTTCAGGACTTCTGTACATTGCAATTGGCATTGTAGTTGGTGTTTCTGCTGCTATTGTCATGATTTCAGTGAATATGATTTTTTAAATATAGTTCCTTGCTTTTAATAAATACATCCTCTAGAGAAGAGATTCAAATGCTATGCTGAAGATGAATTCCTTTGTAGAATTCACCTAGAAATTTAAGTTTCAGAATTAATTGAGGTTTAGGGGTTTTGTGTTGTCAAGAAAGAAAGCTTTTATTAGAACTAATCAATGAATTTACTAAAGTCACAGGATGGAAAATCAATACACATAAATCTGCTGCTTTTCTCTACGCTAATAACTAATTATCAGGGGAAAAAATAAGAATACAATCCTAATTACAATTACATCAAAAAGAATAAAATACCCTGGAATAAATTTAACCAAAAAGGGGAAAAACTTACACAGTGCAGTTGACACCAAAAACAAACAAAAATAAACAAGTGGGAGTACATCAAACTAAAAAGCTTTTGCACAGCAAAGGAAACCACAAACAAAATGAAAAGACAACATACTGAATGAGAGAAATATTTGAAAATCGTGTATCTGATAAAGGGTTAATATCCAAAATCTATAAGGAACCCATACAACTCAATAACAAAAAACTATCTGGTTAAAAAAAGAGCAAGGTAGGGGCCGGCAGAGTGGCTCAGTTGGTAAGAGCGCGAGCGCTAAACAACAGGGCTGCTGGATCGATTCCCACATGCACCAGTAAGCTGCACCGTCTACAGCTAAGATTGTGAACAACAGCTCGACCTGGAGCTGGGCTGCTGTGAGTGGCCAGCAGCCAGTGTGAGCAGCAGGCAGCCAGCGAGAGCTGCAGTGAGCTACCGTGAGCCACCGTGAGTGGCTGTCTAATGGCTGGCAACCGACTGCCTCAGCCGGGAAGAGTGCAATGATATTACCAACATGGGCCAGTGAAGCAGCGTTCTCCGCAACTAGACTGAAGAACAAAAGGACAGCAACTTGGCTGTTCCCTTTCCCCAGTTCCCCAACACTGTTCCCTTGCCCCAATTCCCCAAATTAATTTTTTTTAAAAAAATGAGCACAGTGGGGAAAAAATGAGCAGAGGATCTGAAAAATATTTTTTTTCACAAAAGACATACAAATGGCCAACACATATATGAAAGATGCTCAATATCACTAATCACCAGAGAAATATAAATCAAAACTACAATGAGATATCAATTGTGGCTATTATCAAGAAGACAAGAAATACAAGTGTTGGTCAGGATATGGAGAAAAGGAAACCCTTGTGCACTGTTGATGGAAATGTAAATTGGTACAGCCACTGTGGAAAAAAATAGAGATTCCTTCAAAAATTAAAAATAGAACTACCATGTGATCCAGCAATTTCACTTCTGTGTACTTATCCAAAAAAATTAAAACACTAACTTGAAAAGATATCTACATCCCCGCGTTCACTGCAGCATTATTTACAGCAGCTAAGATAGGGAAACAACCTAACTGTCCACTGACAGATGAATTGATTTTAAAAACTGATTCACACACACACACACACACTACACACTACACACACAATAGAATATTATTCATCCATTAAAAATGAATCGCATCTTGCCTTTTACGAAAACATGGATGTACCTTGAGGGCATTATGCTAAGTGAAATAAGTCAGACAGAGAACGAAAAATATGGCATGATCTCACTTATGTGTGGAATTTAAAACAAAAAAACAAACTCATAGAAACAGAACAGATTGGTGGTTATTAAAGGTGGGGGTTTGGTAGTAGGAGAAATGGGTGAAGTGAGTTAAAAGGTACAAACTTCAAGTTATAAAATAAGTCATGGGGGTGTAACGTATGAGGTGTGATTTAAGAATACTACGAATGCTGCTGCTGAGTGCCATCCAAAGGAAAGGCAGGGATCTTCAATATGGGGAGCAGTGAACCTTAGTAACAGTGTGTGTGACAAGCTTCAACTTGTTTAGTGCAGTCAGTCGGGTGTGAGCTGCAGTTGAGAGAAGATGTGTTTTAAAGTGTGCCACAAACCACGGATCACGAGCAATGCATTAACATGAAATGGGCAAACTGTTTCATCCTCCATCATGACAATGCTCTATCACGCATTGTTTCTGGTACAGCAATTTCTGTCAAATAAAAACATTATGGTGTGTCCTCATTCACTTATTCACAGCATCTGACACTATGCGACTTCTGGCTCTTCCCCAAAGTCAAAATGACCATGAAAGGTAAATGTGTTGAATCGATTCAGGATATCGAGGCAGCCGTGGCAGCACAACTAAAGATACTCACAAAAGAGGACTTCCAGAACTGCTTCAGAAAATGGCAAGAATGATGGGGTAAGTGTGTTTGAAGCAAGGAAAAGTATTTTGAAGAGGATTAGTGACAATGTGTCTTTTACTGTAATAAATTTATTTAAACACTCACAGTATTTTTTTTGCCACACAATGTATATTTATGAACCTTTAATGTCTTATAAACTTTTATTTATAATATAAAATCAAAGTATTTGAGTGTTTAAAGATTATCATTCAATTGACAAAGAATAATGAGTTTCTGCCTGTTGACCTGGGCACTCACTCGTTTCTCTGCTTTGGTGTCTCTACATAGGGCAGCTCAAAACATTGGAGCTTGCTCTCGCTGTTCCAGAGATATGAGGGACAGAGTCAGAAACACAGAGAGAGAAACTGAAACCGATGAAGACAGACGGGGGGAGGGGAGGGAACTCAAGAATAAGACAGAAGTGACAGAGTTTTTGTAATTAAACTTGGACCTGACACTGCATCACCTTGGCTGGACCTGTTGTTCAGAAGTCAAACACTAACCACTTAGTGGATACACAGGGATGTTCATACCTGGAGGTAGGAACCACTAAGAGCCACTGTGAAGGCTCCCACCACATGGACCGACATGAGGCACTTGGCCTGATTCCCAGTTTAACAGGAGACCATTGGAAGGTTTTAGGCCAGTGGATGACAATATCTGAATCTCCTCTCATTTCAACTCCTTAAAGGTACAGACTTAAAAAGATGGGCAGTGACTTCCCAAAAATCACACGGCTGGAACCCAGGTCTGTTTTGAGTGGTGATCCATGCTATGTTCCAACCATTTTTGTAATCCCTCCACCTCAAAATTTGTGCATCACTCATGTGATGCCAGCCCACAGGTGTTGTATTATATCTTATACTTGATGATGTCCCTAGGAAGTGATGTCTAGCATGATCCCCACTGTGCAAGTTGGGAGACAGGGGAGGCCCTGAGAGACACAAAGGCTATTTTAGGGCAAAAAACTGGTAAGAAAAGAGGTCTGAACACATCTCTCTCCTCAAAGCTGGTAAGCTGGTACATTCCCAGGAAAATGTGGGCAGGCCTACGTTGGATATCAGTGTGCAGGTATAAAGATGACATGGGCATGGAGGGTGAGTAGTTAAGAGTCTAGATGGGGCTTTGGGTGGCTCTGATTGGAGGAAGGGACCGAGGTAATGGAATCTTGAGGCGACCTCACTTCTTTAGTGACAGACTCCAATGGACATTAGAACTCTGGTAACCAGGCACCCACATTCTAGAGACAGTTCTCTATCCAGTTCATTTGACAGGAGACTATCAAGAGAGCAGGATGTTTTCTTGTTGTATCCCAAATTTCCAAAACTCTCAGCTGAGGAAAACTCCAAATGAGTGTCTTATGTTCCTATAGACAATGTCAAAACTTTCACCTGCAACGCCTCTGGCCATTTGGCAGGAGACACCCTCAGGTTAACCCAGGACAACACAGGACAGGTCAATCCAGACCAGGTCCCAACTGTAAATTCACACCCCTTGTGTGTACACACCTGCGTGTGTGTGTGTGTGTGTGTGTGTGTGTGTGTGTGTGTTGGGGGTGGTGAGGAAAACCTTGAGATAGAAGGGAAGCCATATTGTATAGTACCAGGTTACTTAGGTTTCAGAAGCTTGGTGGGTCTCTCACGTTCATCTGCAGGTCATGGCTGGAAGGATGGGAAGGTGAGGACCAAGCTCCTCTACCCACTTGTGAATCCTGAACCCTCAAGGTGTCGTGTCGTTCCTTCACTAGCTGGAGGTCCTTGCAGTTGCCCCTCTGTGCCTGATCTGTGGTACATAATTTTTTTTGAGCTTTTAAATTTTTTACAGAGTTAGATTTTGGAAGAACAAAGTTGGGTGAATTTGACAGAAGAGTAAGTAGAATTACAAATTACGTTAATATGCCAAAGTTGTCACATAGCAGAATTAATTTTGCCCTGTTGTTTTAAACTGGTATTTACAACTCTAGTAAATAAAATTCTATCTTTATCTTTCAAATTTTAATCGTTATTTTTTTCTGCTTCACGACTAACAGTGCTTTAATTTGTTATGTTCTTATACTTTATACACAGCAGAAACATAGCACTCTGATTTATCTGTGGTACATAATTTTTAATGGGCATCTCCCCCAGAGGCAATGCCCAGGCAGGCCCTTGATGCCTCATGGCCCAGTACCCGGCTCTTTCTTTGTAGAGCTCCATCCCAGAGATCATGGAGGAGCTGGCTGATGGGTTCTCTTATGTCACCTCCAGATATAAGGTGCTTGTGCACTAGGCCACCAACACTGTCCAGAGCAGGACTAAGGTGAAAGCTAGCCAGAGGGGTCTTCACACCCAGGACATGGAGATGACTAGGGCAAAACTAAAACCCAGATTCAAATCTGGGGCCTCACCTTTGCCCCTCCAGGCTTTCCCCCATAAGTATTTCACAGGCCTACCCCAAAGGAGTCTGAACCTTCACTCCTCTCCACCAGCTTCCTGGTAGGGTAGAAATACACCAGGTCAGAAGTAGTGGCCTTATTCATCTCTTAATATCCCGAAAAAGAGGTCCTTTTTATCAGAAATTCAGCCTTTCAGTGCTGTAAGACGTTGACATGATTCAATTCTACAGTCATTTCAGCAATGCTGCAGGGTTCCTGTTCAGTGTGTTCTAATAGAATGTATTAGTTTGCTAGGGCTGTCATAACATAGGAATATTGGGTGGAAGGCCCCTGAGCCTAGTGGCCCAGTACTGCGCTCTGTCTTTGCAGATCTCCACCGAGGACATCATCCAGGAGCTGGTCAACAGGTTCAACTACTCCACCTCCCTAGACTAGGGTAAGGTGGACCAGACCACCCACACCAACCAGTGCTGGACTGTGGTGAGAGCTGGCCCAGAGAGATCTCTACACCCAGGACCCCGAGATGACCAGGGAGGACCCAGAACCCAGACTCAAAGCTGGGGGCTCCCCTGGGCCCTCCCAGAACTTTCCCACAATAGTGTCCCATGGTCCCATGTACAAAGGTATCTGGACCTCCACATCTCCCACCAGCTACAGGGGAGAGTTAAAGTCACTCCTCACATATTTGTGGGAATATAAGAAAGAAATACATTGTTTCATTTCACAGTAGACCATGAGCACATTTGCATTTGGCTGATTTTGTTGTTTGAACTACCTGCCCCATGTACCCTAAGGAGTAGTCAGCTCCACTGTCCTTGCAGACTTTCTCCAAACCTTACGTATCATCACACTTATTTCCATGGTTTATATACAGAAAGGGGGAAGATGAGATTAAGTTATTCTCTATGCTTCTCTGCTCAGAGAACACATCACAGGGACCTGCCAGGTAGGAATTATGCCTTCACTTGTGCTCAGATATTTCATAAGGGAAGCCCTTTGCCACAGTGATACAGTCTTTCAGTGCTGTTGGAACTTGACATCATTCAACTCAGGTGCCATTTCAGCCGTGCTGCTGGGAACACTTCAGTGTATCCTAATGCCCTGTGTTAGTTTGCTCAGACTGCTATCACATAGGATGACTTGGGGTGATGTAAACAGCAGACATTTATTTTCCCATCATCCTGAAGCCTACGAGTGAGAAATGGGGTTGGCAGGGCTGGATTCTTCTGAGGGGTCTCTGGCTCTCCGACTGATAGAAAAACGTCTTCTACCTCTGTGTCACATGTGTCCCTGTGCTTCATGTGTCCTCCCCCACTCTTCTAAGGACACCAGTCATATTGGATTAGAACCCACCCTAATGAACTCGCTTAATCTTAATTACTTCCTTAAAGACCAGACCCAAACACAGGCATGTTCTGAAGTTGTAGGGTTATGAAGTCATGAAATTTGGGTGACACAATTCAGCCCATGGTATATACTAATCCCCAACTGGAGATAAATGCCCAGGGATGGGACTGGTGGTAGAAGGACATGCTTGTGTAAAATTTTACCAGTTGCAGCCAGATTCAAAATCAAAAAGGCTATAGCAGTGACATTTCCAACAGTGGGTTCTGATAATGGCTGCTTGCTTACATGGGCTGGCCTGGGGATTTCTCATTCTTTTAAATTTTGACCAATCTGATCTCAGGTTGGCCAAGGCAATCACAGGTTCCTTGATCTACAATTGCCTGATGAGTACTTTGAGTCACCTGTCAGCTTTTCACCAGACATGTGGATTTGCTCCCTTCCAAATTGTCTTCTCACATTCCCGCTTGGTGATTGGCTTTCTCCAGTCTGGAATCTTCAGGCATTTGCCACTTTGCTGAATCAAGGATCTCCATAATGAGGGTCTCAAAACCCTTGAAGATAAAAGAAGAAAAATCAGCGTCTTTTTTGAAGTCAAGGGTTTTCATAGGCTGTGTCCATCCTGTGCACTGTCTCCAAACTGAGGAGGGACTAGGTACCCCTTGTTGCATATCAGGAACAGATAAGTCTCAGGTAGCGAAGAGGGAATAATATGCAGGGAACGTCATGCAGCTGTAGCTTTGGACGGTTCTCAGGCCTGACCTGAATGACCCTGAACAGCCATTTCACATCCTTAAGCCTCTGTGTTCTCATCTCTATAACAGGGATGTTTCTTGAGGATTCATCTGAACAATGCTCTCACTACAGACTGTTAATACACAGAGGTTGGGTGTTCATTAGCTGAAAATATGCCTGGAAGGTGGCAACTATACAAACATCCCCTCCACCCCAGCCCCCAACCGAACTTAAATGGTACTTTCAGAACCCAGAACCTTGCTCAGCGTGGACACGCCTGTCCCTCGTCTTGCACACATCCTGGAAGTTCCTGGCTGAGCTCCAGACTGCAGTCCCCTTGCTGATGCATGATGATGCCACCGACTGGGTATCCTTTTTTTCCCCACCCAAGGTGAAGCTTTACTCAGTATGAACCACCATGAGGCCTGCTGGATGTGGAACCTCCAGGAAGGCACACTGGAAGACATGGTGATGTCCATGGTACAAGCTCACCTGAATGGGAACATCTCCCACATCTCCACTTTCATGTTCATCCACTGGCTTTCTTTATAGCACAACAGGTCAGGGACCACCGGCTTCCTAAGTGAGTACCCACCCTGTCGTCAACACAGTGGTGTCTTGGCCCAAGCTGGCTGTGTCTTGAAAGTGTCACCACATCTCTCTGAGCCCCAGTTTGCTCTCTGAAAGGTGCAGTAGTAGAGGAGAAACATCATACGGTGCTTGTAGGGACTACTTTAGGGAAAAGCCATGGCAGGTTCATGCCTGGTGCCTGCCTCTGCAGAAAGGGCGACCAGACATGGCTGTGCTTGTTCTTGGCAAGGAGTCCTCTCTCCTCCATGAAAAGTCACCTGCCTCACCCATCAGTGGTCTGTGGCAATTCTCAGTTTGGAAACATACAAGGAAAACAATCCGTCAGGGACTTTGAGGTGCCACCTAGCTGGTTCTTGTCTTTGGTTTAGCCAGATTAGAAATCTCTGGAGACATCAGGGGTCCCCAGACCCTCTCAGATATCTCTGATGGTTCTGGTTAAAATTCATTTATTCAGCAATGTGTATTAACCACCTACTATAAGCAGGCACTTTTGGACACACTTAGCATAACTCAGTGAATAAAGTAGACACAATCCCTGGGCCTCAGCTCTAGTCAGTGAGTCAGACAGTCACACTAGACCTGGTTCACAGGTCCCATCCATCATCCATGGGATTGGATGCCATCAAGGTCTTCACATCTGGGAGCATAGTCTCATGTAATGACCAGAGTGACACACCATTGGACCAAGTAAAAAAGGGAGTGGTCTTTGGGTCCACAAGAAGAGCCTCCTGTGTCTACAGAATGGGGACTGTGGATGGGGAGGGCAATCAGGAACCCCAATCTTACATATCTTCTAGTTCCCACAGGAGGGCTGAGGCCTGATGGCTTCCTCTGCAGGAGGACAGCAGTCAAAGGAAACTGTGTATGGGTCCTAGGCCTCCTAGAACCAGAGTGAAGGCTGGGCTGAGTTGTCCCTAGAGTCCCCGCCCACCACAGTCTCATCCCACTCAGTCTGCTCCTTTTCCACACCTATCTCTCCTGACCACCATCACCAGTCTCAGAACAGGTGGTGTGGTGAGCAGTCTGCTCACCAGCCTGTCTCAATCTTCAGCCCCAATGCCCAGGTGCATGGAGGGTTGGGGTGGGCAGTGTCTGGGACCTTCAGGAGAAATGCCAGTGAGAAGAAGAGACTCACACAGGCTGGGTTACCTGCAGGATCACCAGGCCTCCTACTGCCAGGACAGCCACACAGGTCAGGGGAGGGATAAGGTTGTGCCCTGGACTTGCAGTGACAGTCATAGAGGCACAGTCCCTAACAAGGGTACCACTGAAGGGCAGTGTGGAGGGGGAATACCAGGACTCTGATTCTGCTGCCCAACTGCCCTCCACCCAGGGCCATTGCTTCTACAGTGGGAACCTGACTGGACCAGGTGCAGTACTGCAGCCACCCCACTATTTTTGCCCTGGTCCGAGTTGAAACAGGCCTTTGTGCAGGTCAACTTTCTTGCCTCATACCTTCTGGGCCACATCCACCTTCTTTGGGTCGAGCTGGAGCATCTAGAGCCTACTGAGGCACAGCTGGACTGTGAGGAGACTACAGTCTCGGAAGATGATCTAGGGAGGTCTTCATAACCTGGAGTTCCCTTACATGCAGTAGCACCTTTTCTGTCTTTGGAAAGGCAGTGAAATCCAGGTATGTGCATGAACCTCTCTCCTTCTCTTGCTTCACAACCACCTTCAGAGCTCCAGAACCCTCCAGAGCCAGAGGAAAGGCCTGCAATAGGGCTAGAGCCTGGTCCAGCTGTGCTCGTGCTGGAGCCAGTGTCACCTCCATCATCCCCTCCAGACCTGGAGCATTCAGCAACCTCACCTTCAACTCCAGAGCCAGCTCTTGAGATGGGTCCATCTGGACCACCAGCTCTGACCCCATTACCACATTTCCAACAAGCACAGAGCCAGCTCCATCACCAGAACTGGACAACCCCTGAGCTATGACCACCAAAAAGCTGATCAGAGAGGAGAAGCATAACATCCTGACCTTCCCTCCACAACTGGTGGCAGGGCAACTGACCCTGATAGATGTGGTGAGCAGTGAGGCTCTCAGGGTACAATGAGACAGGGCTTCCCTCTGCCATCAGCTGCTCACACTGGCCTTTCTGTGATCTGGACACCTATGGTCTGGATCCAAGTCCCAGCCCCACCACACACAACCTGTGTGATGTGGTTCACTTAACCCCCAAGCCTTCGCTGTCTACCTGGCAACAGTAGAGGTGGACACTCACAGGCCCGGATGCCCAGAGGGACTGTGCCAATTCCATGAGACAGAGCAGACAGGAAGCTGGGCAGGTCTTATCCTCTTCAGTGGGAGAGGGGACTCACTGTGTGCAGCCAGGTCCATGGGTCACCTATCCATCTGCCCATGAGCTCAGCAGTGCCAGCATTTGTTAGGCACTGGATGTGTACTTAACCACAATGTAGATAAACAAACAAAGCCCAGGGTGTAGTTCCCACAGGGGAATGTGCACTGAATGGGGAGTTGGGCCAGAGGAGTGAGCAGCTGCTGGAAATGCCCCTCTCCCTTCCCCACCAGTCCTGGGTCCTGGGGCATCCGGTGCTAGGTGCTCTCGGTGGACAGAGGAGAAGTCCCAGGGACTCACACAAGACTCAGAGCACATCCTCAGCTTCCTGAATGCTGGCTCTGACCAGTGATGACTGCCTGGGACTGTGGGGAACTGTGAACACGGATCTAGGATGTGAAAGGGCTGGATAGAACTATCCATTCTCCCCAGGAGCTGTTCAAGATGGTGGTGCCACAAGTGTGCCTGGGCTCTGTCTGGTCCCAGAGGACAAAGCCTGGCAATGAGCACCTGGCCCCCACTATCCATGCTGCTGTCACACATTCAACAGTGTAGCCTAGTTTGTGATCACCACCTGCCTTGGGGACCCAAGCATGATGGCCCGGGACAGGGACAGAGTGGTAGAGTATTGGATAAAGGTCGTCATGAGATGTTACAGGAGGCCCAGTGAAGTCCCTATTTAGAGTCTTGAAAAATGCCTCTCCCCCTTCATCAGATCTCAGAATTCAAGTCTGAGGTCTAAGGTCTTGCACAGTTTCTAGGCCCTTCCTGCCAGGGGCACGCTGAACTTGACTCTCAGTCCCCGTGGAGGGAGGCTCACTTTCTACTTGACTCCTTCCTTGGATTGGACTAAAGTCCTCCTCTCTGTCTCTCTGTGGGTGTAGGCTTTTGGGTCCTAAATGTGCCCTCCCTGAGCATCTGTCACACCCAGGAGGAGTGATGTAAATTGAGGGGGACTGAAGCTAGAGCTCCAGCTCCCCACCTCACAGCTCATCCCTTCACTTGCCCAAGAGTGCTGAACCCTTAGGGACTTTTCCTCACTGCACGTTATACTCTCAGCTCTGCAAAATGTGTCAATCTACCGTCTCAAGAAGACATGGGGGAAAGTGTCCAGGTGGGTAGTCTTTTTCCTCTAGGAGGACCAGGATAGTAAGGGATCTCGCTTATGTCTGCAATGGCTCCCTCGGCAGCTGGAACCTCCAGGGAAGCAGCCAATGCTGGGCACAGGCAGCGGGCTGGTGGGCGAGGTCTGTTAGCCTCCAGGGGACCTCAGGCCACAAGTTCTGCTTCAGGAATCACTTTCCTGAAATGTCAGGTCCTGAGTTGGGCCAGATTGGAGATTTTCAAGGGTTATTAGCAACAGAATCCTATGCCCAGTTGAAACCAAACCTGGTGAAAACAGAGCTGCTCAGTAGAAATGGGAATAGAGGCCCAGGTGACCAACATGGGAATTCCCACCCCAGTTCCTTCCAGCTCAGAGGAACCCAGTGAAAACCCTCACCCAGGCAAATTGAAACATGAAATTTTCAAAAGGAATTTGCACTTACCCCCTTGTGCCCCATTATTCCTAAACATGTCTTTGCCTCTTCCACCTCTTCTCAGGAGGAGCTCGGGCACCTTTCAAAAACTGTGCAGCCAAGACAACTCTGTGAGCCGGGAACAGCTCATCAAGGTAGAGTGTAGTCTGGAGGTCTGGAAGGAGAGTGGGGTGACAGGGAAGGGGGACTGAGCCCGATGTGGCTTTGATAGTTGGTCATTTCAAGTTTCCCCGAAAAGTTTCACTCTATCTGTCCTGATTCACAGGGAGAGGGATCTGTTCAGTCCACAGAGAAGTGCAGGCAGCTTGAGGGGCAGAAGCCCCGGTCCTGGCACAAAGTGGTGGTGGCTGGGCCATTCCAAGAGAGGATGCTGAGCTGGCTGATTGAGGAGTCTCTGGCTTCCGTGTTGGGCCATCCTGCTGTGACTTAGCTTCTTTCAGGTTGTTGGCTGAATGGTGTGGGTGGGGCAGCTTTCTGCCCTGAATGAGCCCAGCCTGTCCTCAGTAAGCCAGGGCCCTGCTGCTCCTTCTGACTTCAGCACATCTCCAAGCAGAGGGCACCCTGCCTGCCCCAGAGATGGGCACTGCAAAGGGTTCCCGTGGACCAAGAGAGCAACAGGGCTACTCAGCCTCAGGTCCCAGTTGCTGGACCAGAGACAGACATGTGTGCACCCCGTGAGAGCCCTCTGTGCCCCTGCAGTTCCCCTGCCAGTCAGTCAAGTCAGGATTCTCACCTGGTGTCTAGTCAGCCATAACACAGGCCCTGGGTGCCTTCTAAAGTGTCTGGGGGAACTGATGGATTCTTAGTGGATCTTTCTTAAACAGACCCCAGAAACTTCATTTAAACAAGGAAGTAAAGTGCCCTGTCATCCCCCAACCTGCCAGTCAGATGGGGCACCTCGGGGTCCCATTCCTGAGAGGATGAAGGCAGGCTGCTGTGCAGGGGAACGTCCGTCCATGTGGACCAGGCTGGGGTCCAGATGGGCAACGCCTGCCGGGAGCTCTACAACTGGAACACAACATTCAGCCCAAGGGTCAGCTGCCAAGTGACAAGACCATTGGGGGAGGAGGTGACTCCTTCATCACCTTCTTCAGTGAGACAGGCACCAGCAAGCATGTGCCTGGGACAGTGTTTGTGGACCTGGAACCCATGGTCATTGATGAAGTTTGCACTGGCTCCTACCGCCAGCTCTTCCGCCCTGAGCAGCCCATTACAGGCCAGGAAGATGCTGCCAATACCTATGCCCAGGTGCACTGCACCATTGGCAAGGAGATCACTGGCTTTGTCTTGGACCAAATTCAGACACTGGCCGACCAGTGCACAGGTCTTCAGGGCTTCCTGGCTTTTATCCGCTTTGCTGGGGGAACTGGTTCTGAGTTCACCTCCCTGATGATGGAACGTCTCTCTGCAATTATGGCAAGAAGTCCAAGCTGGAGTTCTCCATTTACCTTCATTTACCCAGCTCCCCATGTTTCCACAGTTGTAGTTGAGTCCTACAATTCCACCCTCACCACTCATACCACCCTGGAGCACTCTGATTATGCCTTCCTGCTCCACAATGATGCCATCTACGACATCTGTGGTAGATACCATAATATGGAGCTCCCAACCTGTGCTAACCTGAACAGACTGACAAGTTAAATTCTGTCCTCCATCACTGCTTCCCTCAGATTTGATGGAGCCCTCACTGTGAACCTGACTGAATTCCAAACCAACCAGGTGCCCTGTCCCCACATCCACTTCCTTCTGGCCACATATGCCCCTGTCATCTCTGCTGAGAAAGCCTACCAGGAACAGCTTTCTGCAGCAGAGATCACCAGTGTGCTTTGAGCCAGCCAACCAGATGGGGAAATGTGACCCTCATCCCAGTAAATACATAGCTTGCTGCCTGTTGTACCACAGTGATGTGTTTCCCAAAGACATGGGTGCTGACATTGCCATGATCAAGACCAAGTGTGCCATCCAGTGTGTGGACTGGAGCCCCGCTGGCTTTGAAGTTGGCATTAATTCCCAGCCTCCCACTTGGTACCTGGTGGAGACTGACGGAAGCACAGTGAGCTGTGTGCACGCTGAGCAGCACCACAGCTCGTGCTGAGTCCTGGGTGTGCCTGAACCACAAGTCTGACCTGATGAATGCCAGGCGGGCCTTTGTTCACTGGCACATGGGTGAAGGCATGGAGAATGGAGGGGTTCCCGAGGCCCAAGAGGACAAAAACTGCCCTTGAGAAGGGTGATGAGGAGGGTGACACGGAGTCTGTGGAAGGAGACGGTGAGGAAGGAGAGGGACACTGATGTTAAAATGTCCCCAAGGTGCTGCTTGTTCAGGGAAGCTTATTCTGAATTAAACATTGAACAGCTGTGGTCTGATCAGTTAATTTGCCTGAAGGATTCTATACTCTCATATACAATTACTGGCCTATGCTCTAATGCACGATGTTTTGTTACAGACCCAAGCTGTTTATTTCTTTGATGGGTTTGAATAAAGTTTTC
>NW_017732569.1:211090-216775 GCF_001890085.2 Hipposideros armiger
AACTTTCTCTCTCAATCTCTACCTAAGTAGTAGGATGTTTCTGCCAAACTCTTTTCCTAAAAGACCACAGTTACTTCAAATGGTTTTAAAGGTGGCTTGTCTTAGTATTTGTCTCTGGCATCCGGAAATCGCTTAACTGTCTTAATATTGTCCTTGTTTTCAGCATTGTGATTTTTTAAAATATCCTTTGATGTGCAAATGGAACTTAAATTGTTTTCAGTGAATTTGGTTTTCTTTTTTAATGGCCACATTACAAGGGGGTATTATTCAAAACCTAATATCGTTTTATTCTTGTCAGGACTGGGAATACGAGTATTTACTGAATTTAGATGACGATCATAATGTTGAGTCTTATCTTTTGATCTTTATGTCTGAGTCCTTTGGAAGTTTAGGTGGCCCTTACTGTGGGAATGTTTACCTAGTTTTCATACCATACAATGGAACAATTATCTATTCCTAAGTTAAATTTGACTGATATGTTAAATTCTGGGCTCAATGAGAAAGAAAAATGATTAAGTATACATTTAGTGGAGTTCTTCTGAATTATTTTAGTTAAAACAAAAGAGATGTTCTTTCTATCCCTAGTGCTTTTAAATATTGTTACTAGCTACTCTAGCGTTTATAGTTATCACAGCTCAAATAGCAAATCAAACTAAACATTAGGGGAAGTAGAACTAACTTTTGGTTTTAATGATACCATTTCAAAATATATAAAGGTATTTGGGAACATGTAGAAAAATATTTATAAAGGCTAAATTATTGAACTTTAAAGAAACTTAAAGTGTAACATATAAAAATATGTAGTCTTCATATGTTTTATTATAAAGGTTTGATCCTTGTACAAAAAACAGACACTATACTAAGCAAATAGAGAAAAAAATTCACTTATAGTAGTCCCACTTTGCTAGAGTTCACTAGTGTTAACATTTTGTGTATATATTTCTGAATTTTATTTCCCATTTTATAACTTTATATTTGTTTAATTATCAGAAAATTTAAATCTGTTTAAGAAATTATTTTTAAAATTCACTGTATAGTGAGCATCCTTCCATATCTAGCATATATGTGCATACAGTTATGCTAGGTATATGCATATATATGAAGCAGGATAAATAGCCTAGGGAATTGACCTCCCCTCCTCCAAGATACAACATGAGACACCTCTCTAGTTCCAGTTTCACAAAAAATTGTATCTGCCACTTGCAGCTAGAGATAAACAAGAACTAATTTCATCCCCCAGAGACAGTATCCATGACTGGGACCTGACCTTTAGCAAATTACAATGTCATTTACATTGCAGTTACTGTGATTCCCATCATGCACCTGATGCTATGACAGTTCTGGAGGAACAGAATAAGGAAGAAAAAGCAGGAAAGGGAGGAAAAAACAGGGGGAGGAAAAAACAATGGGATGTCATCATGTCCTGCCCTGGCAGGGATAAAAACTCCTGGTCAGGACTTCCTCAGGGTGACTCAATCTCTGAGTTCGCCTAAACTTCCTTCCCAAGCTCAGACTTCAGCTTTAATAAACTCCCTGCAGTTTCCAGCCCCTGTTTCTTCTTGAATTTTTTCTTGCATGATGACAAGAACCTGGATACCACTGCTCTGGGCTGAGTCCTCTCTTGGACACCCCTGTGAGCCTCCAGTGCCATACGTAGTAGGTATTTACTCATATACACGTATTTTTCATCAACAACTTCATTTTTATTTGCTCCAAAATAATGAATGGAATGGAATCCAGTTTCTGTAAACAGCTTAGTATTGTTGGAAATTATCATTTTTTTGCTATTATAAACATGTTATTGGGTTGTATTCATCTTATTTATTTAGGATAATTGCTTAGAAGTACAACTCCTAGGACAGAAAGATTTTAAGGTTCTGATACAGCAGACTGTCAAATTGCCTTTCTGGTTGGTTGCACAAGTTTTTATCAATACTTCTGCCAGATAAAAGAATGCTCATTTCCCAATACTATTGATTACAATGGGTTTTATAGTGCACGTTCACCTCATACTGGTTTGAATGTGTTCAATAGGTGACAATTTCTAAGGGCATGGCTGTCGGCCTGAAAGTAGCCCCCAATTCTCAGATGGAGTGGTCCTGGATCTTGTGCAATAAACCTCAGCATGCCAAGTTGTCCGATGAATATGCAGGCTTCTTCATGGCCCTGGGTCTGAATGGGTACCTCTCCCAGCTGGTTACTCTCAATAGCCATGACCACTTGACCACAATGAGGGCTCATGCTCCCAGCTCCTGGCATTGTGCCTTACCTGGGCTGTTTCGACAGCTCCTAATTATTCCATTTGTTTTTCCTTCTTTATTCTCATATCTCTAAATCATTTTTCCCATAGCAAGCAGAGTAATTTTTCTAAAGTGTAAATTGGAATATATCATTTCCTTGGTCAAACTGTTTAGTGGTCTTCCATTGCTCTGAACGTACATTTAGGAGCCTATGTGATCTCACTCACATCTCCAGACTTACTTGTACCACTACTCTTCCCCGTTGCTCCCCACTCTTCAACCATAAGGACTGGCCATTTTAGCTCCTTGGCAAACCAAACCCTTCCACTTCAGAGTTTGGCAAACCAGACTCTTTCTCTTGGCATAAACTCTTCCACTTTTATGCCATGAAAGTTCACTCATTTAAAGTATACTCATACAATTCAGGCTCCAGTCAAGATGGCGGAGTAGATAAATACTGTGCTTACCTTCTCTCATGGCTACAACAAAATTACAACTAAACTACAGAACAACCAGAATTGCCTGAAATCTTGCTGAACCAAAGCTCTACTCTAAGGACATACAGAAGAAGCCACCTCAAGACTGGTAGGAGGGGCAGAGATGTGGAATGGGCTGGTCCACACCACGTGTGACCATTAAAAATCAGGAGGAATATCTCACCTATGGAGGTCTCCCCCAAAGGAGCAAGGAATGGCAGCACCACACTAGGCTCTCCAGCCCAGTGTTCCAGTGCCGGGAGAGAAGTCCCCATTATTTCTGGTTGTGAAAACTATTGGAGATTGTGGTTGAGTGAGATGGAGGGCGACTGGAGTTGCAGGCACTCCTCTTAAAGGGAATGTGCACGGACTTACTTTCTAACGTACTTACCTGCTCTGAGCTCCAGTGCTGAGGCAGCAGCTGGAGAGGTGACAGGGACATACGAGGGGAGGAGTAGGGAGACTATGTTGTCTGGCCTCAGGGAGAGGGATGGAAAGGCAGCTTTCCCATCAGAGGAGCTGGCAGAAGCCATTGTTTATTTGTTGAGCCCTCCTCCTTCCTGTCATGCAGAGATGCAGGCAGCCACCATATCTAAGTCTCCATCAAACTGGCTGATACCATTTGTTTGCCACACCCTGGTGATTCTGAGACCCCACCCCACCTAAGTTTCAGGCACACCTAAGCTACTTCCAGTGGCTTTTTGCCTTGGCTCAAACTGCAGAATTTCATAGGGTCTCTCAAATGTTCATGGAACCCAGGCAAGCAGCATCTGGCTTAAGCATGTCTTGTAACTCTGGCTGAGCAGCCCTAAGCCTTGCGTGAGTGGTAGCTAACCTTGGACCTTGGCTTGGCCTCTCAAGGCACTTTCAAGCACAGTGCAGGCAGTGGCTATCTGTGGATTGCTTTATGGCTCCTGCTGGGTGGCCCCAAGTGGGACACAGGCTGTGGCTGAACTTAACCTGCAGCAAGTACCTTCCCAGGTGTCCCTGGGGCTGGTGCACCCAGTGGTCAGCTTTGAAACCAGCTGGAGTATCACGCAGCCTCCTCCAAGGATGATACACCTAAGGGGTGGATTGGGCAGGAACCAAAGTCCTGCTGAGGCAGATCCTGCTCTGTAGGGTCAGCCCCTGTACCACAACTACTCCACTGTAGTCATAGCCAGTCCTCACAACTGATGAGCCCGAGGGTCAGTCCCTCCCATTGATGTGCAAACAGCAACCAAGACTCAACTACAAGAGGAGGGCATACACAACCCACACAAGGGCACACCTGGAGTGTGCAGCTCAGGTAACCAGGAAGACTGTGCCACTGAACCTCACAGCACACCTACTACAAAAGGCCACTCTACTAAGACCAGGACACATAACAGTCCTAGCTANGGGAGGTGAGGGTGCCCGAAGGGTTCCCACTGCAGGACCGGAAGCTCCTGAGGCCCATCCTGTATGTAGCAATATTTCATAGCTCTTGTGCCAAAGGACATAGCAGAGGACAGACAACTTAGTGCATCTTTGGGCATCCAATGGCCAAAAGGGCACTGACAGTCACCCTAAGAGACCATGTTTATACTGAGGGTCACATCACACAGTCCAGGTTTTTACAATGATGTAAATTTAACACATAAAATACACAGAAACTCTCAAATTATTCACAAATGAATATGAAAGAAATATAACAATCAAATCCATGCTTTTGCAGCTGGTCACACTTCAGAGCTTATATTTAAAACAACCTTCTTCCATCTCCCACTTCATTTTCCCTTTGTTCTCAGCAAGCACCTCAGCTGGTCGTGCACTTTGCCTGGTGGGATGATGCTGACCTTCATTCCTGAAGGCTCAGGGCCATCAGTAGTCACGCCTGAACTGTTTTCCTATAGCTTTCAATCTACTGTCCTCACAGGGCACAGTAGTACTAAGAAAGCCTAAGGAATCTCCTGTACTTATATCTCCATGCAGAGCAGCTGTCCACTCTCCCCCAGGTAAGAAGGATCACTCATCAGTCAGTACCAAATCGCCTGCTGATTCAGAGGCATGAGGAGCCCTAAGTGGCGGGGCGGCAGTCTTAATTTCCAGTCCATGGAATCAATGTGTGTCCTGGACGAAGCTCTCCTCCCTTTGGAATGAAGAACCCTGACCATGAGGTCACAGGCCCATGAAGCAGAAGTGATGTTAGCAGATCACTCCGGCTGTGGAGGAGAGACTGTCCATGTTAGGACCGCCGCCGCCTGACCCCTGCCGGGCCCTCATACTGGATCAAGTTAGATCCGGGTCAGAGCAGAGGTTGCTTCTCCAAAATCCCCTTAAACACGGTCCGGTCCGTTGTGAAGCCCAAGACGTGCTGGTTCCTGGAACAGGCCTTGCCTGCCCTGGGCAAGTATAAAAGGTGTGTCCGCCTTATCTTGGGCCGGTCAGGCCCCAGTACCCCTGTCCGTCCTACCCTGTCCTATATAACCCTAAAGCGCCTGCCACGTGGTGTAAAGGACCCACCACCCAACATGTGCCTCGTATGTAAGTTTCCTTAATAAACTCTCAATGTCATGATGGAGCTGTCAGCCTCTTTCTCAGATCTCTCGGCCCTGGGGAATCGTACATAAATAAGAACAACAGTGGTAATAGTGGGTGGGGCCACACACAGGTCTACCCATGATTGATGGACTTGTGAATCCTGGCTATGGGGAAATCAGTGCATATGATGGACACTGACTTAGGGCCTAAGCAGACTCCTGAGGAACCCTGAGAAGTACCGCCACTTGGTGGCGCTTCAGCGCAGACTTCACAAGCCCGCTCTTCTGTCAAGTCAGCTCCTTCAGGGGGAAGGGGAACAGAGAAAGACCAGCGAGCCCACCCCCACACTTCATTCCTGTGTGGTGAGTCCTTTAGCGAGTGGAACACCATGATGGTGGATAGGGACTCTGTGAGTCTACAGATGGTAGTTAACAGCAACAAAATGCTGCATGATTTAAGTTTGGCTT
>NW_017732569.1:222010-225187 GCF_001890085.2 Hipposideros armiger
TTTAAGGGACCTCTGGAAACATCAAGCGTACTAACATTCACATTATAGGGGTACCAGAAGGAGAAGAGAGAGAGAGCAAGGAATTGAAAACCTATTTGAAGAAATAATGACAGACAACTTCCCTAACCTGGTGAAGAAAATAGATATACAAGCTCAGAAAGCACAGAGAGCCCCAAACAAGATGAAAACAAAGAAGCCAGCACCAAGGCACATCATAATTAAAATGCCAAAGGCTAAATAAAGATAAAGAGAGAATCTAACAAACAGCAAGAGAAAAGCAGTTACCTACAAGTGAGCTCCCATAAAACTCTCAGGTGATTTCTTAACAGAAACTTTGCAGGTCAGGAGGGATTGGTAGGAAATATCAAAGTGATGAAAAGCAAGGACCTACAACCAAGATTACCCAGTAAGGCTATCATTTAGAATCAAACAACAGATAAAGAGCTTCCCAGACAAGAAAAAGCTAAGGAAGTTCATCACCACCAAACAAATATTACAAGGAATCTTACAGGGACTTCTCTAAGATGAAAAAAATAGATTAAAAATATGAATAATATAATGGCAATAACTACGTATCTATCAACAATTATTTAAATGTAAATGGATTAAATGCTCCAATCAAAAGACATAGGGTGGCTGAATGGGTAAGAAAACAAGACCCTTACATATATTGTCTACAAGAGACTCATTTCAGATCAAAAGACACACAGAGACTGAAAAACTAGAGATGGAAAAAGATATTTCATGAAAATGGAAACAAACAAACAAACAAAATAGTCTGGGGTACCAATAGTTATACCTGACAAAATAGACTTTAAAACAAAGGCTATAACAAGTGACAAAGAAAGACCCAGTAATCCCACTTCTGGGTATTTATCCAAAGAAATCCAAAATGCTACAAGGGGACGTGTGCATCTATATGTTCATTGCAGTATTGTTTACAATGGCCAAGATGTGGAGACAGCCTGGGTGTCCATCAATGGATGGATGGATGAAGAATAGGAGGTACATATATATGATGTAATATTGTTCAGCCAGGGAAGGGAATGGGTTCTTGATGTCTATAGCAGCATGGATGGGCCTGGAGGATGTTGTGCTGAGCAGAGAATGTCAGACAGCAAAAGACAGATGCATGTGATTTTGCTTATATATGAATCTAAAGAAGAAAATAAACAAGCAAAACAAAACAGAAACAAACTCTTAGATACAGAGAACATTTTGATGGTTGCCAGATGGGAGGAGGGTTGGGGGGTGAGGTGAAAAAGGAGAAGGGATGAAGAAGTACAAATTAGTTGTTACACAGTAGTCATATGGGGGATGTAGGGTATAGCATAAGGAATATAGTCAATAACATTGTAATAACTCTGTATGGTGTCAGATGGGTACTAGATTTATTGGGGTGATAGATAGGATGGGAGTTGGAAGCAGGGTGAGAAAGGTGAAGGCATAAAGATGTCAGAGGGGTAGTAGCTTGGGGGAGGTGGGTTATCACTTTGTGAGGGGTATAAATGTCTAACTATTATGTTGCTTTGTACACCTGAAACTAATAAGAAAAATTTTTTAATAAAAAAAATTTTAGAAGGGAGAAAAAAAGCGAAGGAGAATAAGAAAGAGGCTTAAATTTCCAGGTATAAAACAAGTAAGTCATGGGTCTGTGAGGTACAGCATAGGGAATATAGTTGATAATATTGTGATAGTGTGGTACAGTGTCAGATGGTTGCTGGACTTATCATGATGATCACTTCTTTAGGTATATAAATGTTGAACAACTATTGTGTACACCTGGAACTAATATAATATTGTATACTAACTATATTTTTAACAAAAATCTTTTTTAAAAAAAGAAGTAGAAATCGGTAGCTACATAATAGTCATTGGGATGTAAAGTAAAGCACAGGGAATATAGTCAATAATATGGTAATAACTATATATAGTGCCAGGTGGGTACTAGACTAGTCAGAGGGATCACTTCTTAAATTATATAAATGTCTAACCACTATGCTGTATACCTGAAATTAATATCAAATAATGTTGAATGTCAACTCATCTGTAATTGAACATTTTTTAAAAGGGGGGGAAGGTAAAGGGGAATAAGAGGTTCAAATCTCTAGGTAAGTAAGTAAGTGAAACTTACATGAAACAGGTAAGTCATGAGGTTGTGATGTACAACATAGGAATATAGTTATAATATTGTGATAGCGTGGTACAGTGTCAGAGGTTGCTAGACTTAGGGTGATCACTTGTTTAGGTATATAAACGTTTAATATCTATGGTGTACACCTGAAACTAATATAAAATTGCATTTTAGCTATATTTTAATAAAAATCTTTAAAAAACTAAAAAGTCTACACTACTCAGCTGAACTTGCCTAAAAGGAGTTGGAGAAGGTGCAGGGATACTCTATGTGTATCCTGAGCTGTAAGAGGAAGGAGAGAGCGGCACGGTTCTCAGGAGCAGAAATGGAGCAAGTTACACAGGGCTTGGGGAACGAGATGGAGGAAGACACACTGTGCCCCTGAGGTGGCGGGGCGAGGGGGGGAGGAGATCTTAGAAACTTGCAGCATCTCCAAGAATTAGACATGATTCTATAAATGTGGGCCTTTACACTCCCACGTTGGTCAGTCATTGGATATGGCTGCCCCAGAAGGAGCTGTGACCTTGGACGAGGCTGATGCTGAATCAGTGTCTACAGTTGTGTCTTCAGCTGATATAATCCCCAAAGAAGGCTACACACTGAAGGTCTTCCAGCTGTTCCCAGCAGCTGGGGGAGTTCTTTCTCCCTGAAGGAAGATATGGGTAGAGCATTGCAACATCTACCACATTTAATAAATGATTTAAGAGGCGTTTGGTGTCCCATTCTCTTGGAGTTGACATTATTAAAGTGATGGGCATTTACTCTGCCGCTCACTCATTTTTATTCCATAGATTTATGTAATATAATGTATAATTAAATATATTTCATATATATTGTGCACCTAAAAAGTACCATGCACTGGGCAGGCTCTAGACATGAAACAAGACTTCTGCCTTACAGGATACCACAGTCTGGGAAGCAAAGGGAGAGGGACAGACAGAAAGACATGCACAGCCCAACTGAGAAGTGCTCTAAGAGAAGCAAGCACAATCTTGGTTGAATACAGAGAGTTGGGACTCAGGAGACACAGCTAAGGCTTCACA
>NW_017732569.1:227602-236175 GCF_001890085.2 Hipposideros armiger
GAGCTCTGAGCAACAGCAATTCGAGTCCAGCCCGAGCTGAGCAGCCGCTGAGCTGCCAACAGGTAGCAGGATGGCTCAGCTAAAAAAAAAAAAAATACTAGGGGAGCTGACTAAACAGCCAGGCCCCACTCTCAGAGACTCTGACTCGGCAGGTCTGTGATGGGCCCAGACATCTGAACGTTTAACCTGATACAGGAGCTAAGATGACCATTTGGAGACTTTTTGCTCTAGATTCCAAGCAGAGATAGAGAGTGGGATGGAACCAATCCACAACTTCTGTTCCAGCTACACTGCTTCCTAGCTCTGGGACTTTGAGCCAATCATTTCACTTCACTGTTTTCTCGTGGTCAGAGCTTCTTGAACATTTTGGAAGGTGACTGTTGAGAATCTAATCAAAGCCTTATCTGAAAAATGCAATATGATACTTTATACACAATTTCAAGGTGTTCCTGGACCTTTCAAGGCCCTTTAGATTCTTGGTTACAATCTCTTGGAAACAATGTTCTCAAAGCACAGTTGCTTTCAGCTCTGGAATTCAAGGCTGATCTGGATTCTGAATGTTGTGAACAGGTTGGCTAGGGAGGGAGGGCAGGACTCAATCTAGACAGCAGCTTTAGGATCCCAGCTCATGGATGGTCTTCTGACATCCATTGAATGGGCACCTTGTACTGTTTTTTATGGGATTGAAATGCTGGTCTTGGCAGATAGAAACAGGATACAAATCTCCCCCACCTTGACCAAGACATTAGTAGCTAAATCTCTTGGAAGTGATGAAAGACCAAGCATATGCAGGTCTATAAGAAAACAAAATGGGCCAGCCAAGTGGCTCAGTTGGTTAAGAGCATGAGTTCTGAGAAACAGGATCGCCGGTTCAATTCCCGCATAGGCCAGTGATCTGTGCCTGAGCTGAGCTACCACTGAGCTGCCAACAGGTGGCAGGATGGCTCAGCTGGTGAGAGCACGTGCTCTTAACAACAAGGTTGCTGGCTTGACTCCTGCATCAGGTGGTGGGCTATGCCCACCCACAACTAAGATTCAACATGGCACCTTGAGCTAAGCGTCCGCGAACTGCAGACAGGCAGCCGGATGGCAACTGGACTTGGAGCTGAGCTAGCTGCGCCCTCCACAACTAAGATTGAAGGACAACTTGGCTGTTCCCCTCCCCCAATTCCCCAATAAAATTTTTGAAAAAAAAAAAAAAAGAAAGCAAAATATCTCAGAAGAGTTGCATGTAATCAGAAACTGACTATTGTGAAAGATAAATATATCAACTTGAGGAAGTGGTCCCAGCTCTACTCTTCTCCTTCAGAATGGCCTTTCTAGATGAGTAAGGAGTTTGATAATGGCTGCAGTGTTTACTCCTCATTCAGTCCATGGGCTCAGATTTACTGGGAAAGGGTAGGGCAATCCATGTAGTTGTGAGGTTCAAAGGTCTTTAGCCATTTTGTCAAGCATGAAAAGGCCTTTGATCCAGATGGGAGACAGGGTGTAGCTTTGCCCATTATCTAGGGCCACCAAGTGCCACTGGATTGGGTGCTGAGTTCAGACCATTTCAGGCCTAATCAAAAAACTCATTGGCTCCTGATGCTCTAATCTCAATGAGATTAACTATCTTTGGATCATGACCAGCTTATCAGTGGTCATAGGACCAAGTTCTTAGATAGGAACAGCAAACTCAGGACCACTAAAGCTGCAATCCACCCACTGGAACATGTGTGCTGGCACAGGACTCTCAACCACAGTTCATCATTCTTTCCAGCCTGGAGGGAGAAGCCCTTGGTAGAAGGAGGTGGAGACAGTAGGGGACACATCAGAGGACTCACCTGCCCAAGATATTTATTTCCCTCATCAGCCTGCTGTCCTCCTCTTCTCGTTCCCTGTTTGAAAATCCCACTATTAGATCATGACTGGGTTAAATAACATACCAGAATAAGTTTACCAACTAATCTATCTGAGATTATACCTTTCCTGTTTGTCTTTATTGTTATTTATGGTATGGCATGATAATCTATGGTACTTATTATTACTGTTATATTTTAATATCTCTGTAACCAAAATTTTTTTAAAAATGTTACTGGTTTATGAAATCCAAAAACTGGGGACATTGGGCTATAAAGCAGGATTGCTAAAGTGCCCCTCTTTGCTGCACCCTACCCAAGTTCTCTTATTTCATTAGACTTCTTTTATCACTTTATCTGGTTGACACTAAAAACCATAAAACAACGAGAATAGACAACATCCCCCCAGAGTGTTAAGCCCTAGATATAGATAAATATGATTCACAGGTTCATCTCTATTCAACTCAAAAAGTAGGTACCCTCCATAATGAAAGTTAAAGTGTACCCAAATGCCATCATGACCCAACCAAGCCAATTTTTCAAATTTCACTTACCACTTCCATCCTTCCCTCAAACACTTATTGCTCATAGTCACATAGACTATTTGCTTTGCATATGCTTTTCCTTTTGCCTTTAGTCAGACTTTTGAACTCCTACTTATCCTTCAAGATGAGGCCTAAGTATCACTGTCTCTGTGAAGTCCTCCCTGATTTCTTCCCACACTTTTTCCTTCAGGCAAGGTCATATGTCCTGTATCTATATGTCCATAGCACCTTAGACATAGCTCTTGCTCAGCATGTAATATACTGCATTTGGAATGGCTGACTTGCTTTTCTGTTTTCACTACTTAGCTACGAACTCTCCTTCAAAGCCTTTATCACCTGCATCTTTCTATGCCGAGCACCCAAAATAAAATACTTGGCATATATTTGTGCTAAGGAGATTACTGAACTCAAATAAAACAGGTTGAAGCAACTAAAGTTAATTGGCTGGTTGATGTAGGTTTCATCAACCATCATACTTAGTTAAAACTTAAGAAAACTTTAAAATCACAAATAACAAAAGGTAACTTACTATAACCATTATTGTTATCACAGTTCTAGAGGTCCTGGCCAAGACCATAAAGCAAGAAAAAGAAATTATAGTTACAAGGATTGGAAGGGAAAAGATTAAATTGTTATTATTTGGAAATTATATAATCATCAATTTAAAAAGAGAGAGGGGGCTTCTGTTTCTGATCATGATTAACCTTCCTTCCTGAAACAACCAAAAATCTAACAACATATGTGAAACAACAGTTTTCAAGACACTGGACAGCATGCAATGAAGGAAGCTGATCTCCAAGAGACTGGAAATAAATGATATGAGCCTTACAATTGCCCCAACTTATGGCCTTGAGAGATCTTCTAGGCAATGGCACAAATAGGGGAGACCCAGGCAGACCATGCTGAATTCCTTGAGCTGAGTTGAGGAAACAGGGTTGAAAGTCCAGGAGTTTGCAAATCAGAGTACTGGAAAGGAGAGAGTTGCACAGGCAGAGAACCCCAGGGATCTGCAGAGTACTTTTCAAGTATTCACCAGAGAACTGTTCAACAAAGGAACTATCCAAAGCCAAGGAAAGAACCAAGCTAATGGATTAGAAATAATAGTACCTGGTGCTCACACAGGCCCAGGAATAATGTCTGTTCCTACCACATGATTTATGGGGCATTGAATACATTACACTGAAAGGTCCTGTCTCAGTACTGGGGAATAATTATCTCTAGTCCAAGCACTGCTCCAATCCTGCCTGTCAAATCTTAAAATAAAGATCCAAAAGGATCAAATTATTTTGAAGTAATACAACTGTATTCCAGAACAAAGGTCAAGAATATTAATGGAAGTGCAGAAATATCCACATGGTAAAATTTACAACATATGGTATCCAATTAAAAATTATCAAGCTTACAAAGAGACAGGAGAAAATAACCCATAATAAGGAGAAAATGTGATCAATTGTATCTTCTCAGACTGATATAGAAGTTAGAAGACAAGGGCATTAAAATGGTTATTGTACTTGTATTCCATATGTTCACCCAGATGAAAGATTTTTTTTTAATTCACATTGAACATCTAGAGATGAAAACTACAATGTCTGAGATTAAAAATATGCTGGGTGGGATTAAAAGCAGATTAGATATTTTAAAAGAAAAGATTAAGAAACTTTAGGAAACAGCAATTAAAACTATCCAAAATGCAAAACACAGAGGAAAATAAAACAGAATTTATTTTTTTATTATGTTTTTAAAATAATTTTATTGGGGAACACTTTGGTCATTGGTTATACATTGTTTTCATGCTACAATGGCATAGTTGACTCTTTTTTTTTTAAGATTTTTATTGGGTAATTGGGGGGATGGGAACAGTGATGGAGAATTGGGGGAAGGGGAACAGACAAGTTGCTGTCGTTTTGTTCTTCAATCTAGTTGTGGAGGACGCTGCTTCACTGGCCCAAGTTGGCACCATCATTGCGCTCTTCCCTGGCGAGGCAGATCAGTCGCCGGCTTCTGGACGGCTGCTCACTGCGGCTGCTGGCCGCTCACGCTGGCTGCTGGCTGGTGGCTACACACGGTGGCCCATGGCAACCCACTGCCACAGGGGCTGCAGCCTACGCCGTCGCTGGCGACTCACAGCAGCCCAGCTCCAGGTCAAGCTGTTGTTCAGCATCTTAGCTGTGGAGGGCAGTGTCACTGGCCCTCATTTGTGGGATCCGAACCGGGGCCCTCTGGCGTCCCAAGCCAGTGCTTAACCATCGCGCCACTCGGCCGGCCCCTAGTTGACTCTTTTAGGGAGGACACAGCTCACAGTGGCCCATGCGGGGATCGAACCAGCAACCTTGGTGTTATCAGCACCATGCTCTAACCAACTGAGCTAACCAGTCACCACTAAAACAGAATTTTAAAAAATAAATAGAGCATCAGTGAGATGTGACACAACTTCAAGCATCTAAATAGAGGTGTGATTGAAGTCATCAAAGGAGAGGAGAGGAAAGAAGGTATAGAAAAGAAATTTGGAGAAAGAATAATAAAAAATTCTCAAATTTTATTAAAGCTGTTGAACATGCAGGCCCAAGAAGCTCCACAAACTCCAAGCACAAGAAAGATGAAGAAAACGGTCCCACAGTTCACCTTATGTAATATACGTAAAAGTAAAATTTATGACAATAGTAACACAAAGATCAGGAGGGGAGAAATGAAAGTATACTATGTAAAATTTTAATATTATTTGAAATGGTATTATATCACTTAGCTCTCACTGGTCAAGATGGCAAAGTAGGTAAATACTGTGCTTGCCTCCTCTCATGACCACATCAAAATTACAACTAAACTACAGAACAACCATCATTGAGAATCACCTGAAGTCTAGTTGAACAGAAGTCCTACAACTAAGGACATGCAGAAGAAGCCACATTAAGACTGATAGGGGAGGCAGAGACACAAACTGGACTGGTCACAAACTCACGTGTGGCATTTAAAAATTGGGAGGGATATCTCAGCTGTGGAGCTCCCCCCAGAGAAGCAAGAGGTCCCAGCCCCACACCAGGCTCCACAGCCAAGAGTTCCAGCACCAGGAAGAGAAGTCTCCACAATTTCTGGCCGTGAAAACTAATGGAGATTAGTAGCTGAGTGAGATGGAGGGCAGCTGGAGACCCAGCTATTCCTCTTAAAGGGCCTATGCATAGACTTACTCGCTGACGGACCTATTCACTCTGTGCTCCAGCACTAGGGCAGCAGTTCAAAAGTCTCCAGGGATATATGGGGAGGAAATGAATTGTCTGGCTTTAGAGTGAGGGCCTGAGGGGTAGTTTTCTCCAGACAGAAGTGCTGGTACAATCCATTATTGCTTTATTGAACCTTCCACATTTAAATATGGTGGCCACCACATCTGAGTTTCTAGCAACCTGCCTGACACTGGTCACTCCACTCTGGTGATTCCCCGAGACCCCTTCCCATCCAACTTGCAGGCCCACCCAAGCTGCTTCCAGTGGCTTTTTTGTATAAATGGCCCTTCTTGGCTCATGCTATGGACTTTCCTAAAATCTCTCAAAGGTTCACAAAACCTAAACAAGCAGCATCTGTCCTCAGCATGCCCCATACCTCATACTGAGTAGCCTCTAGCCCAGCACTAGTGCCAGCTAGCCTCAGTTCATGGCTTGGCCTCTCCCAGGCACATCCAAGCTCAGTGCAGGTGGCAGCCACTTGTGGATTGCTTTGTGGCTCCTGCCAGGTGGCCCTGGGCAGGGCATAGACTGCAGCTGAACTTGGCCTGCAGCATGGCCCCTCCCAGGAGGTTCCAGGGCCGGCATGCCTGGTGACTAGCTTCAGACCAAGCCAGTGCACCAGCCAGCTTCCTCCACAGGAAACACACCCAAAAGGTAGGCTGGGTAGGCACCATAGAATTCTAAAGTAAATACTGCATCATAGGGTCAGCCCTTGCAGACCATCTCCTCTACTGTATTTACGGCCAGTCCTCACAGTCAAACTGAGGATCAACCCCTTCCCTTGATATGTAAACAACAACCAAAGCTCAACTATAATAGAAGGGCACATACAACCCACCAAGGGACACACTGGAGCACCTGGTTCAGGTGACCAGGGAGACTGTGCCACTAGGCCCCATAAGACATGAGGCCACTTTACTAAGACTGAGAAATATAGCAGCCCTACTTAATACATAGAAACAAACAGTAGGAGGCACACAAAATGGGGAGACAAAGAAACATGTGCCAAATCAAAGAACAAAGGAAAGCTCCAGAAAAAGAACTAAACAAAATGAAGACAAGCAAGCTACCAGATGCAGAGTTCAAAACACTGGTGATAAGGATGCTCAATGAACTTAGGGGAAGAGTAGATGAACTCAGTGAGAACTTTAGCAAAGGGATAGGAAACATAAAAATGGAGATAGAAAACATACAAAAGAACCAGTCAGAAATGAAGAATACAATAACTGAAATAAAGAATACATTAGAGGTTCTGAAACTAATTTTTTAAAAAAAGAATACATTAAAGGAAATCAATACTAGATTAGATGAAGCAGAGGATCAAATCAGTGATTTAGAAGTTAAGGTAGCAGAAACCACCCAACCAGAACAGAAAAAAAATCCAAAAAAATGAGGACAGTTTAAGGAGCCTCTGAGACAACACTAAGCGTACCAACATTCACATCTACAGTCTGAAAGTTAAGTTTGCAAACTTGTTGCAATGTTGCTAAATTTTTTTTATATCAGAGAGATTATTCATTATGAATTTGTACCAACTGAACAGTTAACCAAGTTTACTATTTGGAAATGCTGAAAAGGCTGCATGAAAAAGTTAGATGAACTGAACTTTTCACCAACAATTCATGGCCCTTGCATCATGACAATGCACCAGCTCTCATGGCACTGTCTGTGAAGGAGTTTCTAGCCATTAAACAAATAACTGTATTGGAACACCTTCTCTACTCACCTGTTCTGGCCCCCAATGACTTCTTTCTTTACCCAAAGATAAAGGAAATATTGAAAGGAAGACATTTTGATGACATTCAGGACATCAAGNCTCAGCGGCAGCTCAGCTCGGGTGCAGGGTCACTGGCCCATGTGGGAATCGAACCGGGGACCGTGTTGCTCAGAGCTCGTGCTTTGAACCAACTGAGCCACTCGGCCGGCCCTAAAAGTCTAATTTCTTATTCACCAACCTAGTACTATCTATGTTTTTCATAACTTTAGGAAAACTGTACTTTAAAGTATACAATCTTTTGTAAGGCAAAGTTATTTATTCAACAAACATGTATTAAGCTAAGCATTTGCTGAGATCAAAGCACTTCATGAGGTTGGAAAGTCAAAGATGAATACAGTGGTCTGAGCCCTATAGACACCTACAGTCAAGTGGGGGAAGCGGAAGATATTACACAGCTAAGTGCCTTAATAGAGGAATTGCCTTTTTAAAAAGTGAACACAAATGAAAGAACAAATGGACTTCTGTTATATCAACTTCTCATGTGTTGGTTAGATGACATAGAATAAAAAGAGCACAGGCAAAAGAATGAAGCAGACACTGGCATATAGGAGAGGGGCAGCAGAGAGCAGCAGGTTAGCACCGCAAGTCAGGAGACTGCAAAGATCCCCACTCTCACCTACACATTCCTACAGAGAAGTTTAGGAGAGATTCTTAGGTGCCTTGAAGGCTCAGAGCAGCTGTGGAAGGCACGTGAGAACATGGACTATGGAAGCTCTCCAGTGCTCCCAGGTGAGGAGAGGTTGAACTTGCTGTGGCAGGTGAAATGGGGTGTATCAATTGTACCTCAGGATCATTTCCTGATGATGGAGATGGCAGAGTTGTGCCAGTTGGGTACCTGAAAACCACCTCATAGTCTCATGATCTTAATCTTCCATGATAATAAATCAGTTAATAATATCTAAAGCTTAAAAAAACGAATGAGAAGAGCAAAGAAGGAAGAAAAAAGAAAAAGATCATTAAATGGTGTTATTAAGAAATATGGAGAAAAGTGTCAGGAAAAAAAAAGTTCTAGAGTTGAAAGTGGTTGCAATCATCTTATTACTTTAACTTTTATGTGTATGTTTTATGTGCGTTTTTTTTAATTCTAAGAAAGGTCCCAGATTCTCAAGATTTAGTATACTCAAAAATACTAGGGAGGGCCGGCCGAGTGGCTCAGTTGGTTAAGAGCTCGCTCAAGAGCTTGAGCTCTGAGCAACAG
>NW_017732569.1:245345-281900 GCF_001890085.2 Hipposideros armiger
AAAGACTATTATTTGGCAATAAAAAGCATTGAAGTACTGATATGTGTTACAACATGATCAACCTTATAAACATTATGCTAGGTAAAAGAAGCCAGTCACAAAGACCACATTACCATTTATGTGTAATGTTCAGACTAGGTAAATCTATAGAGACAGAAAATAGATTAGTAGTTGCCTAGTGCTGAGAGTGGGGTATGGGAAATTAGGGAGTGACTGCTGATGGCCACAGAGGTTTTTTTCTGGGGGGGAGGGCGGGGGGGCACAAAAATGTTCTAATATTAGATTGTCATGAGGTTATACAATCCTGTGACTATAATAAAAAAATTAATTATACATTTCTAATGGGTGAATTGTATTATAAGTTAATTATATCTCAAAAAAGCTATTTATTAAAATATTAATGGTCTAAATATTGCAATTATAAGGCAAATATTTTCAGATTGGATAAAAATGTAAGACCCGACTACTTGGTGGTTAAAATGATACACTTTAAATATAAAGCCACAAATAATTTAAAATTAAAAAGTTGGAAAATTATATATCATGTTAACAATAATAATAATAATAAAAAGCTAAAGTAGCTATATCAGACAAAGTAGATGTCAGAGCAGAGATTATGACCAGTAATAAAAAAAGTGATTTCATAATAATAAAGGAGTCAATTTGTCAAGAGGACATTTCAAACCTAATGTTTATGCACCCAACAACAGAGCTTCAGAATACATGATGTAAAAAATGATAGAATTGCAAGGAGATCTGAACAAATTCCAAATTTCAGATCAATACCCCTCTCTCAAAAACTGAGAGAACACGTAAACAGACAGCCAGTCAAGATATAGCAGATTTGATAAAACACTTTTAAACAATTTGCCATGATCAAGGCACTGTACCTAACAAAAGCTGAAAACAAATTATTGTCAAATGTACAAGGATTATTTACCAAGACAGACCATATTGGGAGCCTTACAACAAGTCTCATAAGCTTAAATGCATTCAAGTCATGCAAACTATATTTCCTGTCCACAATAGAATTAAATTAGAAATTAACAATAGAAAAATATCTGGAAAATGCCCCAGATAAATAATCCATGGGTCAAAGAAGAAATCAAGAGGGAAATTAGAAAGTAACTTGAACTGAATGAAAACGAAAACATTAAAATTTGTGAGATGCCTCTGAAGCAGTAATTAGAGAGAAATTTATAGCACTAAACAGTGAAAAAAAGAAAGACCTCAAGGCAATTACCTCAGCATTCACCTTAAGAAACTAAAAATTAAAGCAAATTAAGCTCAAACTACTTAGAAGTTAGGATATAATAAAGATCAGAGTAAAAAATCAATAGAAAACAAAAACAATAGAGAAAATCCATATAATCAAAAGTTGATTATTTGAAATGATCAATAAAATTGATAAATCTCTAGTCAGACTGATAAAGAAGAAGAAAAAAAGGATACAAATTACTGATATAAGGAATGAGACAGGTGACAATCACTACAGATTTTATAGATATTAAAAATATGATAAAGGAATATCACAAACAAATTCATGCCAATAAATTTAACAACTTAGATGAAATGGATAAACCCCTTGAAAAAACACAAACTACGAAGACCGCTTTCAGGGAGAATCTATTTTCTTGCCTTTTCCAGCTTCTGGCCCCCTTCCATCTTCAAAGCCAGAAATGGGAGATTGAGCCTTTCTCACATTGCATCTCTCTGACGTTAACTCTTGTCCCCCAATCTTTCACTTATGAGGCTATTGCGCCCACCCAGATAATCCAGGATATTCTCCACATCTCAAGATCAACTAATTAGTACCCTCAATTCTCCCTTGCCATGCAACATAACATAACGGGGGTTTAATACAAGGATGTTTTCAGGATGGGGTTCATTATTCTGCTTACCACAGATGGCAAATAACCACATGAAAAGTGGTTCGACAGCATTAGTCATTAGGGAAATGTAAATTAAAACCATAATGAGATATCACTACACACCTATAAGAATAGATAAAATTTAACATGATTGACCATGCCGAACACTAGTGACAATGTAATACAATTGGAACTCAACACACCACTGTTGGGAATGTAGAACGGCATAGCCACTGTATTAGGGTTATTTCTAGAAACAGAACCAATAAGATGTACAGGTGGTTAGATAGACAGATGATAGATAGATAGATAGATAGATAGATAATTATTTTAATTATAGATAGATAAGGAACTGGTTCATGCAATTATTGGGCTGGAAAGTCCAAAATCTATGGGGTAGCCTGGCAGGCTGGAGACCCAGGGAAGAGTTAAAGAGCTCAAGTCGAAAGGCAGTCGGTAGACAGAATTTACTCTTTCTTAGGGTACCTCAATCTTCTTTTCCTTTTAAAGCCTTCAACTGATTTTATGAAGCCTATCCACATTATGAAAAGTACACTGCTTTGCTCAAAATCTACTGATTCCAATATTAACCTCATCTAAAAAATACAGTGACATCTAGCTTGGTGTTCTACCAAATATCGCCAGCGAAGTCAACACAAAATTAACCATCACAAGAACTTTGAAAAAACAATTAATTTGACAGTTACAAACTGAAAATATGCCTACCATATATAATCCAGCCATTCCACTCCCAGGTATGTATCCAAAATAAATGAAAGCATATGTCCATACAAAGACTAGTATGGAAATGTTCATGGTAGTTTTATTATTATAGTTAAAACCTGGAAATGACCCAAGTGTCCATCAACTGATGAATATATAAACTGGGTATATCCATACAATAAGATACTACTCAGCAATAAAAAGAAATAAACCACTGAAAACATAGATGAATCACAAAGTAATTATGCTAAGTAAAATGTCAAACAAAAAAGAGTATATATGATATGATTTCATTTATATAAAATATTCTAGAAAATTCAAACTAATCCGTTGTCATCAGTGGTTACTTAGGTATGGGGTCTGTTAGGTGGCAAGGAGTAGGAGGAGGAATTACAGTGGGAACATAAGGAAACATTAAACTGTGATGAATATGTTCATTGTCTTGATTATGGTGATGATTTTAGGCGTTCATATATATTTCAAACATCAAATTGTACATTTTAAATATGTGAAGTTTATTATATGTCAACTGGACCTGAATAAAGCTCTTTAAAAATTAATCTCCTAGTACAAAATAGTTCAGCAATGTTCCTAGATTTCTATCAACCAAAAAAAAAAGTAAAAGCATTTTTCTATACCAGAAATAACCAATTAGAAAATAAAATAGAAAATATGAAAGCATTTACAATATCAGCAAAATCCATAGAGCATCTGGGAATTAACTTTATAAAACACATGATACCTCTGGGGGGAAATTTTTAAATGCTATTAAGGATGTGCACTTCATGAAATGACAACATTCTAAAAATGATAGCTCTCTGGATTGATGTAGACAGACAAATAGATCTAGAAAGGCCTTGATTTATCAGAAATGCACACAGCTGCAGTAAGAGAAAACTCAACACCGTCTAAACAAAATGTGTTTTGTTAGCAAGGAAGATGTCAGGAAACAACCAGAAGCGTCAGCTGCATCAATCAGCAGTGTAGAGAAACAGTTAGTCAAGAGTCTAGGGTTCGAATACGAGCTCCACACAAGAGCACTGAAACCTTGGGCTAATCTCTTAACATCTTTGCCCTCATCAACATCTATTAAAAAAAAGCAAAGTCTGGACCATTTGACCTCTATAGTACATTTAGCTCCACATTTTACCACTGAAGTAACAGGCTGGGGGAAGTTTTGAGTGAGTTGCCCACTTCCCAGTCTCCCTGTTCCTACACCTTCTACTTCTGCACAGCTCTCCAGAGAATAAGAGGTGCCTCCAGCTGCCAGGACCATTACCCTTTGTCCTTTAGGAAGATAGCCACATGGTTGATGTCCATTAATCCTCTCAACAACTTCGAAGAACAGCCAGCATTGACTTTTGGGAGGATCGAAGCTTTGCAAACTCCTAAAGGACAACAGACACAACTTGTTAATATTAACAAAGGATGAGCAAAGTCCTGGCACAAGGTAAATGCCTAATAAATATTTGTTGAATGAGTGAATAAATAAGTTGCTTCTTATTCTACAAGTGAGAAAATTGCGATCAGGGAGGCTCATGAGATTGAGTAGCCAGGAATCCATATCTGACTACAAATCCTGCACACCTTTCCATTGATGACCATGCCATTTTCTCATGCCCATTGAAGAGACTGGGAGCAGAGGTGTAACTGAGAAACAGGGAACACTCCCCAATAGTCACCGAAGATGATTGGCAGCCATAAACTGTAAATGTGGTTGTTTGAGTCTGTGAATGGTTCGAGGTACAATGCGGGGCAGTCTTGGTATGCTCATTCGAGTGCCAGAGCAGTCTTCTTAAAGCAGTGTACAGTGATCTCTGATGGAGATTTTAATGGAGAGGGTGGTAGTCAACTTGCAGGGCAACTGGGTGCTTTCCAAAGAGGATGGAGAATGTAGGAAAAGCAGCACCCTGGAGAGGCCACAGGATGCTCAGGGATTTCCCCAGCCACTTCATTCAACCTCATCAGCAGAGCCTCTGCCAGGAGTGTCATGGGTCATGCTTTACTAATAAAGTACCAAAGCTCATAGATAATTTCCTTGTTCTTCTGTTGTTCTCTTATAATGGGGATTCAACCTTCTTCCTATGATTTTATGACACCCTTCTCTTTGTCCTGATACACATTCTTGATGGTGAGAGGAAGGGGTGGCATACAACTGAAAACAGGGCAGGGAGGTGTGTGTTGCTTGTATATGGAAACAGAAGACAAGGTTGAAAACCACTTGCCACCTTCAAGACGCAGTGCTGGAGAGCAGGCAGGGGCCTG
The DNA here is from genome assembly GCF_001890085.2 of Hipposideros armiger. NCBI lineage: Eukaryota > Metazoa > Chordata > Mammalia > Chiroptera > Hipposideridae > Hipposideros > Hipposideros armiger. Next base: position 250,205 of record NW_017732569.1, read on the forward strand.
GCACTTAGCACCGAGAGTGCTCCCTGAATGAGCTTCAGTGGCTGAGAAGTGACAGTGACTGAGGTGGACATGGGCCTTGAGAACAAAGGAGTCTGCTCCTCCCCAGATAGCTCCTGCCTCATCTTAGCCTGGGCCTGAAGAGAGCTAACAAGAACAGCCAGGGGACACTGCTGCTGCAGCATGGGGACTTTCTAAGACAGTATTAAAACCTCATTGATTCATTCCATAAATAGATAGTTATTTTGCACCTACAATGTGCCAGGCACTGATTTCTCCGGTTCATTGGTCTAATAGCCAAACTTCCTAGTAATGAACTAAAAGAGAAAGTTCCAAATTCTGAGTATATACACTTCATTAAAATACTGTACAAAGCTTGTTTTGCATTTAGAATGCAAATGTGAAGGGAGGCATCGCTGGCCTAGAGGAGACATACGACTGCTCTCAGAAGGCCTGTGTTCTCTGCTGTTTCCTACTGTGTGGCCTCCAACAAGATGCTTTCCCTCTCTGAGTCTCAGTTTCCTCTCTGGTGAAACGGGAGTTGTACGCACTGTCTGCCCAACAGGTGGTTGGGAAAGAGTGGTCTTGATAAGCTGTGCTGTGCAGGATAAGGTCTGACATTTTATTCTAGCCTTTGGGAATTTGGAGTTTCTTTGAATCAGTCTGTCCAATGAAAAATATCAACCAAAACCAGGGTCAAGAGTTTGCCACTTGGGCGTATTTGGAAAATGAGTCAAGCAAATGGTTTAAGACACTTACCTGGTCCCATTGGGCCCACTCATTTTTGTAAATAAAGGGTTGAACCCCACTTATCATGGCTAACCCTGTCCTTTCTCAAGCTACCAGGGTTTTCTTGGAAAACTTTGCCCTGACCTAGGAAAACAACTTCCATCAGAGATATTTTTAGCAAAGAAGGCTGACCAATTCCAGTGCCCTGAGTTACAAGGGAGTAGTTTAGTCCAATAATATTTAGTTGAAATTTAACCAAATTGGCAAAAGCTTTGGTGAAAGAAAGAATTTGGGCCAGAGCTGGACATGTAGTTAAAAATGCCATCCCCCGACTGCCCCCTCACACAAACACACACTCACACACATCTGTCAGCAGATGAGGTGATCTATCTTACTCTCAACAGACAATGTGCATTTTGTGAGCTCTGCCTGCATCATGCAGTCCTGAACATCTCCAGGCTATTTTCCAAGGGCAGTGAGCTCTAAAGTGTCTACAAAATTCTTACAAGGATATTGCTAAACAGACTACAGGCCCTTTTTCATAGCTCTCTGACTACTCCCTCAGCTTCACTTCCTTTATATAATCAAGGATCCTGCCAAGAGGCAAATGCTAGAAGAGGGGTGGGTCACTTGCAGGAAAAATTTGTGGTCTTTGCTTTGTTCTCACCTGTTCACTCAACCATTCAACAAGCATGTCTTGCGTGAATGTCTTCTACACTCCGGGACTTTGCTAAGCTCTAAAGACACACAAGAAAACAAAGTCCCTGCCCTCAAAAACTTACAAGCAACAAACAAAAGAAAACAGAAATAGAAATGTTATTACAAGCTTCAAACCTCTATGTCTGATTTTATCATGTAATACCCCTGACTTAATATTATGATTATTATTTTCTAAAAGTTGAAACCCTCCCAATTATAGATCAAGAGACTGAAAGTAAGTAGTAAAATTTTGCTTTCTCTGTTTTGTGAGAACTTGACTTCCTCATCAAATTTCCGTAGTATTTAAAAATTTAGTAATTCAACTAGAGTTTGAAGCACAAGAGAAAAGATAATAATTCAAGGGGCCCCAAGATTTTCCCTTTTGCCTCAGACCAGTGGAGCCTTGGGTTTCCCTTTACCTGTTGACAGTGCCTCAGAATGGCTCAGGATTACATTTTAGAATCTACCACTCTTTAAGATCTTAGCAGCCTCAACAATTCCACAAAGCATTTGGTGAGGCACCATTTATTGAGAGGCAGTCCCAAATGTTTGGCTAGTTTGCACATTTTGTGGGAAATATCCTGACAAAGGATGTGCAGTGGTTTCTTCTAAATGGAATTGCTCCTAAGTCCAGTATTAATAATATCAGACAGGTTTTGACATTAATGGAGCCATCTGCCCTGGTTTCTATACAAGTTTCCTATGAATTTGGTGAGTGTAGATCCCCACGGATCACTATACACCTTGGAAATCTAATAGTCTGACTTCTCATCTTGCATTGATAGGGATGGGTCCAGACTCATCAAGGTCACTGGTAGGGATGACTCCATGGGTTTGAATTTTGGCTCCACTGTTTCTTACCCAGGAGAGCTTGAGTAAGTTTCTTTACTTTTCTGTGCCTCAGAGTGCTCATCTCTAAAATGGGCTTTAATGTGTTGTGTAAATGGGATAATTCATATAAATTGTCTAGTAACAGTGATCATTCATTATTAGCGATGTGTAGCTATATGTAGCAGCCAAGGACATACTAGAGGGATGCAGGGGTTCTGCAGCAGAGCACTTGTGAGTCTTAGTGAGACAACTGATCATGGTTGAGATCTGGAAGGAGACCGGGCAGTAGCTATTCTCATCTCCACAGGCAGGAACCAAGACAAATAAATCCTTCTCTAGCAGAGGAAGAGGTTGGGGTGAGTATTTCTCACATGGCAATGACTGCCTCAGTTTTAAAAACTAATTAATTAATTAATTACTTTAATTAATTAAACATACAAGAAATATGTTGTGAAAAAAAGTCAAGTAAAAAGTACCTTTCCACTACCCCTTCTCTTCCCACAGCTCTCTTCAGAGGTAACCATGTTAACTGTCTAGGATGTGCCTTTCCACACTTTCTCTACGTACCTATAGGTGTATGCACATACATAATCATGGTGATTTGGTTTTTTAAATTCAAATGAAATCAATCTACACATTTTTCTATAACTACTTTTTATTACTTTAACAGTAATCTTTCGAAATATTTCCAGCCAATACAAACAGAACTTGTTAATGGCTACACAGTAATCAAGTCACAGATAGACCATAATCTATGTAATCAGTCCTCTATTGGTGGATATTTTGGTTATCCCTACCCCCTCTTTTTGGAGGGGCTATGTTAAACAATACTACAAAGAGAACATTACTATGGAGACTATTTTTTCATGAACCCAAATAAATTCAAACTTCCGGGTTAAAGAGGTTAACCAAGCCGTCGACCCTTGAAATAAGAAGGTATTACATTTTAAAGCAGACCAGATTCACTTTAGTTTAATAAGTATTTACTGAGACTACATATATGAAACCAGGGAATCCTATCAGATAAGGGGGAGAGGGGCAGGCCACCTGGCACAGGGGTCACATGACAAGGCAGCCTGAATGAATTCTGTTAAGCAACTTTCCTCTGGCTTTGGCTGTTACTGTGGAGCTGCCAACATAGATGCTGCCCTAAGGATTTTAAAGAGACTATTACAATGTACAAATAATCTACTAGGAACTGAAGAGGGGTGGGGGAAAAGAGGAGAGGGCATGGTGTGCAAGGACACAAACAGCCATCATTACACTATTACAGGTCATTGCTTCTTTCATCATACATTTATTGAGCCTGTCTCTGAGCCAGGGACCATAAAAGTCCAGGAGGGGAGACAAGAATGAATGTTTGTACCTTGCCAATGAAAACCTTACCATCCAGAGGAAAAAGAAGACAGGAAGCCCCGTGAGATTGTTGGATAGAGTGGTACAAACAGTAAGACGGTCATAGAAGCTAGATCAGGAGGCGGCTCAGAGTGAGGAGGAAATGCTTTCATCTAGGAGAAAGGGGAAAGGGAAAGGATGAGGATGATTATATTCTCCCTACATTGCGCACCGCCTGTGTGGGCAACACTTACATCCCCATGAGAACCCAAGCTGGGGCTTCCAGGGACATCTTCAACTTCTCCCACTCCCTCAATGCCCACCTATAATGAAGCCCCAAATGCTCTCAGTTACAATTACAGGTAGCAAGCACTCCAATTCACACCCTCCCCCCAAATTCAGACCCTCATCCCCTCTTGTCAGAATGTTTGCAGGAGTCTCCTAACGCATTTCTCCACCTCCAGGTCATATTCCAGTCTATCTTTCCTACTGCCTCAAGAGTAATCATCGAAAATTACAAATCTGATGTCACTCATCTGCTTAAGGACTTTTGCTAACTTTCCCTCACTTAGCATAGCAATATCCAAAACTTTGTCACCAGCGTATCAGCTTCACTATTTTATTTTTGTCATATCTTCACATGTCCTTGGGCTAGTCTTTTGCCTGTCTTACAGCCCCTTACCCTCACTTCATCACTATGCTCTGCATATCAGCAACTTGGAGTCTACAAACTACATATTCCAGACCCTTTTGCCAGCTGCCTTTCTGGAAGGGCCTAAGATACGCCAATCACCAACCAGCAGGAGATCAGAAGCCAGAAGTAAGAGACCATCTTCCTTCTGCCGCAGCTGCTGAAGAAGCCCTAGTGGTCGCTGTTGTGGCAGCAGGAATACAGTGGTTCTAGATTCCAGCAACCTAAAAGGTGGCAACTTTTCAATAGTTCAAGCCCTGGTCAAGGTGACACCACTTTATTAGATCCAGAACTGAAGGCACCAGCAACCACAAACACTGTAGAAGTGAGTGTAGACCTCTGGGTTCTAGCCTGGAGGTATTAGCAGCTTCAAATCCCCTTCTTCCTTTTGCTTTCGCAGCTCTTCCTACACCTTGGTAAATAATCACCTTCATTCAGTTTTCTCATTTGAAATGCATACGGTAATATCTATTTTCTCTCTCTCTTTTTTTGTTTTTATTTTATTAATTATTAAATTTACTGGGGTTACAACAGTTAGTAAATTACATAGGTTTCAAGTGTACAATTCATTGACACAATGTCTGTTTTCTATACTTGACTCGTGTACTATTTTTCTCCATCACTCCTATAAAAACAACACCTTGACCTTATCCTAAACAATAACATCCATGAAGTTCTAGTTGGTGTATGTTTTTCTAATACATATTAGACTAAATGCATAACAATTACTATTAAAAGTGTTCATCCATGTATTATCGAAAATCATCTCTTGTTCTGATATATACCCTATTCTGGGAAACCCTAGTCTGGGGAATACAGTCCAGCCTCTCATTCACCAAGAAGCTTGTGGCCCCCTTCTCCAGCTTCCAGCTTCAGTTTCCCTATACAGGCTCTTCCATTCTCCTCCCTGTCTTTGCTGCCTGAACTGCATGCCTTTCTTCAGCAACAGCATGTTTTTTCATGCCTTTTCATGCTTTATTCTCTATTCATGAAAATATCTTGACCCTTTCCTTGACCAGAAAATTTCTTCTTACCCTTAATGCAATCATCACCTACATTTTGAAGTTTTATTCAGATTTCATCCTATTTAAAAGGCAGCTTTGGGACCGGCCGAGTGGCACGTTGGTTAAGAGTTGGCTTGGGACACCAGCTCTCAGCAGCAGGGCCCCGGTTCGTATCCCACATGAGGGCCAGTGATGCTGTGCCTTCTACGCTAAGATGGTGAACAACAGCTCGACCTGGAGCTGGGCTGCTGTGAGTCGCCAGAAATGGTGTAGACTGCAGCCCCTGCTGCAGTGGGCTGCTGTGAGCTACCGTGAGTGGCTGGCAGCCAGCGTGAGTGGCCAGCAGTCGGCGTGAGCTGCCGTGAGCTGCTGTGAGCCGCTGTGAGCGGCCGTCCAATGGCCAGCGAATGACTGCCTCACTTGGGAAGAGCACAATGATAACAATGATAATACCAACATGGACCAGTGAAGCGACATCCTCCACAATTAAACTGAAAAACAAAAAGACAGCAACTTGCCTGTTTCCCTTCCCCAATTCCCCAACGCTGTTCCCCTCCCCCCAATTCCCCAATAAGATCTTTAAAAAATATAAAAATAAAAAACAAAAGGCAGCTTTAACTCCCTTCATGCTCATTTGTTCATTTGTTGAGTCAAAATGTAACCCCCACATGAATTTCGTATAGTAGGTCAGAGTATACTTGTTGAGTAAATAATTGAGAACTGGCTGAATCCTCTGATGTCTGTGGGTTCAGTGGGATCCGAGGCTGGGGAAGGCCACCCTGGAGGAGGGAACAGACGATGCACATGATCGTTTTGGAGCACAAGGTATGTGCTTCCAGTGTAACCCAAATGGGATGGTCCAGTAAATCCAGTAGAGGAAGAACTGCAGGCCCTAGCTTTAAGGAATTAGAATTCAATAAAATAGGCTTTGCACTGCCCCTCTACTGGACATAAGGACCCAGCATCCACCTCAGGATCTTTCATTTATTTGAGATCTCTCTTCATGCACATGGACTGTCAGGTTATTTGGTCTCGAGTAATAGGACATTTCTGAACCAGCAGTAATCCAACCATTACTGACTCAAGAGGTCAATAGCACCTGGACTATTGTCCTATTGACATTTTCCAGACACGTACTACATAGAAAGTGCAATGCAAAGCTCTGGTTTAGAAGAGATTAACCAAAACACACCTTTAAAAATTATAATATGGAAATAATAAAAGTAAAAAAACATAAGGTTTGGAGTCCAACAAACTGGTCTCATGTTCCTATTTAGCTACTTTCTATTTAAGTAACTGGAAGCCGTTACTAACTTCTCCATACTTTACTTAGTATTCTCATCTGAAAAATGGGGATTACAATGCTAACCTTATAGTATTGTTTTGAGAATTCAGTGAGATAGTACAGGCAAAGCACCTACTGAGTGTTCAGTTAATGGAAGTTCTTGTTTTATCACTATTAATATAATAGAATTAATGGAATAGAATAGAAATCGCTATTGGGGATGTTGACCTCGAGGAGCTGGTATGAAAAGAGGCTGTGGAGCCGAGTCTTGCAGGGTGTCATCAGCTCTGAAAGGTTAATGGCCCACAGCTCTAAAACTAAGAGAATGCAGGATTGCGGTGTGGGTGGCAGGCTGGCCAAGGATTGCTTGGAAGAGATTTCACTCTGAAGTGTCAAGTGGACTTTGAAGCCAACCGGATCAGCTTTCAACCCTCAGAGGGCAAAGGGACACCGGATCACACAGACACAGGATAAGCAAACATTATTATCTTTTACAGCCAAAATAGAGGCCTTATGAACCAGCCCTGCAGATAAGTTTTGAGTTCTTCCTTGATTACATCAGCCCTCCCTCAAACGATCTCTACTGCCTGCCACGTAATCCACAGGCTTTTCCATCCTACTGTATCACAGTAAAGGAAGTCTCTCTAGGGGACCTAAACTAAATCATAGAGAAGACTTGCTGTACACAATAAGGATATTCCTAAAAGTTATTGTGTAAAAGGAAATTTTGTTAAATACAATTTTCAGTGTACTATGATTCCTTTTACAGTGCAAACTACCACCCACCCCAATTTTTGTTTGGCATATTTGTACTTTTGTCCCCCAGTGGGTTCTTCAAGCATGCAAATCTATAAAATGCTATGGATTTAAAGGGCCTTAAAGCAGATCCCATTCTATGGGCTGGACATTTGTTACAGGGCCACTTTTCAAGGAGTTTACAGTGAGAACAGACAGAATAGGCATATGAAAAATAAGGCTGAAGAATGTCTTTTAAAACTTTTTCTTGAAGGGTGTACATCCTGAAATGCTACCAAGAGGATTTAAAACAACACATCATAAAAACACAAGATTTCCAAGACCAATGACACGGCCAACTGAGCTGATGCAAACTCTCTACTCAGTACAGCTAGAAGGTACAGGTTGAACCATCAACGTTTATTTCAGATATATAAATGAGGTCACAAGAAAGAAGTAAATATCCCCAGGTGCCAGGAACACAGAGGGAACTGAAAGAGCTGAAAGCAGTGAGCTGAGTCTGGGGTACCAGGGGTAGCTGCCAGACCTGGAAATAGGCCTGATGACCAGAAGCATGGGTTTTCATGCCCCTCAGGAGCAGGAGATGAGGCCACAGGCTTGCAAAAGACACAAAATGGGAACTGAGATGCCTGGTAGGATAGCAAACCAGGGACTGAAAATACCACCCAATGGTGCAGGGAAATGAAAAAAGCTTGTCCCCAAGCCAGGAGATAAACATAAAAATTGGTCCTGGGCCAGTGACATCTGATACCTCAGGACAGATGGTAGAAGCAAATGCAAAGGGCTCTGATCCCCTCGAATATGAGCTTCACATTCCTGAAGGACTTTATTGTTTGCACAGTGCTTTCACAGGCAGAGAATGTTATAACCATTCAATGGATAAAGAAATGGAGGCTCAGTAAGGCTGAGCCATTGTCCAGGATCACACAGCAGGTAGAGAAAAGAGCTGAGCCCAAACCCAAGTCCTTCCCATCTGCAGCCCAGCCTTTAGAGTATGGACTTGCAGGGCACCTCCTGGGACACCCAGGAAATAGGCAAGCTGCTGCTGCAGACACCCTGGGTTCAAATACAAGTGCAAAGGTGCCTCGCCTAAAATGAATGCCAGTCATATCCTGGCCACCAAGGGACATGTCGTCTCTCCTTCTGTGACTCCATGCTGCTCATCTGAGTAGGGAACATGAGGAGAGGGCCTGGAGGGTCTAGTGGGGCCTGGAGGAGTGCTTGTCTTCTAGGTTGACAAAAAGCAGAAGCTGCTCCCATGAAGTGGGAGTCTTTTTTTTATTTTTTCTTGAAAGCCACTTGAACTTTGTCATTCCAATTAAATTTATCTCTTCTTGTGTTTGCTTAGCTTGTGGGCGGGAGATGTCATTACCCTCTCCTAATTTTATGGAAAACTACTTACAAGTGTCAATTTTTGAAATGGCCACTAAACTCCTTGGCCTCAAAACACACACACAAGAAATCTGACTAAAAGGAGGCCATTGGGAGTGGCTTGAAAATTGCACTATCTAGGCTCTAAGGGAGAGAGGAGTCCTTGCCTCATGTCTGTCATCTTGGGCTACCTGCCTCTCCATCTGTCAGGCTGTGGGAGCTGTCAGGTCTGCACAGCTGTGTCAGTCCCTTGACCAGCCTCTGAGTGAATCATGCCCAGGCACTGCCTAAACAGAGTAGGCAGAAAGGGCAGGCAGAAGGGTCCGAAGTGAATCAGCTCACAAGCCCTGCTTTTCCTCAGACACCAGAAAAGGGATGCCCGATCCAGTCTTCCTCACGGCCTCTGAGATGGGTGCTGACTTGCACTAAGAAGATACTTTCATGACCCTCCTGCCCATTCTTCACCTTCCAGTCCAGAGAGCAGCACTGTGGGGTGCGGCATCTGACATTTGTGGTCAAGGGAAGAGAGAGGGTCTGGACATGCAATTTAAGTGCCAGGTGTAAACCAAAATTAATTTTAGACTGTAATAAAGAATAAAAATCATTTATTTCAGCAAAAAGAAGCTGCACCTTGGGAGACACAGATTTAGGTAGCAACGTAAATTGTGTTCCACCAAGACCAATGGGAGGCCTCCTTTTATAGCAAAAGTGCCCACCCAGTTTCTCAGTTAGGCCTGTTTTATGTAAATGAAGTATTCAAATTTGTGCACTTCTGGTTGGTCCATATCTCACAGTCCTGATTGTTCAGCATTACGCGTCCTAGTTAGTCGTTATGGAACTGTTCTGATTGGTGGGGTAAAGGAGCAGGGCATAGTGTGGGAAGCCGACAGGTCAGTGTGAGATTCTTCCCCATATATAGAGTATGTGAGAAGCCCCAGTCAACAAATGGACACTAGGCCATTGTTATGATTTATAAAATCTGAGCCTTCGGTTGACCACAGGGACTCCATCTCAGCAGATAAATTCCTTCTCAGGGTTCACATCAGATGAATCTTTCTTTTCAGGGTCCACATTTTATTGCAGCATTTGAGGTAGTTGGATAGTGGATTAAAGAAAGATGCATGGGGATTCAATTTGCAGCAAATAAGCAGCTTCAAATTCCATACTAGCCTCCCCAGAAACCCTTTCTGCCTCACTGCCACTGAGGGTGTCTTAGTGACCCATCACCTCTGGTCCCTCTCCTTTCTGTCTGCCTCACTATTCTTGCTTCTCCCCTGACATCCAAGAGGGGAAAAGAAGATACAAATGGGCTCTCCCAATCTTCTGCAGAACAACCCTTCTCCTCCAGCAACTTAGCTCTTGCTGAACATATATCTTGGGCCCCACTCACCCTCTCTCCCAAGCAGCTTATCCAGTCATTTACACACACACACACACACACACACACACACACACACACACAGAGTTTCCTCTCCAAAAGGAATTCTAATGCCAATTCTTAAAATAATGGATTTTTCATTTCTTTACATGTATGAAAATAAAAACTGATTGTCCCACGTGGAAGGGGTTAGTGTCTAATATGGCCACCCTCCATACAATGAGACATGTTAAAAAGTATATAATCAAGGTTTAGAACAAAACGAGAGGAGTCCGTGGATATGCCTGTCATCCTTTGAGACACTTTTCCCACATAGGTGCTAGGGGATTTGTGGAGACAATAAATGGCTGTGAGTTCTCAGCATACAACCTGCTCAACATTCTCCAGTCCTAACCTGTGGCCTACAAGGCACTTTGTGTCCTGGGTATACTGTCAGAGGAGGGCCGAGCAAGGATGGCAGTACCACTCTGCACTGAAAAGAGAAGTTTACTGGTGCCACAATCCTCATGGCAGCACGTTCAACCAGTGTCCACTGCCCACACTGTTGAGAAGGTAGTGATCTCTTTTCATGGCATGGTGTATGCTAATGCTACCTGTTAGGGACGCTGGAGAAGGGCTCTAGCATTGAACACACATGAGTGGATGAGAGGACTTCTAAGGTGTTGGATCAACATATCTAAATGCTGAGATTTTTGAAGAGCATGTATAGATGGGTGGAGATAACAGAGCACACCTTTATTGTGGGCTGACATGCTTGTCTTAATCTCGTACTCCTCAAGCTTGTCTTCCTGTGATATCAATATCCACTTGTATTAGCTCTCATCCACTTATGTGTCCCCTCCCTGAGGCATAACCAGAACCAGAACCTGGGCTGCCTGGTTTTCAAAGCAGATGCCCCAGCAGCCCAGAGAGTTCTGGGGTACAGAGCAGGAAACTGCCAGTTAGGCAGATGAGTATGTGAGCATATAGTCATCTTGGTGATTGTGTTGCAGGTAAGAATGGCACAGGAGAGAACTGCCCAGGAAACAACTCTGTCTAGAATCTGCCATCTGTTCAGATACAAGCTGAGGATTACAGAGGAAGGAGAAAGACTGGATAGGGATGAGAAGAGAGTAACTGGCTCTTGGGCATGGGGTCACGCACTGCCAGCCCTATTCACATCCTTGAACACAGGACTCTCAGCCAAGACACAACCCTGTTAGATACATGTGAGCACAAACACACACATACCCCAATCTCATTGCTGCCCAGTCCCAATTATTCTGTGATTTGACAAGTTGTGCCAACCTGACTACTTCATATTTCTTTATATCTCTTATTTTCCTGAAAAGAGGCGAGCCATGGCCTCATGATCATGTGACAGCTTTTATTTGCTGACCCATCATTCATTGAACACCTACCAAGTGTCAGGTATTGGGAATACCAAGGAAGAAGTACAGTGAAAAAGAATACACAGAGAAATAATCCCAGTAGGAGTTAGAATATAGGTGTTGTCCAAGGGCTCTATAAGCCCAGAGGATTCAGAGAGGAGGTGAACAGGTAGAGAAGGACAAGAAGGGCAGAGGGATCAGTGTGAAAGCAAACATGGAGGCCCAGGAAGCCCTGATGGGTTCAGTTGGCCCACAGGTACTACCTTCTTTCTTTCCTCTCCCTTGTTTCTGCCTAATAAAATGCATCTCAATCTTCATATGGCTGGTTTAAATGATTTACACCTTCCTTTTGGTACGTACTGTTTTAACACTTCAAAATGGAGACTGATTTTGGACTGTGGAGGAGCCTATAATCATTGAGGCGTTATTCCCAGAATACAAAATCGCTCTAGGGACTAATGACAACTTCGTAAAAATTAAGTTTGTGTAATGATAAAGTTATGTAAATAAGGTGAGATTTTTCAGTTTTAAGGGATTCTTTGGTACTTTTCTGTTTGTCTAGATCTAGATACACACACATGTATGTACACATATACATATATATGTATAGATATGTATACATACACATATATACACACACACATTTCGTGGGAGAGTAGCACCTTAAAGGCCGCAGGACCATAGGGTTTTGCACTTAACTTACACCCATTAATATTTGATGAAGTAGAGCAAATCTCTACTGTGCCCATCCTGCTTTTTTTTATCATTGACCATTGCTCTCAGGAGTTAATATTTGAACATGGCCATAAAGGAGTTGACAGATGCTGACCTATGGCCAATATTCAAAGGGGAAAAAGGCTCCTATAAATCAGGCCACACTGGACCTCTCTGCCAGCAGAGCTACAGCTCATCTGTGGAAGGAACCTCACCGCCACCATGAACTTCTCCGGCAAGTACCAGCTGCAAAGCCAGGAAAACTTTGAGGCCTTCATGAAGGCAGTCGGTGAGTGCTGGGCTGGACGCCAAGGCTGGGGGTAAAGGCAATGAAGGTCTGGCCCTGCAGGTGGTGATGAGTCACCAACGTGGGCTCGATGTTGGGATGGGAGGACAGGTTCAGGCTTTACACAGACTGGGGCCAGGTTATGCATGTTACTTTCGCAGTCACTTGCAGCTACTCCATAGGTAAGTGAAAAAAGCACTAAACTGAGTGCTCTTTGGGGTGTGATTTGGATTGAAGCCACTTCTGCTGGTACCTCATTGTGTAACCCTGTTCATTCATTCATTCATTCTTCTAACAAACATTGATTCAACCACATTCTGAGCACTGTGCTGGACAGATACCAAGGAAACAGATAACAATGAGCCACATTTCCAAGGGCACAGTTTAGAGAGAGAAAAAGAGAAGAAATAAATACAGTAAAGGATCCCCTACTGTGTACTGTACTGAGTGCTGACTTGGTGCCAGGCACTGTGATAAGCCCTCGATATGCCATATCTCATTGAATCCTCAATTAAAAAAACCTCTGAGTTGGGTACTATTATTTTTCCCATTCTACAGTTAAATTAACTTAGGTTTAGACAAGTTAAGTAATCTTGACTATCAAGGTCACTTGTGTAGGAAATGTTTTCATCAGGAACTGAAACAGGTGCTGGTTCCCAGAGACTCCACTTTAATCTTCTGTGCCCTCACAGAGGATTGTACAGGAGGATGTGGTGCTCATGGGAGGGCATGGAGGGGAGGCTTGATGGTGGGGAAGGTGAGCAGGCAGGTGTCTATGAGGGGACTGGGAAAGGGGATTGTGCTCCAGGTAGAGGGAGCCTTATGAGCAAAGGAGCAGTGAGACAAGGAAGGGTGCCAAGAGGGAGAAGGGTAGGGAAGACAGCTAAGGCAGAGAGAGGAGGACCTTTGGGGCCAGCAGAGAGCTTGGATCTTCTTCTGTAGGGTAAGTCATGCCACCTCTCTATGTCTCCCATCCCTCGCCTGTTCAGCAGGACCCTCCACTCCTGCTGTCAACAAACATGGTTTTGAGAACCTCAATCCATATAACACCATAGACATGCTCTGGAATTTGTCATCTTCTGACCCAGGGCAAGGGACTCCTGCTGCAGTTTCTTCTAGAGCCCTGATAGCAGAGGTCGAGGTAGAGCTAGTTGGACAGACGTTTGCCAGGACAGTCTCAGTGTGCACATGGTGTCCTGGCATAATTATTAATAGCTCCCCCTCTCACTCCCAGGAATGACCTGGCTTGGAAGGTAAACTGTATTGGTCAACCTGGGTATGGAGGGTGCAATGCTTATACTCAGAGAGCAAAGTCTCTGGGTGTTAAAGGAGAAGAAGTGAGGAAGGAGAGTGAGCAAGAACCAATGTTCTCACTAGGGAAGTTCTTTAGGCCAGAGGTGTGTCCTTTTTATAAACCAACTGGCAAGATAGTGGGTAGGCCAGGGCAGGCCACTGATCTTCCCTGTCAGAGGGCAAAGCCCACACTGCTCACAGGACCCCAGTACACGCCTGTGGCCTCCAGGAAGACACAGCACCTTCTTCTCCTCCTCCATACCACAAAGTTTCTCTTGTGACCACTGCCTTGCTACTCCTACATCTGCCCATCTCTAAACCTCACGTGGTTTCCATTAGGGCTGCCTGACGACCTCATCCAGAAGGGGAAGGACATCAAGGGAGTGTCAGAAATCGTGCAGAATGGGAAGCACTTCAAGCTCACCATCACCACCGGCTCCAAAGTGATCCAAAACGAGTTCACCTTGGGAGAGGAATGTGAGCTGGAGACCATGACTGGGGAGAAGGTCAAGGTAGGAAATGCCCTTCAAGCCACACTCTGCTTCTGGAACTTTCCCTGGAACCTGGTCCCAGGGCTTCCTCCCTCAGGCTTCCACCTCACAATTCCCACCATGGATACCCTATCTATGAACCCGCTTCTGGGGTGAGAGACAGAGAGACAAAGACAGCTCTTAGGGAAGAAGCTCTTAGGGAAAATGCTCACATTTTCCCACATCTGTCTAGGGATGCTCTGGCCTAAGAATCTGAGCTCTCCTAAAATGGAGGATATAGGGGAGCCAGGCACAGAGCAAAAGTCTAAGTCTCAGGTTCTCTGGGCCCAACAGTGGGCAAGTGGGCATCAGTGAAAAACTCTTAACAGAGTCCTGAGGTCATCCTTGAGTCCAAAGTAAACTGGCCTTGGCTGGGCCTAGAGATGGTGGTCATAGGAAGTGTCTTCCTGGAGGAGGTGCTGGCAATACCAGAATACCAAGGCCCTAGGCAGACACTCAGACCATGCCTTCAGGGGTGGTGACTGAGCCCCTGGCCTTAGCTACGTCATCTGTAAAATGGACATAGTCACCCTTCCCAAACTGAAGGCAGGGCAACATCACTTCTGCTGGGCTGTGGTTCAAATGTGCAATGAGCTCTGTGTCTGGGTCATCTGAGTGGTCAGCAAGTGATGGCAGGAAGATCCAGTCACTGGGGTTACCATCACCAGGAGCCTCTCTTTCTCCCTTATGGGTTTTTTGTTTTGTTTTGTTTTTTACTTACTAAAACATCAGTTTATTGTAAAAGGATATAATCAGAAACAGCCAGATGGAAGAGGTATATGGGGCAAGGTATGTGGGAAAGGGCTTGGAGCTTCCATGGCCTTCCAGCATGACACTCTCCCCAAATCTCCACTTGTTTACCAACCCAGAAGCTCTCTCTTCTTTCTCCCTTTGAAACTCCACATACCCCAGGAAAGCCAACACCACTGAGCAGCCATCTTTGCTTCTCCCTTCCAGACACCTTTGTGCACTGGACTCAGCCCATTGGTCTTTTTACCTCTTCTCATCACTCTTTACTTCTGCTTCTCCAAATATAACATTACAGGTCAGAAAATCTGTGATAAATTTTAGGACGGACATGCCCATAGTAAGGGGAAGACGGTCATGGGTTTTACCACAGGCTTTTTCCAACTGTTCACTTTGGAAGCAAATTTTTTTTTTTTTTAGATTTTTAATTTATTTTTTTATTGGGGAATTGGGTGGATGGGAACAGTGCTGGGGAATTGGGGGAAGGGAAACAGACAAGTTGCTGTCCTTTTGTTCTTCAGTCTAGTTATGGAGGACGTTACTTCACTGGCCCAAGTTGGCACCATCATTGCGCTCTTCCCGGGTGAAGCAGATCAGTCGCCGGCTTCTGGACGGCCACTCACTGCGGCTGCTGGGTGCTCACGCTGGCTGCTGGCTACACACGGTAGCCCATGGCAACCCACTGCCACAGGGGCTGCAGCCTACGCTGTTGCAGGCAACTCACGGCAGCCCAGCTCCAGGTTGAGCTGTTGCTCAGCATCTTAGCTGTAGAGGGCAGTGTCACTGGCCCTCATATGTAGGATCCGAACCGGGGCCCTCTGGCATCCCAAGCCAGTTCTTAACCATCGCGCCACTCGGCCGGCCCTGGAAGCAAATTTTTGACCAGTGTCTTCTGCTCCCAGCTGGGTTTCTGTTACCTCTTCCTGGGTTTCTGTTACCTTTTCTTTAATGCATGAAGCTTTAAAAGGATACATCACTAAGAAAGATAAACATGCTGGAAGGAATAATGCATACCAAAACAAAATATGTTTTCTCCCCACTGGCCAGTATTTTAAATTTTGCTGCCACCTCCCTCTATTAACTTAGAGAATTGAGATTTTACTTCAGTGTTTTCATGTAAACCACTTAGATGTCTTATGCTGATTTCTAAATCACATACCATATATTAAAAGCCTGACAAAAGAAGCCTTGACATTCTCTATAGTTCTTCAATGCACCTCACTTCTGTTTAGAGCCAGAGAGCTGGGAGGTGGCCTTATATAACCACGTGGTTTAGTTGTCATAAGCAGAGGCCCGTGCAGTGGAGCCATCCTCATTGGCAAAGGTTTTGCTCCCTGCCCAGACCCTTCCTCACAGGCTATCTCTTCTGTCCCCTGCAGGCAGTGGTTCAGATGGAAGGTGACAATAAACTGGTGACAGCTTTCAAAGGCATCAAGTCCACTACCGAACTCAACGGAGACACAATCACTAACGTAAGTTGGTGCCCCTGAGCTTGAGGGGAGAAGAACAGCTATCCCCACCACCTTCCTTGTTGTCAATCTCTGCTACCACTTACTGAGGACCCATTATGTACCGGGCAGTTTACATTCATTATCTCTAATCTTCCCAACAAATTTGAGTTTCCTAATGGGGAAACTGAGGCAACAAAGAGCCAGGGAATGGCAGAGCTAGGGTTCCTCTGAATGGGGTCTGTTTCACGGGGCTGCCATCCACAGTTGTACACTGCACAACCTTTGGTAGAGTCACTCCCATTGCAGACAGTTTAGATTTGTGTACTTATTACAATTTTGCAATGCCTGCCAGTAGGGAGTATTGTTCTGACAAAACCAATACAGTGCATTAGGGTACCTTTCCAACAGTTAGAAGAATAGAATCTTGAAGAAGGGGCACCCTTTTCTAATTCACCTAAGACTCCCCATGTGCTGGTAGCAGCCCCTGCTGGCACTTCCCACCTCTTCTAGGTTCCTTCAGGCTGCCTGTCCCTCCACCACCACTTTCCTGGTCAGGCTTGGCCACTGCAACCTCCCCCATTTCCTTCTCTCCTCATTACCATCCCCCTCCTTCACCAAACTCAAATAAGACGGGGCAGAAGAGCTCAGTAGAGGGAGACAGAGGGTCATGTAGAGCTACCAGCACAGTCCACCTTTCTCAGTTTCCACTGGGATGGAGCCGCAAGACACACTTACAGGCTAGAGGGCAGGCATCTATTCATGCCCTCCTATGGGCCTCTGATTTGTGGAATAACCCTTCCCGTTGATGCAGAACCCACATGCAAGGAAGGCTTTGTTTGACCAAAAGTTGGGCTCGTTGATTGCTTAGTCTATTTTATGATGTTGCAGTAATTATTAGCCATAAGCCTTCTCTTCTGCCTCAGCACTAACCAAGAAGCCACGGAGACCTCCATGTGTCCTGCAAGCCCAGGGCACTCAATAAATGCCTTTGCCCTTTTGGTATTTATAAAGAGAATCATATTCATGGCCACCGTATGGCAGCTTATGAATCTGGCACACTGCAGTTGTGTGTGCCATATCATCCTTGGTGATATCCTGTCTGTCAGCCACAGCCTGTCCCTGATTCAGTGCAGTGTTTCTCCATCAGTTATGTTCCCCTGGCTCTTTCTTGTCCACAGGCTGTGTTTTAGGGAGTAACAGGAGGCAGAATGCTGCCCAAGGAGTCTATCATCTCCAAGTTCCAGTGGAAAAAATTTCTCAACTAGGGAGAGTGCGAGAGTCAACCATGAAACATGTGGTCCCCAGGCCTGACCCCAGCACATTCACGGCAAAGCAGGGAGGCACCAGCAGGGGAGCAGGAGATGATCTGTCCTGACCAATGTCCTTTAATATTCTCTATCTTCTCTAATCCTCCTATCTCTTGCAAGGGAGGAAGGATGAGGAATTTAATAGACAGGTTGACCTGCCCAAGTTCATCCAGCTAATGAGTTGTAGAACCAGAGTTCAGACCTAGATCTTTCCATTCCATTCCATTGCTGCTGAAGCTAAGGAACTCCTTTTTAACTCTGATGACATTACCCCCACATCACTGCCACAATCTTGTTCACAGCAACCAGTGGGATGGAGGGGTAGGGTGAGAAAGGAATATGCCTCAAAAACTCAGAAATTGATGAACCCAATAAATCCAATGTTTTTACATGCTTCACAGCTTTGGGAAGAAAATTATGCTCTACCTACTATGTTCTACACTGAGTGCCTAAATGTTTCCACAAACATGTGTCTTTGCTATTCAACACATGTTTGGTACATATTAGGCACTCAATGGAACTTTGAGAAATTGGATTGGACTAGACTGGTTTGGATGGTCTTGCTCTAACAGCCATTGATGTAGAAAGGAATCCAATAAAAGGCAGGACAACTTTCCACATGAGGAAGTAAAGTGACAAAGACTTGGCATGGGATTTTAGAAAAAATTGCCAATACTTCCTCTGGTCCTATAGAAAACAGAGGAATCTTTGGGTTGTTTCATATGTTAGTATATTTAGAGCTATTTTAATAGCTTAATTATCTTTTACAATTCAACCTCAGATTAACATTGCATGATTTCTTTTTTGACTTTCAGACCATGATATTGGGTGACATTGTCTTCAAGAGAATCAGCAAGAGAATTTAGACAAGCCTGCATTTCATATACTTTTACTGTGTAAAATTAATGTAATAAAGTAAACTTTGTTTTTAAAAAAAGTCTTTTCTTCTTAATGGGCTTTCATCAATGGAGATATTGGTATGAGTAAGCACTGATCACCTATATTTTTGTAAACTTTGATAATCTGCATTTTCCATCCTAACTGGGTCAGGTCTGAAACAGACCCTAGGCTACCCCCTCAGGTGACCCTACAAGGAACATGAAATATGGCTGGATCTGTAAAACAGCCCTGGAAATGACCTTTCCTAGGAGCTGGGAGGGTATGTGGTATGCTGGCCCTAAGGGTGGCTCTCTGTGGGGACAGAGAGCAGGACTGCTGGGCAAATAAAGAAGAGCTATGCCCATGAGTATGGGCCCAGTGGCCCCACCCACCAGTGGGCATGAACAAAAAGAGCAGGAACTGATCCACCAAATGAACAATTCTCCATCCTAGGAGAGGGCTGAGTGAGGAGCTCAGCCACAGGTGCCAGAAGTAGACAGAGGAAGCTTGGGAGGAAATTCCCTTCATGCTGTGAGCAGAGGCAGAATGTAAGAGAAGAATGATTTCTCTGAACAGTACTTGGTACCAGACCCTGGTAGTTGTTACACGTTAAATTGCATCTCCCTAAAATTCACATTTTGAAGTCCAAACCCTCAGTACCTCAGAATGTGCCCTTATTTCAAAATAGAGTCATTGCAGATGTAACTAGTTAAAATGAGGTCATATGGGCGTAGGGTGGTCCCCTAATCCAAAATGGCTGGTATCTTTATTAAAAGGGGAAATATGGACACAGAAACACCTACACGAGGAGTACACCATATGAAGACTGGAGTTATGCTGCCTCAAGCCAAGTAACTACCAGAAGCTAAAAAAGGAGCCTGGAACAAATCCTTCCCTTCAGAGGGATCGTGGCTCTGCCATGACCTTGCTCTCAGGCCTCTAGCCTCCAGACTATAAGCTAGTAAATTTCTGTTGTTTAGGCCACCCAGTCTGTGGTATTTTGTTATCTAGGCATCCCTAGCAAACCAATACAGTGTTCATTCTCCATCTCCAAAGAGCTGCCAAGCTCTGACATCTTTATCTCATCATACCTTTCAGCTTCCAGACCTGTGCCC
The DNA here is from genome assembly GCF_001890085.2 of Hipposideros armiger. Lineage (NCBI taxonomy): Eukaryota > Metazoa > Chordata > Mammalia > Chiroptera > Hipposideridae > Hipposideros > Hipposideros armiger. Next base: position 269,973 of record NW_017732569.1, read on the forward strand.
ACCTCACAAAAAGCTCCCAACAAAGATGCTCTTTTAGAAAAACCCAGTTTTCCTCTTTTACTTTCACAGAGAACACTTCATTTTGACACTTCTTATCACCACATGTGTGGGGTTATTTCCCCACACCAAGCAATTTTAGGACACTGACAGTGACAGGTTACAGGCTCAGTCCTTTGAGAATGCCACCCTCCCACATACTTCAGATTCCAATCGCAAGTAGTGGGCCCCCAAGTTCCCTACAACCTCTGTCCAACTTGGCTACAAATTGCAGGTTCCCATGACCTCCTTCCCTTTGGATCTGATTATTGCTAGAACAGCTTACAGAACTCAGGGAAACATTCATGTTTATCAGTTTATTAAAGAATATAATAAGGGGTGACCAGTTAGCTCAGTTAGTTGGAGCGTCATGCTGGTGGCACCAAGGCTGCCAGTTTGATCCCCGCGTGGGCAACTGTGAGCTGCACCCTCCTTAAGGGAGTCAACTCTGCCATTGTAGCACGAAAACAATGTGTAACCAATGATCATGGCTGTTTCCTAATAAAATTTTTTTTAGAAAAGAATATAATAAAATATACAGATGGACATCCAGATTAAGAAACAATGGGGTGAGGTCTGGGAGGGTCCCAAGCACAGGAGCATATTTCTGTCCCTGTGGAGTTGGGGTGCATCGTCTTCCCAGTGCATGAATGTGTTCACCAACCTGGAAGCTCTCTGAGCCTAATACTATTAGGATTTTCATGGAGGGTGCCTCATGTAGGCATGATCAATTATTAACTCCATTTCCAGCCCCTTTTTCTTCTCTGAAGAAGGGGAGGTGGCTGAAAAATCCCACACTTATTTTGAAATAGGGTCATTGCAGATGTAACCAGTTAAAATGAGGTCATACTAGAGTCAGGCAGTCCTCTAATCTAATATGGTTAGGTTTTCTTATGGCTTGGTCTTTCTGGTGACCAGCCTCCAACCAGGAGCCCACCCAAAGTCACCTCATTAGAACAAAAGATCCTTCTAATGCTCTTATCACTTAGGAATTTACAAAGGTTTTAAGAACCTTGGGTCAGGGACTAGGGACGAAGACCAAATATATATACTTATTATAAATCACAATATCACAAATGCCTTAATAAATGAATGAATCTGTCACATTTCCCCGACTCTTCTTTTCCAACTTATGGAATTGAAACTCAATTACTTGTTACTTAGATTGTTACACAGACCACCTAAGGCATCTATCTCCCTGCCTCTCTCTCTATTAACTGCAAACCTCCACCCTGGTAATAGTCATCTTCCTTATAAACAGTGCTGATTATGCTTCCTAGTTCATTGCCAAGCACATAAAAGTCGAGCTCCTAAACCTGTATTCAAGTCTCTACATCATGGGTCAGTCAACGTTTACCATAAAAGCTAGACAGTAAATATTTTCAGCTTTGTGGGCCATCCAGTCTCTGTCACAACTCCTCAATTCTGCTGTTGTAGCACAGCTGCAGCCACAGACAATACACAAATGGTCATAGCTGTGTTCCAATAAAACTTTATTTATCAACACTGAAATTTGAATTTTATATCATTTTTGTGTTATAAAATAATAGTCTTCTTTTGATTTTTTTTAATCATTTACACATGTGAAAACCATTCTTAGCTCATACATTATACAGAAACTGGTGGCAGCCATATCTGATCAAAGGATGGTAGCTTGCCAACCATTGCTTGATCATAGTCTGTTCCACCTTATCCAGCTCCACACCCTTTCCTATAATAAACCATTCACAAAAATAAATCCCAGATGAACTGAAGAGATAAATGAATAAATGTGAACTATTAGAAATAGATATGATGATAGATAACTTGAATTATTGAAGATCTTAAACATAGTGCAAAACCATGAAGAAAAAGATTAATTCATTTTACTACCTCAAAATTTTTAAATTTTATATGAAAAAAAGACACAGTAAACACAGTTTCAAAAAAAGCAACAACATGGGAGAAAATCTTTGTGGCTTACATAACAGAGGTTAATAAACAGAATATAAAAGCCTCCCCCAGGGCCAGCCGAGTGACTCAGTTGGTTAACAGCATTCTGAGCAACAGGGTCTCCGGTTTGATTCCTGCATGGGCCAGTGATCTGTGCCCCCGCTGAGCTGCTGCTGAGCTGCCAACAGGCGGCAGGATGGCTCAGCTGGTGAGAGCACGTGCTCTTAACAACAAGGCTGCTGGTTCAATTCCCACTCAGGATGGTGGGCTATGCCCACCCGCAACTAAGATTGAACATGGCACTTTGAGCTGAGCCGCTGCGAGCTGCCAACGGGCAGCCAGATGGCAACTGGACTTGGAGCTGAGCGAGCTGCACCCTCCACAACTAAGATTGAAGGACAACAACTTGGCTGTTCCCCTTCCCAAACTCCCCAATAAAATTTCAAAAAATAAATAAATAAAAGCCTCCCCCAAATTAATAAGAAGAGCAACAAATCAACAGAAAGGTGGGTTGAGGACATTAATAAGGAATTCACGTTATGAAATACGTTTAGTCTTATAGTAATCAGGAAGGAGCGATATAAGATGAGGTATAATTTTACAAATCAAGCTAGTAAAAAGATTGATAACATCCAGTGTTTGCAAGGTAGTGGAGATGTAAACTGGTACAGCCCATATGGAGTACCATTTAACAGTATTCATTAATCTTTTCAATGTGAATTCCCTAACACCTTAGCAATGCCACTCATATTTCTCGAGAGAAATGTTTAAACATATGCATAAAGAAGCAACAGCCGGGCCGGCCAAGTGGCTCAGCTGGTTAAGAGCTCACTTGGCAGCGCCAGATGTGAGCAGCAGGGCTGAGGTTCAGATCCCACATTGAGGGCCAGTGACGCTCGCCCTCTACAGCTAAGATGGTGAACAACAGCTCGACCGGAGCTGGGCTACTGTGAGTCGCTGGCGACGGCGTAGGCTGCAGCAGGGCTGCAGTGGGCTGCTGTGAGCTACGTGAGTGACTGGCAGCCAGTGTGACCAGCTGGTAGCCGGTGTGAGCTACCGGGAGCCGCTGTAAGCGGCCGACCAATGACCGGCGACCGATTACCTCACCCGGGAAGAGCACAATGATCATAACAACATGGGCCAGTGAAGCGACGTCCTCCACAACTAGGCTGAAGAACAAAACAGCAATTTGTCTACCTGTCTGTACCCTTTCCCTGATTCCCCAACGCTGTTCCCCTCCTCCCGATTCCCCAATAAATCTTTAAAAAAAAAGAAGCAACAGCCAAAAGGATATAAAGGATGCAACAGGCAACAACTAAAAAATTATTTATATTTATATATATATATATATATATATATATATATATATATATATATGACCATGGATGGTTGTAACAACAGATAATAGCCATTATCCTACAGTGGAAACAAGGATTGGGTGGGGGACCAAGAGAGCTTTTTGCATTATTTGTATTGTTTGAATCTGTCACAAGACAATAATTCTGTGAAACTTTTTTTAAATGAACAAAAAATGTTATTTTAAATTTAAAGTAAATTTTGATTTAAAGCAAAAATTTGGGGCTCCAAGATATGGTTCTAGTTCACCAATCCACAGTTTTGGACCTCAGTTTTCTAATCTGTGAAGTGGACATTACAATGCCTTCTTTTATGGCTTTGATAAGGAGCCTATTCAATGATGCAAGTGCCATCCAAAGGAAACATGTCATTATTACTACTTGGATTCCTCAGGGAACTGAAGCTGGGTTTGACACTGAGACCATTAGCAGAAGCTCTGTTATGCCCAGGGAAGCATCAGTGAGCAAATGAAGAGGCACAGAGAGAAAAAAAAGTTTGCTGAGGACCACTCAGCTGATAAATGATGGAACCGAGGCCCTCTGACTCTCAAGCCACTAGAAACAAGGTCATCTCTTCAGCAAAGCCTCTAAAGAGCTGAAAAAATTCCCAAAGCCTCCCGCACCTGGCTTTAGGAGGAGATTGTTTATATGTTTTTGCCTGGCAAGGAGAATAAATTTTAGATGTTGAATTTGGATTTTGTACAGGTGCCCAAAGAATTCTGGGCCTGAAGCCTGCTTTAGATAAATTGACTAAACAGCTGTTGATAGCATCAGCTGCTTCTACCGTGACCCCTGTTTCCTCCTGACCCTTCCCCCTTCTCTCTGGCAGTCCTGTGTGCATCCCACGAACAGAGAGCTCTCCTTCCCCTGAGATCCAATTGATTTGAGAAGAGCCAGTTTTGGTGTCTATATCCACACACAAAAGTAGACATTTCTGTTGGTTTTCTGTTCTTTTTTATTTTTTAACGGATTGCCATTAGAGTAAAGAAAGTGATTTTTTTTTTCAGGAAGGGGGCATCTCATTTAGTCCATACTTAATCTTCTGAGCACTTTTCCTATACATACTAGAGGTATGTTGACTATCCCATGATTTTCTAGTATTTCTTACCAGAAAACCATGGAGGCATGGAATTACGTCTATCTTCTTTACAAACCCAGCCGTATTCAGCCAAATCAGGGCTGGACAGCACTAAGCTCTGAGGGGACAATGATTCCTGGGAGATTTGCTGTCTAGCAGGGCGACTAACCCATAATCCATATGGCGACAGTATGATCCGTGCCATGGTGTTGGTGTGTACAAGCTCCTAGGAAAACATCTCATAGGAGGGAACATTTCAGCTGACTCACAAAGCATCTAAGGGTATTTGTTTGGCAGGGAAGTGTGGCATAAATGGGGGCTTGGCAAGAGATGAGGCAGAGAAGGACAGTCTCTAACATGAATATCCTTTTACTCTGGTAAGGAGTTTGGACTTGATCCTGGAGACCGTGGGGTATCATTGAAGGATTTTCAGCTACAAGAATAGCATTGTACCAAGTGCATCGCAGAAAAGTTATTCTGGCCATGGTGTTGAGGATAATGAAAAAGGCCAAGACTGAATACAGAGAGACCATTAAGAGACGGTGGCAATGGTCCAGGTAAGAGATGTTGAGGGCCTGAACCAAGGCAGTGCCTGGGAGGACGGAGCAAAGCAAAAAGGTTCAAGAGCGTTTAGGAATTAGAACCAATGGGCTCTGGTGACTAGATGTGAGAAGTGCATTAGAAAGATATATGTCAGGGATGTATCCACAGGAAATACAAAAGGGCTCTCTTGATGAGAATTTAATGCCAGCACCATTTACAAAGGTATAGTTAAAGGAAGCCGACAAGGCAAGTGAGATACCCAGGGACTAGCAACCACAGAAAGCCATTACCACCCATAGGCCTGAAGGGGAAACGTGGGGGACAGCATTACTGGAACTCAGTGAGATCTGGCGCCATCAAAGAGCCACCCAACAGGAACTGAACACTGGCTGAGCAGGGAGGGGGCAGGGAAGAGGGAGTGCAGTAGGGAATGACACTGAACCTCTCTCTCCTTCTATCTTCCTATCTCCTGCAGAGATCAGCCTTTATGGGCACACAGCAGGGAAGAGAAGGACAGAGAAGGAACTAGGGGTGGGCAAATGGAGACAAACCAACATGATGGGAACTCCTTTAGTTGCAAGTGAAAGAAAGCCATTTAAACTGGCTTAGGCCAAAATTAAAGTGGGGTGGGGGGAAGAGGCAGTTCAGTGACTCATCTAACTGGAAAGACCAGGTGAATCCAAAGCCTTCCAACAATGTCATCAATACTTTTCTCTCTCCTTATCAACTCTTTTTTCTCCCTCAGTGCCAGCTATATTCTTCCAGAACGTTCCAAGCTGCAGTGAGTATGAGTACTAGCACCTCCAGGGTCACCAACTGAGAGCGGGTATTCCCAGAGAACAGCAGGACTCCTCTTTCTCCAATTCAGAAGGGCTCTGGCAAGGGTACAATTGCCTGGCCCGAGTCACATGCAGTGGTGCCCTGGAGCCAGACAGCACCAGCTCCCAACTCAACATACAGCTTGGTAGCCACGGCCATGATGGGAGTGTTTACAATCCGGAAATCAGCAAATGTTACAAATCAGGGCTCTTCCTAACATTGCTGTTAAGTATTTACCAGCATACCGCTGACTCATGGGCCATCACTGTATGTCAGGAAATGCTGTGCCATGATGAGTTCAGCCTGGGTCCTGAGCCAACCCATCCTGAGCCGCCCCCTAAGAACCTCAGCATGCACACAAATGTCTCTAGCAGAAAGGTTGGTACTGTTTTCAGAAATGGAGAGATGTTGGGCTGAAAAGACAAGCTTCAGAAGCTTCTTACAGGGGGTGAAGAAGAGGGAAACCTCTAAGTTAATATCCCAGATCTTGGGTAACTAGGTGGATGGTGAGGTGGTGAGTAGAGGTCTGGAGGGAAATGATGGGTGAGTTCAGCTATAGATTGGTTAAGTATGAATGGCCTGAATACCTACTACCATGAGGAAGGCAAAATTCCTTCCCTCGAGAAACATACACTCTAACAAGATAGGTGGTAAATAAAGTGCAAAAAAACTGCCTTACATGGCCAAATATAAGTGCCACCAAAGGACACAATCCACGTACCTGGAATTCTATCAGCTGCTTCACACTGCAGTTCCCCGCGCTGCCCCAGCTCTTTGTCCTACCCAGGAAGGTGCGGGTCTACAGAGGGATTTCACAATGTCATACCTGCCCAAGGCAGGTGAGCAGAAGGGAGGCAGTGAGACAGGGCTGTGATGTGCTAAGTAGAATTTAGAAACTCAGTCTGGGTGAATGTGGAAGAGAAAGAAGGCAAATTGGACATGGTTGTCAATGGAATGTATAGGAAGGAAGATTCATTCTCCTGCAGCCTGGAAATCAGGATTTGAGTCCCACGTCTTCTGCTCAGAGGTTTGCAGCTGTGCCTGCATGACTGGTCTGAGGGCTTGATAGCAAGACTGATAGGTAGGCAGAATGATGGCCTCCAAAGATGTCCACGTGCAAACTCCTAAACCGGTGAATGTATTACCTTACATGGCAAAAGGGATTTTGCAGATGTGATTAACGTAAGGACCTTGAGAGGGGGAGATTATCCTGGATGATCCCAATGGGCCCAAAATAATCACAAGTGCTCTTATAAGTAAAAGAGGAAGGCCAGAGGGTCAGAGAAGGAGGGGCGCAACTGCTGACAGGGGGCCACAAACCAAGGAATGTGGGCCTTCTAAAAGAAGCTTTTAGAAGTTAAAAAAGGCTAGACACAGATTCTTCCCCGAGAGCCTCCAGAATGAACCCAGCTCTGCTGACACCTTGATTTTAGCCTTGTGAGGCCCATGTTGGACTTCTGACCTCCAGGACTATAAGATAATACATCTGTGTTGTTTAAGCTCCTAAGTTTGTGGTAATTTGTTATAGCAACAAGAGGGAACAAATACAACGCCTAAAGATATCCAGGAAACTGTAGCACTATGTCTGGATGAGAATGTTCTCAGACCACGTCATGTGAAGTGGGGAGGCTAAGGCTGATACTGAGGACTGAGCTCATGCCAGATTTAGTGAAGTCATATGTTGGCCTGTGGTCATGCTGCTTGCTGTGCTTCTCTGAGACTGATGAGGTGCTCCTGCACAATGTGAGATTAGGTGGCTTTTATGCAATGCTGGGCCAGGGAGGGCCAGAGAGTTTCCAGAGTGCTGGTTACCTGCACATATTGGATGTCATCATCCACAACTGTGCACACCGTGGTCCAGAAGCTTGCACCTCTGACTGCCCTCAGAAATGTTGCTATTCTCTCTGCTGTGTACCCCAACTATATGGATTCCCTTCTTCAGCCTTTAAAAGATGTAAACCCTGAGCAATCCACCAAAGCAGTGGCTCTATCTGGCCTTTAATACGTGTGTCTGTCCATACATTGGTAGTGTAGTGGGCAGGTGGCTTGTTCTGAAGGGTAGTAATGAGAGGTCTTACACTTGTTTGTTATCCTGGGGGTAGGGATTTCAGAACCTGGGGGTAGGGATTTCAGAACATAGATCTTGCCCCAGTTTAACTAAAGATTTCTTTAATGGTCTTTATCCAGTCTGCTACTGTATCAAACCCCAATCTTACTGATTGGCAGCACTACAAATTAATGTGTTCTTCTAAAGTTAAGCCAATTACCACGGTGCAAATATTCGTACCATGGCCAATGTCAAGCTATCAAAGTGATGTGGATGAATTCAGAGTTGGGAAGAGATGTGCACAGTCAGCTCATACAAGCTGGTAAGAGCTGCTTCCAGCACACCACTGCGTATCTTTACCCTTTACTTTCACTTTCTGATTAGGAAAACAGACACCCCAACTGAAGCATGGTGGGAATGCTCATGGAGTGCTTAGGACGGGCCAGGCACTGTTCTAAGGGCTTTACATTTAAAAAGTTTAATCCTCACAGCAACTCTATGTGGTAGGTGGGAATGAGGAACCTGAATCATGGGTGAAGTAACCAGTCCCAGCTAACAGCTTGTGATATGAATTTAATTAGTCTCAGTGTCCAGAATCTTAAAAACTACACTAAAGTATTCTCTAAAATTGCACTAATACAGTTGCCATTAGCCACATTGGCTATTTAAATTTAAATTAAATAAAATTAAAAATTCACTCCCTTATTCATACATACATATATATATAATTCATATATATATATATTATTACTTTTTTTATTAGTTTCAGGTGTACAAAGCAACATAATAGTTAGACATTTACACCCCTCACAAAGTAATAACCCCCCTCCCCCAAGCTGCTACCCCTCTGACATCTTATACACCTGTTACAATACCACTGAGCAAACAAAACAGAAATAGACTCAGAGACATACCAGACATATTTCAACTGTTTAATAGTCATATGCCACTAGCGGCTACTATATTGGACAATACAGATATACGTGTAATACATTTCCATCATCACAGAAAGCTCTGTTAGACAGTGCTACTCTAAATAGATTGTAGAAAGAAAGAAAGAAAGAAAGAAAGAAAGAAAGAAAGAAAGAAAGAAAGAAAGAAAGGAAGAAAGAAACATATATTTGTATGGAAACAATGGATTTAATGGCCTTTGTTGACTGCTATAACATATTAATAAAAATTCAAAATACACAGTTGCATGTCTCTTCTGCTCTGAGATAGGCAAATTCATTCATGTATTCATTCATTCATTCAATACACATTAAGTGAGCACCTACTATGTTTCAGGACTTGTGCTAGTTCCTGGGGATAGAAAGATGAATAAGAAGACACAGCTCCTGCTCCCTGGGAGCTCACAATCTGATGGAGGGAAAACAAGTATAAAGGCAATTATAATGCCATGAGGAGAGAGTTATGATGTGAGATTCAAGGGTAATGTGAGATACTCAGACAGGCAGCCAGCTGAATCTAAGGCATTCAGGGGAGCCTTCACAGATGGGGTGATTTCCAAAATGGATGCTGAAAAATGGATAGAAATTGGCAGGTTTTGCGTATTTTAGATAGAAAACTCAACGAGAGGCACGGGAGAAGATGGGTCACTCAGGGATCCATGAGAGAGAAGGTTTGACTGAAGCCTGGGATGAAACAGAAGTAGAAGTCAGTTATCAGGTGATGTGCTGAGGAAGGACAAATGTGTGTGTGAGCGGGGGGGGGGGGGGGGGGGGGGGGGGGTGAGAAAGGAAAGAGAATAAATTTCATTTTGGATATGCTGAGTTTAATGCACCTGCAGAATGTTCAAGAGGGTGGGTGGGGCTGGAGCTCAAAAGTAAGGCTGGATTTAAGAATATCAGACTCAAGGTGGAGAGCAAAAATAAAGGGGCTGCTGAGCTCATGCAGGGAGTGTATGCAGACTGAGATAACGATAAACCAAGGGTGACCAGAATGAACAAAACCAACTACAGGAAAGACCAACAGGGACAGAGAAGACTGAGAAACAGTCTTGGATCCTCACAAGGAAGTGGTGTTCCAGAAATCAAGTGCTGGGAGTATCAACTGATGCAGAGAGGCCAAATAATGTAAGGACTGAAAAGTACCCACTAGAGTTGACCTTGGTCGGAGCTATTTTAGTGGAGTACAGAAGCCAACCTGCAGCGGTTTCAGGAAGAAATGGAAAGTGGAGAAAAGAAGCTAATGCCTATAAGAGACAAATCCTTTAAAAAAAATACTCAGCTGTGAAGATTATGATTGAAGAGTCCCCAGCATGTTTATTGACTGCACTGAAGAAGTCAGTGGACAGAGAAATGTCAAGGATCCAGGGTGAAGAAGGAGTAATAGGTGAAACAAGGCCCCGGGGGAAAAGGAGGGGAAGGCGTCCAGAGCACAGGCGGGGAGTTTAGCTTTGGAGAAGGAGAGGGGCTCCTGTTCTGTCTATTCCTGTATATGCACCATTCTGAAGAGGTTTCACTCCTCTGCATAAAACCTAAATGGCCCAAACACAGGCCCCTTTTCATAACTCCACACCTGCCTGAGGAAAGTGGACATCCCCCATCCTAGTCAGCCAAATCCTGACTATTCCAGACCATGGGTGAGACCAGCAGCCCCAGAGACACTTGCACAGATGGGTGAGCAGCCATCTAAGACTCTCCAGGCACGTGCCACCCTCAGTTCAGATGTCATCCCCTCCATGATACTCCATACACATAGACACACACACACACTGCACGCTCTACTGCACCCCCTCTCTCCATATAGTTTACCACTGCATTTATTATTACACAGCGCTTTGTTTATGTTTTGCCCACCCAGCTACTTTTGGAGCTTCTTGATCGCTAGGGGCTACCACCCAATAAACATTTTTAGTATGAGCTGAGCGGCACAATGAGTTAAATTGAACTGAACTGAGTTAAAATGAACCAAAATGACACTGGGGAACACAGAACAGTACATTCCCATAGCAACAAGGTTGAGCATTCCTCGGACTTCTTCATCAAGGGTCTTCCCAGAAACCCAATGCCTCCAGAATATCTCCCCAATTCCCCAGCCACGGCGCCCTCCACACACGCCAGGTCTCATTGCTTCTTATGGAACAGAGCCGGGGCTGGCTCGTTGCTGGGCTCGGCCATGACCTGCATGGGCTGGTTGTTCAGGGCAGCCTCGCGCATCTTGTGGTACATGAACTCGTTCTGGCGGAAAAGGCGCAGCTCCATCTCTGTCTGCACCCGCATGGCCTGTGGGACACAGACACACCATAAGCAGGGATGACAAGCCCCCAGGACATGTTGGTCTCTGACCTACCATGGCCCTTTTGTAAAGGGCAGACAATGGGGTAAATGACTCTCAGTCACCAAGATTCAACTGTACCCTCTCAGAAGACACACACAAAATGGGGGCCTAATGTCCTGGCAGTGAAATCAGTTTGTCAGGGAAGACGGAGTCAGACCCTTTAGAGAATGTATAGTGTGAGGGATTATTCTCAACAGAGGCTGTTTGTTTTCAGAAAGACTCAGGTGGGGACCTGGATTTGAACCCTGGCCCCTGCATTAGGCTCCACCCAAGATTGTGTAAGTGATTTAATCCCTTTAAGCCCTCAGTTTCCTCACACACAAAATGGATAAGATTCCTTCATACTTTACAATAGACCAGGAAGATTAGAGTATGTGACACACAAAAAAAAGCCCTCACTTTCCTATATGTCCCACTCAAGAAATATTTATCAAGGGCCAGGCATCATTGAGGGGCTGAGGATACAGCAGTGAATAACATTAACAGAAAGTGCCTTTGAGCCTTTGACAAGTTAATACACTAGACATAACATTTGTGTTCTCCTACATTTCATGACCCCAAAGTCGATCATCTTTCCCTACACAACACTGTCTGAGATCAGCGCTTTGAAGTCTGTCACTCTCCAATAAAGCAGCCCTTCAAAGCACAAAGGAAGCCAGCAGCTACAAAGAACAAGCCATTGGCCAGGCACTGTTCTCAGTGCTTTTCACATATTAACTCATCGAATTCTCGTTACAACCTTATCCTTTTCCTCCATTTTACTGATGAGGAGACTGAGGCCCACACATTCAATCTTTGCAGTCACCTAGCTAGAATGTGGTGAAACTGGAACTCAA
>NW_017732569.1:285260-291133 GCF_001890085.2 Hipposideros armiger
AAGCTTTAAAAATCCTGATGTCTGAGTCCCACCCCAAGAGATTCTGGTGAAATTGTCCTGGGTCTGGATCTGAGCAGTAAGATTTTTCAGTGATTCTAGTGTACAGCCAGTTGAGAACTCCTGGTGCTTCGAGAACCAAGGTTGAATGTTCAGTTTGTAGAGACTGAAACTGTAGCCAGGACATGAATTTAATTATGGGAAAGCAAGTAACCCACTGCTATCTCCATTCCTCCAATCTGATGCCAAACTGAAACATCACAAATGCGCCAGGAACATTTGTCAGGCTGCCTGTGTTCTCCTCAGACCCAGTTTCAGTGGGTAAAACAGTCACTGAGGATACACCCCTAAGAGTGCTTAAAAGATTAAGGGCAAGAGGAATCTTGGTCTCAGCCAAGGGACATCTTCCAGAAAAACAACATACTTGGTAGCCTCTCCATTTTCACCTCACCACATTTCCCTCCCTTGCTAGAGAAGCTTTCCACCCCCACCCCCTATAAAAACGAATTCTTACCTCATGGTACAAACCCTCAGAGCGAGCCTTGTCAATTTTCTCCAGTGTATCTTTAGAAAATTGTATCATCTCCTTTACCACATCTTGAGAGGGCTGGGAAAGGGAAGGACATTGAGTTACATCTTTGAAGAGTTGCCATCTTTCACGTTCAGTGTAGTACAAAATTCATGGACTCCTCGTTCTGAATGCTTCATTTCTGTAAATGCTGCTCAAGATCGCTACAGCGTTTGAAGCTGCCTCATTGTGCTTCTGGTTCATGTTGTATTTTCCATTGACCAAGCCCAGAGCCTTGCTGCCAGCTGGTCATTCCCACCCTGTGCTCATGCCAGGGCTTTTGGCCCCAGTGCAGAATCTGACATTGATCCTTTTTGTATTTTCTCTGACATTTTGGACTCTCATTCTGTTACCCAAAATATTTTCCATTTTTCCTCTTTACTTCAAGTCAACCACATATTCTACAGATGTGCCCTTGCTTTTTCATCTTCGCCCAAGTCATTGATTTAAATACTGGCCAGCACAGGGCTGAGGACAGAGGCTGAGGACTTCCCTAAAAATTCGTATTCCGTTCGCCATTCATTCATTAAAGACAGCCCTTATGGTTATGGGAACCCAAACCCTTCCAAGTGTCTTAGCATCCAGTTCATATTTCCTTGTCTTCACCAAAAGTATATTAAGAGAGAATTTGTCAGCTGCCTCTGTGAAGTCTAGATTCGTGAGGCTTACTGTGTTTGCCTGAGCAGCCTAGGGATATTGAAGAATAAAAAAAAGAGGTTTTGATATTTGAGGCAAGGGGGTACTATAATTAAGACATCCATGAGGGCACTATAATTTTGAAGAAAAAGTACCAAATTTTCAAAGTCCAAATGAAAAGTTTACTTGCTATGCTTATCCATGTCAAAAGCTCTTTTCTGGTATTGTTTTGTTTTGTTGTGGGTTTTTCTTTGTGTGTGTGCAGGCAAATTTGATAACGTTTTTTTTCCAAAATGAAAATAATTATTGTTTATTCAGACTATATAATAGGGATGTGGAAGTTGTAAAAAAAAAATTANACACACACACACACACACACACACACACACCATTTTTTAGGTTTTCTCAGTCCAAGCTTGGAGCATCTCAGAGTTCAGGTCTCAGCTTTGCCAACCACCAGCTATGCAACAGTGGTCAGATTATTCACCTTCCCTGGGCCTCAATTTCCTCATATGTAAAACAAGGGGAGTGGGCTAAAGCATTTCTGAGTTCCCTTCAGGTCTAGCAGGCAATGTATGGACTTTCCAAAAGCAGAGTCCAGAACTTAGCTCTCACCCTCAGATAGCTCTGAGCAGGCAGGGAGGCCCAGCCCTGAGACGCTACTTGCCTCTAAGTCCTTGGTGATTGGGTGGGAGGGTCCATGTGTCACCAGGAGAATGGCATAGGCTTTGCAGATCATCCCATGCCCCACCTCAATGTTACCAGCATGCCAGTTGGTCAATCCTGCCCGCATCACAGCCATGCCCAGTTGGGCATTGTTGGGGTGGTAGAGCTTCCTGTAGGGGCATACGAAAAACTCATAACACTTAAAACCAACCTTTCTTATATCTGCAAAGTATTTGACAACTTATAAAGTACTCTCATTGATTAAGTCCATCTGCTTTCCCACCAGTGCTGTGAAGCATCTGCAGCCCATTGAGAGGAGACTGAGGTGCAGAGAGGTGGGTGAGTTGTCCAACAACTCCACACAGTGAAGCTGTGAGAGCTGACTCTGACCTGGGCCACCAAGCCACAGCCTCGTGGGGAAGAGGAGTCAGGATTATATTCTGAACTTTAGTACAGGAAGCTAGGAGCTCTCAGCCCTCAGCCCTCTCCCTGGAAAACAGAATTCAAAGGGAAAAGAGTAACTTTAATGTCCTTCTTGGGACAGAACTGTATTTCCACCTCCTTGACACCTTCCTAACAGAGCTTCCTTTTAACATGTTGTATAGTTTTCCCACAATTTATTTATGAGTAACATCCTCCCCCCAAAATGAACCTTCTTGTGCCAACTTACTCATTTGGCTAGAAACACAAATTCACAGGCCAATGANCCCTCCACAACTGAAGAACAAAAGGACAGCAACTTGTCTGTTCTCCTTCTCCATTCCCCAACACTGTTCCCTCCCCCCAATTCCCCAATAAAATCTTTTTTAAAAAATTACAATACATGAAAAAACTATGGAGAAAAAAAGTAGAAATCCCCAGAACACACCCAAAGATGGACACAGCGTTTTGAGGAACACTTTCCAATGCATATATGTGGGAATAATATTTAAAATATTTAATAACTGGTACAAAGAAAGACACTCACCAATCAGAACCAATGCTAACCATCAACAGTGAGTATCTCTATATGGCCTTATCAGTGTGTACTGGCTGAATTGTAATCTGGTATGTGCACACATGCATGTATGTGTATATGCCAATACCATATACACACTAACTGGAATGGTACCATATTTCTGTCTATATTCTGTTTTTTTCACTCAGTCGATTAGGGATATTTTCCCATATCTATAAAAATATGTCACCACTTTTAATAGCTGTAGAGTTTTCCACTGTATTAAGCTACAATAATTTATTTAACCAGTTCTGTAGTTTTCCAATTTTTCACTATAAGGAATTGGGCTCAAAAGCTCCATTTACATTTGCTGCTTACATTGTTTGGTGAGGTCACCTTCACTAAGCGACCAAAAAGTAATGGGAGGTGGGCATTTGTTCCCATAAGCCCCCCTTAGAGAAGGCGATCGGGATCTTCCCTCAGCCTCCCAGCTGTCCTGAGATAGTTCTGCAATGTCCACCTTGCAGCACAAGAGCCCCCTGGCCTGGGCAGCTTGCTTCAGGGTCAGGATCTTTTAAGAAAGGGGGAGTTATATTTATCTTTCTACCCACCTCACCTACTTTGGTTTCTGCAGAGTTCTTGACTATCCCTCAATTCTGACTACCCTTGTTTCCATATCCTTCTGTATCTGGGCCTCCCTGGAATTCTTCTGCATGTCTACTGGTACTTGTCCCATGGCCTGACTCCAACAATTCATGCAGCCATCCGTGCTCTGACTTTTGCTTGTGGGCCTCACTCCTGACTTAACCTTTGCCTTGATCTTTGATTTGGCTGAGATTTCTGGCTTCCAGCTGCCTTCTATCTCCAGAGTGCCACTTAGCCTTCTGTTAACTTGAAACATGTCTGGGTTTCAGACAAGTCAGTTCAGTGTGTGTCTGCTTTCCTAAGACCCTTTGAATCAAGCACATTAAAAAGAGAGGGTCTATGTCTTGCCCGGAGTTCTGTGACAGGTGGTCCAGAGTTATACCACCAATCTTTCAAACTTGCATTTTTAGTTTCATTCGTGGCTTGATGCTCAAGTAGTGGCTCAAAACATCACATCTAATTTATGACCACTAGTCTCTAATCTACTATAAGTTCCATCATCTTTAAAACTCAAAATTCTTGGGCTGGCCGAGTGGCGCGATGGTTAAGAACTGGCTTGGGACGCCAGAGGGCCCCGGTTTGGATCTCACATATGAGGGCCAGTGACACTACCCTCCACAGCTAAGATGCTGAACAACAGCTCAACCTGGAGCTGGGCTGCTCTGAGTCGCCGGCGACGGTGTAGGCTGCAGCCCCTGTGGCAGTGGGTTGCCATGGGCTACCGTATGTAGCCAGCAGCCAGCGTGAGCGGCCAGCAGCCGCAGTGAACGNGCCTCCTCAAACGCCTGGAGGTAAGAGAGGACCTCTGAAACAATGCTCAGCATCCGAAGCATGTAGATATTGGTGTCCGCAAACACTTCCTCCTGCTTCTGCAGGCACTCCCGGCATAATTTCACAACCTAGAAGAGACACACAGGCCCTGTCCATTACCAGCGCACAATAGCACATGCTTAATTTACATATGGGAGCATTACAAGGACATTGGACAGTCATTCTTTGGAGGTTGAGGAAATTGCTGACAGAGGTGGGAAAGCACCAGTTTGTGATTTGGCTAAGATGTAAGGATGGAAAGATAACAGTGAAGATACAGCTGACATGGCAAAATGAGGAACTTTCATATATGTTAGTTGGTAGCAGGGAGTTATGAAAGATACATTGATCTTTATATCATTTTATATACATAAAGATATATATGTATACAAGTATATATTTTTACTTTCATAACAATGCAGTGAGATAGGTACTATTAATATTCCCATTTACCAGATAATAAACCAAAGCACAGAAAGGGTAAGTGCTTTTCCAAAGTGACACAGGTAGTGAGCAATGGAGCTGATCAAGCAATCGAGCTTTATCTTAACCAACATTCCCATGATTCTCTACCCTGGCTGTGCTCTGAAATCACCTGGAGACCTTTTTAAAAACACATATGTCTGGGCCCTACCTTCAGACCAATTGAAACCAAATATCTGGGAGAGAGACCCTGGCATCTGTAGTTTGTATAAGCCCCTGGGTGGTCTTTATGCACAGTGAGGCTGAACAATCACTGTTAGAAGTATACAAAATGGATAGGCAGAGAGGGAGGCTCCCAGGAAGCTGGAAGACCCATCAGGAGGATACCACATTGGTCCTGATGAGAAATAAGAACCTGACCCTGACCAGCTTGGAGTCAGGCTTTTCTGACTGACTCGTGTGTAGGCATAGGCTTAGGTTGCACTCTACAAAGTCAGATGGTCCTTAGATGTTATTTATTCATTGTTCTCTTCTTCTTGCCTTGCCACTCTCATGGGGGAAATGCCACACAATTCATTTAAAATGAGCAGGAACTAATTTTGCTTGGAGACTCTCCCACAGGCCCATGAGGCAACTGAGTGGGGGTGTGGCAAATATGGGCTGACAATCAATCCATCCTAAAGATAGTTCTCTTAAACCTCCAGGGCAGTGTCCAGTCCTACATTTGGCCCTGACAATTTTGAATAGAGAGGAGGAGAAATGAAGAGGAGTGGGACGAGTAGAGCTCTCCTGATTGTTCCAGCTCCTATCTCATGTCCCTGCCATACATTTTCCACATTGTTCAAAAACGCTTGGTTCATGTGACTGTCTCCCTCACCTGACAGAACTCCTGGGAGGCAAGGAGCATGTCTTATATCAGTCGCCCCAGTAAGGGCTCAAAAATGTGCAATGGATTGGTGAGTAAAGGATGAAAATGAAGACAAGGGAAAAGCAGATAGAAATGAACAGAAATCAATCTCCCACATTGCTATGCCCTAGTGGCATCCAAACCCAGCTGCACACCCGAGCTGTTTAAAGAGCTTGGGGAAACATATGAATTCATGGTCCCTGTGTTCTGTTGCAGATTGGATAAATCACATCTTGGGAGTGAGACAGAGGAATCTATATTTCCAAAAAGCTGTCTAGGTGAAT
>NW_017732569.1:295744-318210 GCF_001890085.2 Hipposideros armiger
CCCGGGAAGAGCGCAATGATGGTGCCAACTTGGGCCAGTGAAACAACGTCCTCCAAAACTAGACTGAAGAACAAAAGGACAGCAACTTGTCTGTTCCCTTCCCCCACTGCCCCAGCACTGTCGCTTTCCCCCAATATCCCAATAAAAAGAAAAATAAATAAAATAAAAACTCAAAATTCTTAGTGAATCTTCTGGAGAAATCAGTAGCTTGCAGGTAGATTCGGAAAATACCAAGTGGTTAGGTGTTAATAATAGTCACACTCAATTTGATGTTCTAAGAAAGAGTGTTACTTTAAGCTCTGGGAATGAATCAATTTTTTTTTTCAAGGAGGCAGCTGCCAAGGTTTCCAAAACAACCTGGCTGAAAGGTTGTTAACTAACATGTGATAACGCTATTCTGAGAAGGGAAATGGGCAGTTCCACTGGCTTTGCCTTCAGAGTAAAGACAGAAAAACCTGATCTACAGACAGGATTTAAGGAGCTCCACAGAGAGAGAATCCTCTCTCCAGAAGCATCACAAAAAATAGAAAACAAAGAGAGGGGAAAAGAAGAAGCCAGACGGGAGGAGAAGTTTTAGTGACTGCAGGGTGTTTTGTTTATTTAAATACTTCCCTGTTGGTGGTTCTTTAGGTTTTATTCAATATTTTGTTGTTCCCAACAATGCTACAATATATCTCTTTAAACATGTATCTTTATGCATATGTGCAAATAGGGTAAAGTCGTAAAAGCAGAACTGCTTAGTCAGAGGGTTAAAAAATATTACATATTAAGAATAAAAAGGAGTTAGTGACTCCCTCAAAAAAAAAAAAAAAAACAAAACAAAAGTCTGTAATAGCCAGAGCATGAAAGAGAGAGATCAATCAAGTGGGGGAAACAGTGCTATCGGAACATTAGCATTGACACCACCGAGTAATGAAGTGAGAAGGGCCCTACCACCTGCACCCAAAAGTCAGTTTTCCTTGTAGCCTTTGCTCCAACCAGAGACAAATGTTTGCCCACACATAGGATGCAGAAATTAGATTAATTAAGAAATATATTGTGTATTTGTATCTTAATTGCACTGGTGGACTATAAGTTATACAAAAGCCCTCACTCGGTTAGCGTCCCCCAAAAGTCCACTCCTGGCTAAAAACTTATGTGTGATTTTTCAGACCTGACCACAGGCAATTACAAAGGCTTTACTTGACAGGCCTCATGAGAGGAAGCTGCCCTCCGGACACCAGACTTGGTCCACGGCCAGTGCAGCGCAGTCTCTGAACGGGGTTGCAGTCGAGCACTGAGGGTCCCCTGGCTGGTCATGCTCTTCGAATATTTACATTCCTAGCCCCAGTGCCTTTATTCCTAGGTCTCTTCATCTGAGGCCTTGAGCTGTGTCTTCTTTAGGGGCCTCTACCAAAGCTTCCTTATTGAGGAGGGCCTGGGGGGACTTGAAGACACTTTTCCCCACTCTGATTCAGGACCCAGTACTTTTCCACACCTACCTCTTCTTCCCCCATGCCCTCCCCGCAACCCCTCACCTCAAGGTCCATAAAACTGCGGGAGCCTTTTGTTCTGGGCCCCTCAGCAGTGAGACAACCCCAGATCAGTGCTGATCCATCTGACCCCCCCCCCATCAGTGTACCTCTCCATGGGGGAAAACAGAACAGGGGAGTCAGTTCCTGCTGCTGTTCAGCTTCTTGCTTACCCCACTGCAGGAAGCGATTCGAGTCCTGCTGCTTTAATCGGCTATTCCAACACCTGGCAGCTCTGCTTTCTCCCAGCTCAGCTGAGCTCCTGACAGCTTGCAGGAAGCCTTCTACTGCTCAATGGCCTTACCATCATCAGTTAAGCAATAGCTACTCAGGAGTTAAGCATATTAACCCATCTAAACATTGCC
Source organism: Hipposideros armiger (assembly GCF_001890085.2). Classification (NCBI taxonomy): domain Eukaryota; kingdom Metazoa; phylum Chordata; class Mammalia; order Chiroptera; family Hipposideridae; genus Hipposideros; species Hipposideros armiger. The sequence goes on from NW_017732569.1 coordinate 297,621, forward strand.
TGAGCTCCACATTGCCCGTTTTCACGAGACTAGGAATAGCTTTGTGACAACCAGACAAAAAATCTCTTTGCCCATCTGCTCTTGATATATGAAATTCTCAGCATTACTTAAACTACAACAAGGCAAGGAGGGGAACTAAAATTTAGTGAGTATCTATTCTATATGCCACACCCTTTACACATATCATTTTCTTTAATACTCATAACAACCCATTGTAAGGGCTGGCCGAGTGGCTCAGTTGGTTAAGAGCTCGCTCAAGAGTTTGAGCTCTGAGCAACAGCGGTTCAACTCCTGACCTGAGCTGAGTAGCCGCTGAGCTACCAACAGGTGACAGGATGGCTCAGCTTAAAAATAAATAAATAAATAAATAAATAAATAATTTTTAAAAATAAAATTTAAAAACCCATTGTAGTGGGTGCCATGATTCCTATTTTACAGATGAGAAAACTGGGTAACATCCCCAAACTCAAACACCTAGCAGGTAGTGTTGTGAGGACACTAGCTGGGACCTGTCTACAGTGCCCTGTCCACAGCCCCATACTGCCTTCCCCAGGGTTACAGGCTAGTCCTCTGGGAAGTAATGGGTAGGGTTGCATTGATTAGCTGTGGGGTCTACCCTTGCCTGGCTCCTGGAGAAGGTGGCCACAAACACCCTCCTAGCAGAGCTGCGTGTACCTTCGGGTCGTCCTTCACCCCGAGGAAGAGGTCATCCTTCAGCCCTTTCTGGCAGTGCTCACACGTGCAGTCAAAGTAATACTGTTTCTTCAGCTGCTTCTTGCGTTCTTCGCTGACGTTAAGGAAGTCAATATAAGACACTGTCAGCTCCTCTCCTTCTGAGATCTTGCCCAGGGCCCGGAGCTCAATTCTGGAGCAGGGCAGAGGAAAGAGTAATTCAAATTCAGGACTATCAGAATGGCATTTGTGCTCTTCAAGTTTCAAGTTGAGTCTCAAAGACAATGACTTCTACTAGTACTAGAGAAAACTCTCATTCCCTCCAAAAAAAGGAGAGATGTGACCTAAAGGACAGTTTTCTGGATAATTCTGCTCTACTCATTATAACAATCAAATCTGTTCCATTCCATGAATTGCTCTGAAATCTGGTCAAATAGGTTCCTGGTAGAGGACTGGGCTTGGTCTTAAACCCATACATAGCTCCCATGCCTGCAACTATCCCTGTACATTCAGCTACTGGTTGTCAAAGGAAGGGACAGATGCTAATAAGGTGAAAACTCAAACAAGAGAAGACTCAATAGTCATTTCTGCTTTGTTTGGGGACTGCTTCCTCAGAAACACACACAATCTTGGCCTATTCTGTGTCTAACTATAAGCCCCTCTTACCTCAACCAGTGTTTTAGGCCTTAATTATGTAAGAAGACTTATTTAGGAGATCACTGATGGCAAACAAAGACTGGCTCTGTTAGTCTGCTGCATTGTTCACTTTTGTGTTTATTAGGGGACATGGCTTTCTGGCTGAAGATGATTAGCAAAAGGAGATGGCATTTCAATCCCCTTCCAGCCTAGACCTGACCCTCCAATTACCTATAGTACAACCCACCTTACCATGTAATAAGTACAGAATGTGCTGAAGACAAAGCCCACTGCAGAACTGACATCCAGCTAAGCCAAACAAGCAGAGATCAGCCCGAGGGCCTCTCAGCCATGCACCCTCCACCACAAGGCCAGAAGCTACAGAAAACAAGTGATGAGCCTTGCAAGCTGGATCCTAAGCTGTGCTCCTATATCGCCCCAGGATTCGGGGGCCTCACTAGCCAGTGGGAAACCATCATCCAGAGTGAGTGGCAGGATGCAGAGGCTGGGGAGAGCATCTGCAGAGAGGTCCGTGGCCATTCCTTTTACCTCCCAGAGAGGCTGTCAGACACCGTGTAAAGGCGGGACAAGATTTCAGCACCACAGAAGGGTCCCAGTCACAGGCATCCCCTTCCACGTACTCAGAGATGACAACTGAGCAAGCAACTACTGAATGGCAGTGACACACTTGTCCAGGTATCAGAGGTGACCACTTAAGGTTAAAAAAGCTTTCTCCCAAAGTGGAACACACTGACATGCCAAACAAATGTGATAATACATACAATATAAAAACAACTCGTATGGCAGCTAAGTTCCCATTCACCTTTTGCTCCTTCTTTCCTTTCTTCCCCACTCCAATTTTGGGCAGCAGCTGTTACTGAAGTGATGAAAGGCGAGAGGGAGAGGAGGGCCCAGTGATTCTACTCACAGCTGTGTTTATACTCCTATGTCCAAGCTGCAGGGGATCAACCTCCTCACTTCACAAATGAAGACACTGATGCCCAGAGAGGTGAAGTAACTTGCCCAAAGGTCCACAGCACTTTGGCAACAGAGTCAAGATTAGGACAGAAGTGCCATTCACACTTCACCACACCATATTGGCCTCACCTGACTGTTTTCGGTCTGCCTCTCGAGTCTGCAATGCACGGGAAATGAGATGCACCAAAGCCCTAGATTTTAGGACCCTCCTAGTGTCTTAAATAGTTCTGGGCCAGTGTTGAGTGTGGCTCTCTGGCGTTTGGTCCTGGTGGGGTACGTAAGCAATTCTACCCCCACCAGCCCCTTTTACAGAGGCAGTTCACCATCGTAACATATCCCCATTCAACAGTGATTCAGTGGACAATTAAGTTAGAATTTCCGGTAGCTTTACTTCCCATCATGGTTAAGCCAAGTCATACAGGTCTCAGAGTATCTCAAATTATTTCAACGATATTAGAGAATTTGAAAACCAAATTAATGTCACTTAAATATGAAAAAAAAATGCATAGATGTATACCCCATTTTACCTAACGTGGAATTAGAGAGCAGGAGATGAAGAGTGACTGCCACGCCATTCTGGACCCCCAGACCCCTTCCATCTCTAATGCTCTGCGATTTTATGATTCAGCCAGTTGATCCACAAGTAGGCAATTAATTTAATTATTTATTCTAGTGATTGGGAGAGTCCCTAGAGATGCTCTCATCTTGACCTTTGCTCTATAGATGTGGAACCAAATACCCAGGAGGTAATGTGAATTGTCCAAAGTCAAGTGCAATGCATGCCAACACAGGCTCAGGTGCCCAAACCACTCCTCCCCCTGCATTCCCAAAGCCCAAACTTCCATGCAGCCTTTTGTCCTAATTCCAAAGAGTATTTCAAGAACTTTCAAGCTCAGCTTGAGAAAAAGACCCATCAGGGGCCATTTGGTTGTGATTAAGAAAAGTCAAAAGTAAAATCTAACCTAAACCACTAATTCATAGTTGGCCAGAAGCCGTAAATAGAATACTATGAATGAACACTTATCAAAAATATCAGAGTTATGGGTGTGATTTTCAGAACCCAGTCTGGGTGAGAAGTTGAGGGTTATAAACAGTTCTTTAGTGGGTCAGTAATATCAGCAGTCCTCATTTCACAGTAAGCAGGGTTTAGACGGACAATGTGGGTTTCTGCCAAGATGATGTGGACCAGAAGGGACTGCCATGCTTTGATGTTGGAGGAGTGAGAGAAGTGAAAGAGGGGGAAGAAAGAAAGCAAAGTACAGCAAAGGCACAGCCAGTGGTAGATGGGTAAGGAATAAAGTGATTAATTTAAATGCATTAAGAATACAGCATTCAACAAAGACAAGACTCTGGGGCGTGGAAGGACTACAAACAGACAGCAGCCACAGAGATGTGGGAAGAGGTGGCCCAGCAAACCAGGCAAGTGAGGGAGATGGGTCAGAGGAGCAGGGATGTTTGCAAGAACTGACCCACCTCATCTGAGTGTGAAACATGGATTTCACTGCCTCATGACTGAAAGACAAAACAGACACCCAAATGGAAATCATTACTATTGGCTGATCCCGCACAGCTAGCAAGGGTACACAGCATTCCAAGTTATGCAATCAAAGCTTTGGCCACAACAACAACCTCTATACCAGCCCTGATAGCTGGGCCCACTTGACAAGATGCAGCCTCGTATAGTGGAAAGTGCACTGGATTTGGAAGGAGGGATTCTGGGTTCAAAAGTACTCAGCCCTGGACAAGTTATTTCCCTTCCCTGGACCTCAGTGTTCTCATCTATAACCTGGTAATGAGGCTCATGAGACAATGCATTTAAAAGTAGAATGCTAAAAAAAATAATAAAATAAAAAAAAACTATGGAAAGCTATTATTATCCCACTAATAAGCATCTTGGACAAGTAAGTGTTGCCTCTTTTGATATCTATCTCATGGAGAGCTTGAACAAATTGTGAACACTGGTTAGGTCACACAGGTAGTATGTACATAAAAATTGTTGGGGTTAGAATTAGGCTTCTAACATCATGACCAGTGTTCTTTCCACTATGGCAGGCAGCTAGATAGTAAATGCAAAGTCACCTTCTCTTGCACAACAACCAAGAAGCCTGGGTAAAACGTGGCTGCTCAAAGTTAGTGGATGCATTGAAGCCACAGCAGACACTGGAGATGATCTGAAGAAAGGGTTTCCAGGTTCCTGTGGCTGTTACATGTAGTGACGGAAAGAGCCCTGGGTTATCATTGCTTAGGAGAGGGATATCCAGAAAGATCAGCCCCATATGTGGCTGAATTTAATCTTCTGTGCCAACCAGGCTAACCCTGGACAACAGTCCCTCTGGAGAGGATTCCATGTAGTCCAGGTCAGTGACCCTAAGAGGCTTAGGAAGGGAAACACAAATGCTGGAAAAAGATTATCATCTGGGTCCAAAATTAACTTCCCTGTCTTGAGTGACTTTCTCAATTGCTTAAGAGCCTGGTGTCATGTGGGCCCTGGTTTGCAGAAATAGGAAGGAAAAGGGAAACCAGAATCCTTGCTATATTGGGGCTTAGGCTTGATTCTTGGCTGAGAACCAGAAACCATTGTCTTTGGTTTCCAGAAAGTTTTTTGGGGGAAACCTGCTCATTGTTGATGCCTTAGCGTCAACTTGCATCTGTCATAAGAACCTGTCTCTAAGAGCAACAGAAATATTGCTCAGGCCTCTTTCCCCCAAATCCCCCAGCCTGAGCCATGGACAACCAGGGGTCACCCTGTTTGCTGACGCTTCTCCATTTGTGCCTTACACTCAAATTCCATGCTTGTCCCTTCTGTCCCCTGATCTGTGCCTTCTTGAGGGCTAGCTGACCTCTGAGGACTTCATCACTCAGGTTCCTTTGCCCTCTCGCTTCTGGTTGAGGTTTGGCCAAAGGAAGAAGATCAGAAGATGGGAGAAGAAGTAGGGGTTTTGGTCTCCTGGCTCCCTCTCTGTCTCACCATGGTTTTACCAAGCTGTTGGGGTTGTAGGAAGGGCACCTCCCATGGCTGCGGCTCTCACCAAACACAAGAACAGTACTTCTTTCACTTGTCCTTTCAGGTATAGAGACGATAACGGTTTCATGCTGTTGCTGCTCCCTGGACACCTCAGCATTCTTTGTTAGTTTCTTAAATTCTACCCACACTTCTGTGTATTATCCTTTTATAAATTCTCTTCAGGTAAACTCTGACTATGCCTTCTGATTTCTGCTGGGACCTGGACTAATAATACGCTTCTGCCAAGCACTTTCTCAGTTGATGATGTTCCGCAATGACCTCTAGAGAGATAATCCCAGGCATCAAGTTTTAAAATAGTAGTTAGAGGTTTACCTAACATATCCAGGTGACCTCAAGAAACATACAAAGACTCAAAAATTACCCATGTAGAATTATTTACTGTCTTCCTCATTACCTTTCTCCTAGCCACAATTAATCTATAATGAAATTTCTATTTTCTTTCCATTTGCAATCCATGCTAGTTCAGGTTCAACAGTTTACCTTTTACTTAAATCAAGTGGAGAAAACACCATAAGGTCTCCCCACCCCCAGTGAAAGACATACTCACTTGCCATTGTTAAATATGACAGTGCAGTTAGGCCAACAGTCATGGTTCACCAGGCCCAAATTGGGGAAGATGCCCACACCCACTGCCTGCAGGCCTCTCTGATCACTGAGTGTGAAACCGTTGCAATTAATCTACACAGCAGAAAAGATAAAAGAGTCAGCTGACAGACATAGACTAGAGACAGATCACCATCTATTGTAGCTACTGAAAATTAAAAAAAAATAAAATAAAATAGAAAACCTGGTGTCATCCTGAAAATGCTTAGAGTCAGGAAACAAAACAGTCTCCTGTTCTGTGTGACTCTAAATGACCCTCAAGGTTAGTACCAAGAGAGAGTCCCATTCTTGCTAAAATTAAACACTACCTTAAAAGTTTTTGGTAGCTGTATTCTAAAAAGGCCAATAATAGAAATGTTGGTTCTGAAAATATCTCTTTCTTTCCTGTATCTGGGTCTTACACGAGTCTTCCCCAGTATCTATCTTGTTTCTCTCTCCGTGCCCTACTCTGCGTGCGTGTGTGTGTGTGTGTGTGTGTGTGTGTGTCTCCTCTGCCTTCTGCTTTCTTTGCCTACCCACCCTCAACTCCTACAGCTGCTCATAAGATAAAACTGACACCTCTTTTTTACTATTTTGTATCTGGTGGATATTTTATACTTCCTGTTCACAATTTTAAATTTCGGTGAGTACAACATTTATCTCTAAATATAAGTTGAGTATTACTTATATAGTTTATTTATTTCCTTTTCCTTAAAAATAAGTGGTTTTTTTATAGAAACATATTTCAAATATCTGCCCTCATAGTATGAAAAATGCATAAGAATAAATATAACCTAGAATGCATTAACAACTTCAAGAAACTTTCTGCTTTATATGTAAATAATATATACGTTCATACTATACATAAGATAGCATACATTTATATATACCAGGGGTGCCAAAAAATGTATACAAATGGACATTTGGTCAACGTTGCTTAAGCAGTTCGCCATAATTAGAGTTGTCTGGATGCTGATGGTAACCACTTTGAGCACCTCTTGTAATTGCAGAAGTCAAACGTGACTTGTAGTCATCTTTTATTATTGGTATATATTGAGTATTATAATTTTAATACAGTTTTCCTTTCTTAAAATGTGTATAAATTTTTTGGCACCCTCTGTATATATTGACATGTATAGCACATGGCTATTTGTTATAGATATTGGAAGAGTGTCACTTTCTCCATTCAATCTCATTGGTCATTTAGCAGATACATGGAGTTAAGCCTGCCAGTACCACTAAAAAATTGTGTTACCTTGGTCAAATTTATTTCTTCTCTGAGCCCCAGTTTTCCCATCTGTAGGTTGAATAAGTTGGATTAGACGATTTCTACGGTCCTTTCACTTTGGTGATCATGCCATCCTGTGGCTGTAGTCCCCAGATCATCTTAGGGAAACCCAGGATGAGTCTATGACCCCCATTCACCCCAAGGCTGTGAAGCATAACTGCTAAGAGTAGCAACTCTGGCACCAGACAGATGGCTCCTAGCTCTGCCATAGACACCAGTTCACTATAACTTCTCTGGGCCAAGGCTTTATGTTTATAAAAGAGATGTTAAAAGCATGGATTTCACTTTGTGTTGTAAAGATTGCATAAAATAATACATGGGAAGCTGTGGTGCTTAATTTTATGTGTCAACTTGGCTGGGCTGCGGTGCCCAGACATTTGGACAAACATTATTCTGTACGTTTCTGTGAAGGTGTTTTTAGAGGAATTAGCATTTAAATAGGTAGACTTTGAGTACTGCAAGTTAGCCTGAATAATGTAAGGGCCTCATGCAATCAGTTGAAGGACTTAATAGAACAAAGACTGACCTCCCCTGAGCAAGAAGGAATTCTGCCAGCAGGCAGTCTTTGGAATCAAACCACACCTCTTCTTTGGGTGTCCTGCCTGCTGGGCTACTGGCAAATTTTGGATTTACCAAGCCTCCACAATCTCAGAGCTAATTCGTTAAAATAAATCTCCTTCTCAATTGATATAGATGATAGATAGATAGATAGATGATAGATAGATAGATAGATAGATAGATAGATAGATAGATAGATAGATAGATGATAGATAGATAGAATGTTGGTTCTGTTTTTCTGGAGAACTCTGACTATTACAGAAACAGTGGCATATGGTTAGGACTCAAGAGATGTTTGGTGTGATCATGCTGTTATTGTTATTACAATAGACCCCTCTTCAGCCCACTCACCAGCACCACAAAAGGGGCTGGGCCTGCCAGATGGAAAGCATCTACCCCCATAGCCAAGGACCTGAGCCTACTGACCCTCAGGGATCCCATCTCCACCTCTTGAACTCTTGTGGCTTGAGAAGCCTGGCTTTGTTGCTCCAAGGCAGCACCCTCCAAAAAGGCCTTACTCTCCTCTTTCTGGCTTCCATACCCAGTACTCCAGGCTCCCCATTATCCTGCCCATCAGATCTGGGAAAAGGAAGAGTCTGATTTTCAAAGTGACTAATGGGCAAGGAAGGATGGTAATTGGGTCTTTATTTTCAATATGGAAAGGAGAAAATACAAGAAATACAGGTAAACAAGAAGATAAAATCCATCTAAATCCACCATTCAGAGATAATGGAAAGTTTGTGTTGGGATGCCAACTTCAGATAGGGCAGGAATGACCTCACTGTAAGCAAGAACAGGAAGACAGAAAATGGGATGAGAGTTGTTCATATTAGGGCTCTGTCTCCCTCCAGTCCTTTTTTTGCCCCTCCCCCCTCTGGCCTGGCCACATCTGAATCTCTCTTAGTTAGACAATTCCAGCTGTCACTTCAGCCCACCCACACACACACACACACACACACACACACTTTATGAGAAGTCATACCACGCCAAAGATGTTCGAGATGTACTGAATGCTGAACTGCTGGCTCTGGGGTGGCCAGTACTGCAAGAAAACGTCCACATCCAGCTGCAGCTCCTTCTTCTCCTCCTCCCCGAAGTGTGCCACATGGTTCTGCAGGTCATCCACAGAGATCAGGCAGCCATCTGTGAGCCCAGTGCCCTCTCTCTCCACTCGCCACATGATGCGTGCAGCAAGCCTATGGAGAGGCGCAGGGTTAGGGATGCCCTACTGCATTCATTCATTCAGCAAACACTTACTGTGTGCTTAATGCATGTCAGGCACAGTGTTGAGCCAAAGATATAGTTGTTTTGTTGTGGTTTTTTGGGGGGGGGGGTCATAGAATAAGCATTCATTATCAGAGCACCGGTGGTCTGAGAAGGTAGCAGGTTAACACCTTCAAAACTGCCTTAACATTCTCAGACCAGCTTGGGGTATTTAAAGAAAAATCTGGACATTGCACCGGAGGCTACGTGATGGTTCCAAGGGGGTCTGCATGGAGCCTTCCTTCTGGCGATGTGGCTTCCCTTCTTGGTCACCAAACCAGGAGCAGTGATGACAGTAACCTGGAAAGAATGCTAGGCCATAAAGATTGTGATCAGTAAGCATGGGGGTACTGTGATCAGTAAGTAAGCATGAGTTTCAGGATAATTATCTAAAGCAGGTAACTGGGACAGGGGACATTCTAAACTCAGGAACGGGGACAGGGGACATTCCAAGCTCCAACCGAAGGGTGGGGGTTGATCAATTATTAAGCTCTGGGGCAGAGAGAGATGAGGACAGGGACATTCACGACCTCTTTTGTGGGGATCCCAACTGGGTCTTGTTTCAATTCCCCAATAAAATCTTTTTTAAAAATAAATGAATAAATAACACAAAGGCTATAATAAGAGACAAAGAAGAACATTACATAATGGTAAAATGATCACTCCAACAAGAGGATATGTATGTAATCCTTGTAAATATTTATGCACCCAACTTAGAAGCACCTAAATATATAAAGCAAATATTGACGGACATAAAGGGAGAAACTGATAGTAATACAGTCACAGCAAGGATTAGTAACACCCCATTGAAACCAATGGACAGACTTCCACACAAAAAAATCAAGAAGGAAACTGTGGTCTTAAATGTCACACTTAACCAGATAGATTTAATCGATATTTTTATAGCACTTCACCCCAAAGCAGCAGAATATACATTCTTTTCAAGTGCACATGGAACATTTTCCAGTATAGCTGACATGTTAGGCCACTAAACTAGTCTCAATAAACCTCAGAAGATTGAAATCATATTGAGCATCTTCTCTGACCAAATGGTATAAAACTAGAAACCAATTACAAGAAAAAAACTGAAAAACACACAAAAACTTGAGGATAAATAACATGCTACTAAACAATAAATGGGTCAACAATGAGATCAAGGAAGAAATCAAAAGATAGCTTGAGACAAATGAAAATGAAAACACAATGACCCCAAATCTATGGGGCACAGCCAAAGCTTAAGTCTTAAGAGGGAAATTCACAGCAATACAGGCCTACTTCAAAAAAAAAAAAAAGAAGAAGAAGAAGAAAAATCTCAAATCAACAATTTGACCTTACACCTAAAGGAACTAGAAAAAGAACAAGCAAAGCCTAAAATGTGTAGAAGAAGAAAGAAAATAATAAAGATCAAAGCAGAAATAAACAAAATAGAGTCTAAAAAAAAACAATACGAAAGACCAAGAGCTGGTTCTTTGGAAAGATAGATAAAATTGATAAACTTTAACCAGACTCATCAAGAAAAAAAGAGAAAGGACTCAAATAAATAAAATCAGAAATGAAAAAGGAGAAGTGACATCTGGCACCACAAAATACAAAGGATTATAAGAAAATGCTACAAACAAGTATATGCCAACAAATTGGACAATCTGAAAGAAATGGATACATTACTAGAAACATACAATCTTCAAAGACTGAATCAAGAAGAAACAGAAAAATCTGAACAGACTGAGTACTACAAACAAAATAAAATCAGTAATATAAAAGTTCCCAACAAACAAAATTCCTGGACCAGATGGCTTCACAGGTGAATTTTACCCAACATTTAAAGAAGAATTAACACCTGTCATTCTCAAACTATTCTAAAAAATTCAAGAGGAGGAAAGGCTCCCAAGCTCACTCTATGAAGCCAGCATTACCCTGGTTCCAAAACCAGACAAAGGTATTACAAAAAAAAAAAAGAAAGAAAGAAAGAAAAGTATAGGCCAATATTCCTGATGTACTTGTACATACATGCAGAAACCCTCAACAAAATATTAGCAAATCAAATTCAGCAATACATTTAAAAAGATAATACATCATGACCAAGTGGAATTTATTCCTGAGATGCAAGACTGGCTCAATATTCACAAATCAAGTGATGTGATACACTGCATTAAAAAAAAATGAAACATAAAAATCATATCAATAAATGCAGAAAAAGCTTTTGAAAAATCCAACATCCATTTATGATAAAAACTCTCAGCAAAGTGGAAATAGACAGAACATATCTCAACATAGCAAAGGCCATATACAATAAACCCACAGCTAACCTCGTACTCAACAGAGAAAAGCTAAAATCATTCTCCTTAAGATCAGGAGCTAGACATGGATGTCCACTTTCACCACTTTTATTCAACATAGTATTGGAAGACCTAGACAAAGCAATATGACCAGATAGATAGATAGATAGATAGATAGATAGATAGATAGATAGATGACATCCAAATTGGAAAGAAAGAAGTAAAATGGTCATTATTTGAAGATGACATGATAATATAGAGAACCCTAAAGATTCCATCTAAAAACTATTAGCACTAATACATTAATTCAGTAAAGTAGCAGGATACAAAATTAAAATTCAAAAATAGGTTTGTTTTTATACACCAATAATGAACTATCAGAAAGAGAAATTTAAAAAACAAATCTCACTTACGACTGTATCAAAAAGAATAAAATACTGTGAAATAAATTTAACCAAGGAGATAAAAGACCTATACTCAGAAAATTATAAGAGATTGAAGGAAGAAATTGAAGAAGATATAAATAAATTGAAGCATATACTGTGTTCATGGATAGGAAGAATTAACATTGTAAAAATGTCCACACTACCCAAAACAATCTATAGAGTCAACACAATCCCTATGAAAATACCAACGCCCTTTTTCACAGAACTAGAAGAAGCAATTCTAAAATTTATATGCAACCACAAAAGACCCCAAACAGCCAAAGCAATCTTGAGAAAGAACAAAGCTTGAGGTATCATGCTACCTGACATGAAACTATACGATAAGTTTATACTGATCAAAACAGGATGGTACTTGCATAAAAACAGACACATAGATCAACGGAACAGAGTAGAGAACCCAGAAATAAACCCACATCTATATGGTCAATTAACCTATGCCAAATGAGGGAAGAATATGCAATGGGGTAAAGACAGTCTCTTCAATAAATGGTGTTGGGGAAACTGAACACATACATGCAAAAAAATGAAACTTTCTTATACCATATACAAGAATACACTCAAAAAGGATAAAAGACTTAAATGTAAAACCCCAAACCACAAAACCCCTTGAAGAAAACATAGGCAGTAAATTCTCTGACATTGCTCTTATAATATTTTTTCTGATATATCTTCTCAGGTAAGGGAAACAAAAGAAATAAATAAATGGGAGTACATGAAACTAAAAAGGTTTTGCACAGGGAAGGAAACCATCAACAAAATGAAAAGACAACCTACTGAATGGGAGATATTCACATGATGCATCCAATAAGGGTGTAATATTCAAAATTTATAAAGAACTCATACAACTCAACACCAAAAAACAAACAATCTAAAAGATGGGCTGAGGATCTGAAAAGACATTTGTCCAAAGAGGACATACAGATGGCCAATAAACATATAAAAATATGCTCAACGTCACTAATCATCAGAGAAATGCAAATTAAACCACAATGAGCTATCACCTCAAACCTGTCAGAATGGCTATCATCAATAAATCAACAAGCAACAAGTGTTGTACACCTGAAACTAAGTAAAAAAATAAAACAAGTAAAAAAATAATTAAAAATAGAACTACTTTATGACCCAGCAATTCTACTTCTGGATATGTATTCAAAGAAATCTAAAACACTAATTCAAAAGATATATGCATCCCTATGTTCATTGCAGCACTGTTTACAATAGCCAAGATATAGAAGCAACCTAAGTGTTTATCAACAGACGATTGGATAAAGATGTAGTACATATATACAATGGAATATTGCTAGGCCATAAGTAAAGAATGAAATCTTACCATTGCAACAACATGGATGGATCTAGGGGGTATTATGCTAAGTGAAATAAGTCAGACAGAGAAAAACAAATACCATAGGATCTCACATGTGAAATCCTAAGAACAAAATAAATGAACAAACTAGAAACATACTCATAGATACAGAGAACAAACTGATGGTTGCCAGATTTGGGGGGCGGGGGCATGTTTAGGGTCTGCGTGAAAAAGGTGAAGGGATTAAGAAGTATAAATTGGGGGCCGGCCAAGTGGTGCGTTGGTTAAGAGTTGGGTTGGGACGCCAGCTCTGAGCAGCAGGGCCCCGGTTCGGATCCCACATGAGGGCCAGTGACGCTGCACTCTCTACAGCTAAGATAGTGAACAACAGCTCGACCTGGAGCTGGGCTGCTGTGAGTCACCAGCAGCGGTGTAGGCTGCAGTGGGGCTGGCCAGCAGCTGGCATGTGCTTTTGTGAGCTGCTGTGAGCTGCCGTGAGCGGCCGTCCAATGGCGGGCGAGCGACTGCCTCACCCGGGAAGAGTGCAATGATAATACCAACATGGGCCAGTGAAGCGATGTCCTCCACAACTAGACTGAAGAACAAAAGGACAGCAACTTGTCTGTTCCTCTTCCCCGATTCCACAACACTGTTCCCCTCCCCCAATTCCCCAGTAAAATCTTAAAAAAAAAAAAAAGTACAAATTGGTAGTTACAAAACAGTCAAGGGGATGTAAAGTAAAGCATAGGGAATACAGTCAATAATGTTGCAACAACTATGTATGGTGTCAGATGGGTACTAAACTAATCAGGGGGTTCACTTCATAAATTATATAAATCTCTAACCACTACGCTGCACACCTGAAACTACTATAAAATAATATTGAATGTCAACTATAATTGAAAAAAAAGATAAATTTAAAAAAAAAAACCTGGTGTTAAATGATACGCAGAAAAAAGAACAGGGTAACATCATAGCGAGACACAAGGGATAGAGGAAGAGCCAAGGGGATCGGGAGAGACGGCACAGTGGAGGCGCACTGGAGCTGAAAGTGGAACAAACAGAGGAGCCAGCTCTGCAGGTGGGGAAAGAGCAGCGAGGACAAAGTCTCCAAAGGAGGAACAAGGTTGGCATGATGGAGAAACAGCAAGAAAGCCAAGGTGGCTGGAGCACAGGGAGCAAGGAGTGGAAAGCAAATAAAGGGGGAGAGGTGGGCAGAAGCCAGACCATGTGGGGACTAGGAGACCAGGAAAGGGATCTGGGGACACCATGAGGTATTGCCACCTGGGTCTCTCCTGATGAACACTGGAGAAGGACTCTAATGACCTGGCTTCAAGTCTGTTTTCACTTCTTACTGAGTGACCCTGGGCAAGTCACTGAACCTCCCTGAACCTATCCAATGGCCAGTGAGGTGAGGATAATATGTATTCCCTGCCATGCTAACCTCCAGAGGTATTTGGAAGACAAAGAGAGATAATGGATGTCCACATCATGTGTGAACTTATTCACATCCTTAATGATTAGATAGAGAGAAGGTGGAGGAGACAATCTGGGTGGGGAAACATAAGCAAAGGCCTGGACACAGCCACAGGTATAGCCTAAGTGGGCAGCAGAGAAGGGCCTGGCCTGGCTGGAGCCGCAGGCTCTGGAGGTGGGGGGAAGCAAGGGGGCCAAGAGGAGACTCAGGAGAGCACAGGGCTTTGAGTATGAGGCAGCGGGCTGTACTTACCCCTGACAGCAGAGAGGGCTCCCTTGTTAACTACTAGCAGCCCATTCCTGCGAGATGAAGCCTGCAACCAAGATACAGTTCGGCACCTGCCTCTGAAGAGGGACACCCTTGACAAAGCACAGGCCCTTTCCTTCTCTCATCTGAGTCACAGAGTTATTTCTGCAGAGATGCCCTGCTGGGGATCCAGGTGCCTGAGAACCAAGATGTCTGGGACAAAAGTGGAGAAAATAAGACTCAGGATGGGGTGTCTGCCACCTCCAAATTTTAGGGAGATGGTCACAAAGCTCAGAGAGTAGAGACTAATGGGTGACAGATTTCCACTGAGTATCAGAAGCAACTGGGACTGTGCAGTTGGAGGGTGTGAGCGCCTCACCACAGGAGGTAACATTTGCTTTGGACCTTAAAGAATAAGTAAGATTTCAGAGAGTTACCTGCAACTCTATCTTCACTGCAGTAGTAGTCACAATAACCAAGACATGGAAACTAAGTGCCCGTCAACAGATGAATGGAGAAAGAAGATATATTAATATATGGTGCCAAAAAAAGGTATACACATTTTAAGAAAGGAAAAAACTATTAAAATTGTAATAATATATACTGATAACAAAAGATGAATACAAGTCATGTTTGACCTCTGCAATTACAAGAGGTGCTCAACGTGGTTACCATCAGCATCCAGACACTTCTGATAACAGCGAACTACTGCTTGAGCAACGCTGACCAAAGTGTTCACTTGTATACATTTTTTTGGCACCCCCAGTACACACCCACAAACACACACATATGTAGAGTAGAATATTATTCAGTCATAAGAAGGGAATACTGCCATTTGGGACAACATGGATACCTTGAGGGCATTAAGCTAAGTGAAACAAGTCAATCAGAGAAAGACAAATACGGCGTAATAAATACTGCATGGTATCACTTATATGTGGAATCTTTAAAAAAAATAGTCAAACTTATAAAATCAGAGAGCAGAAAAGTGTTTGCCAGGGGCTGGTGCTTGGGGGGAAATAGGGAGAAGTTGGTAAAAGGGTACAAACTTTCAGTTATAAGATGAATAAGGACTGAGGATCTCATGTAAAACATGATGACTTCATTGATAACACTGTACTGTATAACTGAAATTTGCTAAGAGTGAACTTAAGTGTTCTCACACACACACAAAAAGATAAACGTGACATGATAGATGTGTTAATTAACTAGATGGGGAGAATCCTTTCACAATATACATGTATATCAAATCACCATTATGCACACTTTAAATATCTTACAATTTTATGACAATTATACCTCAATAGAGCTGAAATTAAAAATAAATACATGTATACATACATGCATACAATTGCAGGTGAAATTACAAAAAAAAAAAAAAAGTAGGATTTCAATAGATGGAACTAAGGGGGATGGGGAGGCGGACTAAGCTATTTCATTTTGAAGTTTCCTAAAAATTACCAGCACGTGATGATTGCAGTCTGTACTTGAACTTCACAGCCTACACACACGGTGAAAATGATCCCAACTTCACCATCCCCATCTCCTCTGCTCTCCACTGCCGGCTTCATAAGCACCTAGCTGCAGCCTAGTGTCAGGCCCTGCCTGGAGGAGCTCCAGGACTTAGGAGCTTGGGAGCTCTTGAACTGGGGCTCCCGAGGTATTGGCCCCGAGATTTCTGGTGATGGCCTCCAGGGAAGGCCACGAGTTGTTACAAATGCAAGTGCCTTTCAGATGGAATGCGCGCAGATGGCTGCCTGTACAATCACTGGGAACAGGGGGCTATGGTTACTTGAAAAGCTCAGTACTTTATAAAAGGGGGCAGAATGCTATTGAGCTCCAGCTCATTTTGCCAAATCTCAGATTTTTTTTTTCAAGTGGAGCCAGAAAACCTTTGTTTTTAATGTGAAACTTCCCAATTTTTTAACAGTGGCAGATCAATTTTTTTATTATTATTAAACATTAGGCAGCCATACAGAATAAGTCTGCATCCAACTCCAGCCAGTGTCTATAGTTTGGAACTGCTGCTATAGACACCCCACTCTCCCTCTCAAATGGGCTCCCAGACCTAAAGGGAGTTCATGGAAGCGACCACATTCAGTCTCTTTGAGGCTCTGTCCTGATTTGTGCTCAGCCTGGCTTTCTTAGGCCTGGGAGTTCTGTCACTGCCACCACCTCCCACCTGACATTTGGGAATCCCAGACTTTCTCCCATGGCCCAGCTCTGACCTGATGTTCTCATTGGGTGCCTTCCCGTATCTCTTGACGGCCATGCACTCGTTCTTGTGGTTCAGCCAAGCATCCTTCTGGCAGGTGCGGTCACAGTAATGGGCAAACTTGCACTGCCCGCAGCGGTGGAGCTTCTCCTGCCTCTTGAAGCAGGTGTGGCATACGAAGTTAATGAGGCTGGAAACAGAGGGAGGAAATATACGATTGAGGTTGGGGAGCACCATGGAAAGGAACCACACTGGCCTTTAGGAGGCCAGGGGTCAGGTACTGGCTCAGTGGGCCATTCTTGTCTCTCTAAGCTTCAAACTTCCACTTTTCAAAATGAGGGAATTGGGTTTCCAAAGGTCCCTTTTAGCTGTAACGATAATTTGAGCAGATATTTTAAAGTAAACCAAATTTGGGGAACACCACTGAGCTCTGCATATAAGCCTTTCAATTTAATTCGGCAAGTGTAGGTCTATGACCTTGCAGGCACTAGGACAACCACAAGTTGCCAGAGCAACAGTTGAACTAGCAAGACCGTGCAGTGTGAGGAGCACTATGCTAGGGGAGGCACAAGGTGTTCCTGGAACACACTGGAGAAGACACTTGAGGAGCCCAGGAAGCCTCTCCCAGTCCCCTTGCCAATAGACACAGGTCACTGGCACCATGGCATGGGAGGGGCATTCTGTATAACATGTGCTTCTCATTCTTGAAATATACTGTCCCATTTCCCAAAGAGTAAAAACCATAGCTACCCACAATGTGATATATTTTATACAAAACAAGGTCTACACATTATGACATATTTCACAGTTCTGTGTATTTTGCAACGTTAAGAATTACAATGTTACTGATGTCATTGATGTTATCTAACGCAGCCTCCTGGCTCAGCGAGAGTGAAAGTGATGCGACAGACAGTGCATGCCCATTCGGTGGGTGAGGGAGAGAGATGGAGGAAGAAGAGACTCCTTCCCCCAGTTTCTGGCCTCCCAGCAATTCCATTAAAGAGTCACGTGTCTCCCCCTGTTAAAGCTGTGATTCAAACAGACAAGGTCATAGGTTAGCATGAAGGAAACGTATTTTAAGACATAACCTAACAACCTGAGTGAGCTTAATCTGGTATGATGCACAATATCTCTAGGCCCCAACTGCAACAAAATATACAAGTACAGAAACCCCTTGTACCCATCTCTGACCATGCATTTTCTAATTCCCATAGTCAAAAAGAGTTTGCTTCCTCCAACAAGTTAGTCTACTGTTGGCCAGTGCTAATTACTGGGGACTTCTTCCTTGTGTTAAGCCTGAGTTTGCCTTCTGGAAAAACATACCCCTATAACCTAATTTTGCCATCTGGATCCTTGTCTAATGGAACAGGCTAGGTCAAGTCAATCCTTTAAGAATATGCAGACAACTGCCATCCATGCTTTCCATTCATTTCCCTTCTCCAAGTTAAACACTCCCCACTCCTTCAACAGTTCCTTATACAAGTTTCTGGAAATCTCACACTGTTGGTGGTCTCTGATGTGCGTACAGCATGTCCCTTCAGTCAAAGGAAAGTGGGCATAGCAGGGCAATCAAGCAAGATCCAGCAGCCAGCGCTAGGACATCAGGCTCAAGGACCAGCCCAAAGGCTATGTCCAGTGGTCCCAATATAGCATCAACAGACAGAGAGAGAGGGACAGAACCAAGCTAAGGGCATGGCATGGGCTACGGCTCTAAGCTAGATCCTGGGCTTCCTGGAGTTCAGGCACTTTTCAGCCTCTGGGTAGTCAACTCAACACACACTGCCATGTCCCCATCTGCTGTGAGGTACGTTGCTAGTAAGTTGTTAATAATCATAAAGTAGTCAGGGGCATAAAAGGTTAGTACTTATATATAAGTTAGAGCAGATTGAAGGTTATTCCCGTCATATTGTCTTCCTCATTACCTTGCATTCCCTTAAGCTTTCCTAATGGGAGAAGAAGAGTAGAACCACATTGGCATACTTAGTAAATTGCACAGAATCCACACCGCATCATAACTTTGCCACAGAGCAAGGGTCCGACTTGAGAAGGTCACGAGTATCGAGAGGAATAGAATACAGGGGACTCACACGAGACCCTGACCATTTAGTGAATCTCCAAACCCCTGGAAAAAGGGAGCTATGGATTTCTCCAATCTGTCTCAAGTCAGGATTGCATTCTCTGGAAGGAATGTGAAGTTCATTAGCAGGGACTGGGTTGCTTAAGAACCTGAGTAATTTGGATCCCAAGGAGACTTTAGTGTGCATGCATATCACCAGAGATCTTGTTAAAATTCAGGTTCTAACTCAGTAGGTCTGGGGTAGAGCCTGAGATTCTGCATTTATCATAAGCTCCCAGGTGATGCTGATGCTACAACTTTGAGTAGCAAGAATATAGAGATGAGAGAAAACCTAAACCCTACTCCTTTTGGTGGGATATGCAGGCGAGTGTCAGGTAGGCAGGAATAGGAAGTTTAAAAAAAAAACGTTCCCTCTGGTCTCCATCTCCTTACATTGGCAGCAGGATGCATATTATGGAAGGTCAGGCCTGAAGTGAGTCAGAGCTGGGTTCAACCCCTGATTCCAGTATCTTCTGGCTGTGTGACCTCAAGCAACCAATCTAACCTCTCTGATCCTTCATTTCCTTATGTAAAAATAGGAATAGCAATGCCTAGATCTTGATATCTCTTAGACTAATGACTATTACTTTTTAATGAAGCATACCTGCTATTTTTAAAAATTCAAGCAAAAAGAAAATTACAAAGAAGCTCCAAAACCCCACCATTCTCAAAATGATTTTGAGGGTTAAATGAAATAACAAGTAAAATATCCCGCTCAGAACCTGGCACAGGATGAGTGCTCAGTGGATGTCAGCTGGTCCACCCATCCATCCATCACACAGGGAGGTTAGGCCAGGTGGTCTCTGAATTTCTGCTCTCCTCCAGCATCCAATATTTCTCAGGCAGCCACCAGACAGGAAGACCTCTGGGCTAAAAGAAAATCCCCGAAGAGGGACAAGGGTACTTCCTTGACAGAAATACTTCCCCTTTTTTACTTCCTTTGTGTGAAAGAGAATCCAAAAGACATTAAGCCCTAAAACTACTTTTTGGATTCCAGGAGAAAGAGTGTTTCATCCAGACAGCTTAACTGGATGACCTTCAGCAAGTTTCATTTCTCCTCCTAGTCTCATTTTGTCCAGTCCAAAGAGTCCCATTTACACAACACTTTGCAAGGTTAGGTTTTTAGCAATTCTCTTCTGTTAAACCTCCCAACACCATTTAGAGCAGTAGTGATCAACATCCTCACAGGGATGTTATTTGCATAGGGGTCTCTGATGCCTGACACTGCTCTCAGCAGAGGGAAAAGGAAGCCACCAAGCCTACCTGCTTTGCCTGCAGCCCTAAGTGTGCCCTGCCCCAGTGAGCAGGTCCCCACTTAGTCTTTGCTCTGAGTCCCTGGGTTATGTCATCTGTCAGAGTCAAGAGGGATGGAAGGGCAGCTATTGCTCAGCTCCTTGTATGGACATAACCAGTTACTGGACAGAGAAACACAAAGAAAAGATGCCTGCAAGTTAGACGAGCCCTGCAAAAACACAGGCAGAGAGAACTGGACCAAGAGCTCTGGCTTTG
>NW_017732569.1:320650-321861 GCF_001890085.2 Hipposideros armiger
AAGATTACATGTTTCTAGGAATTTATCAATTTCTTCCAGATTGTCCAATTTGTTGGCATATAATTGTTTGTAGTATTTCCTAATAATCCTTTGTATTTCAGTGGAGTTGTTTGTCACTTCTATTCTTTCATTTCTGATTTTATTTATTTGGGGCTTCTCTCTCTTTTTTCTTGGTGAGTCTGGCTAAAGGTTTATCATTTTTTTTAAAGTTATCTTTTCAAAGAAGAAGTTCTTGGTTTCATTGATATTTTCTATTGGTTTATTTAGGCTCTATTTTATTTCCCACTCTGATTTTTATAATTTCCTTTCTTCTACTCATTTTAGGCTTTGCTTATTCTTCTTTTTCTAGTTCCTTTAGGTGTAAGGTTATATTGTTGAATTGAGATTTTTCTTGTTTCTTGGAGTAGGCCTGTATTGCTATGAGTTTCCCTTTTAGAATTGCTTTGGCTATGTCCCATAGATTTGGGGTCATTTTATTCTTATTTCCATTTGTCTAAAAGTACCTTTTGATTTCCTCCTTGATATCACTCTTAACACTTTCATTGTTTAGTAGCATGTTATTTAGCCTCCACATGTGGGTGGGTTTTTTTCAGGTTTCTTCTTATAATTGATTTCTAGTTTCATACTATTGTGATTGGAAAACATGCTTGATTGATATAATATCAAACTTCTTAAAATTATTGTAACTTAATTTGTGACCTAACATTTGGTCTACCCTGGAAAATGTTCCATGTGCACTAGAAAAGACTGATACTCTTCTGCATTTGGGTGAAATATCCTAAAAATATCAATTAAATCCATCTGGTCTAATATGTAATTTAATGCCTCAGTTTCCTTGTTGATTTTCTGTCTGGAAGATCTATCCATTAATGTCAATGAAGTGTTAAATTCCCCTACTATGATGGTATTAGTGTTCATCTCTCCTTTTATGTCAGTCAATATTTGCTTTTTATATTTAGGTGCACCTACATTGGGTGTATAAATGTTTAAAGGGTTTATCCTCTTGTTGGATTGATCCCTTTATCATTATGAAATGTCCTTCTTTGTCTCTTGTTAAACGCTTTATTTGTTTTTTTTTGTTTTGTTTTTTGTTTTGTTTTGGTTTTTTTAAAGATTTTTATTGGGGAATTGGGGGTATGGGAACAGCGCTGGGGAATTGGGGGAAGGGGAACAGACAAGTTTCTGTCCTTTTGTTCTTCACTCTAGTTGTG
>NW_017732569.1:322606-325783 GCF_001890085.2 Hipposideros armiger
TTATTTCCTATATATCACTTGTAGATATTTGGTCTGTGGTTACCATGTGCTTCATATAGACCAAGCTATGTTGATAGGATATTTTACGTTGATGGTTGCTTAAGTTCTAACATATTCTCAAATCACTACCATTGTTACTCACCCCCTCCACATTTATGTTTTTGTCATTATTTTTTACTTCTTTTCTGTGTGTTTATGTGTATCCCTTAATTTACTGTTGTAATTACACATGACCTTCCTACTTTTCCCTTTAATCTTTGTACTAGCTTTACAGTTGATTGATCCACTGCTCTTATTATGTTTGCCTTTGTCAGTGAGAGTGATTTTTCTTTGCAATATTTTCTTATTCATATTTTTTATCTTCCCCCCCCCTTCTTTTTCTTAAAGACGTCCTGTCAATATTTCTTGTAATACTGGTTGGGTGTTTATGTAGCTTTTTCTTCTCTGGGAAACTCTTTATCACTATTCTAAATGATACTTTGCAGAGTAGGGTAATCTTGGTTGTAGGTCCTTGCTTTTTATCCCTTTGAATATTTCATGACAACCCCTTCTAGCCTGCAAAGTTTCTGTTTAGAAATCAGCTGACAGTCTTACGGCAGCTCCCTTGTACATACCTAACCGCTTTTCTCTTGCTGCTTTTAAGATTCCATTTTTGTCTTTAACTTTTAGCATTTTAATTATGATGTGTCTTGGTGTCTTGTATGTCTATTTCCTTTGCCAGGTTAGAGAAGTCTTTATCATTATTCTTCAAATAGGTTTTAAACCCTTTGCTATCTCTCTTCCCCTTCTGGTACCCCTATGATGCGAATGTTGTTATGTTTGATGTTGTCCCAGAGGTCCCTTAAAATATTGTCATTTTTGTTTTATTCTTTTTTTTTTCTGTTCAGATTGGATATTTTCTCCTACCTTGTCTTCCAAATTACTAATCTGAACATCTGCTTCATCTAATCGGCTGTTGATTGCATCTAATGTATCCATCTTAGTTACTGTATTCTTCATTTCTGACTGGTTCTTTTTTGTGATTTTTATATCTTTCTGTAAGTTCTCACTGAGTTAATTTATTTTTCCCTTAAGTTCATTAAGCATTCTTATAATCAGTGTTTTGAATTCTGCATCTTGTCTCCATTTATTTTTAGTTCTTTTTCTGAAGTTTTTTTTCTGTTCCTTCATTTCAGACATATTTTTTTTGTCTCATTTGGGTTGCCTCCCTATGTTTGTTTCTATATATTAGGTAGGTCTGCTACATCTCCCAATTTTGGCAGTGTGGCCTTATGTAGTAGGTGTCCTGTGGGACCCCGTGGCACAGTCTCCCTGGTCATCTGTGCCATGTGTTCCAAGGTTGTCCCTTGTGTGGGTTATGTGTGCCTTCCTGTTGTAGTTGAGAATTGATTGCTTTTGGCACATCAGTGGGTGGGATTGACCCTCAGGCTGATTGGCTGCAAGGACTGTCCATAACTACAGCTGATGAGCTATTGTTCCAGGGGTGGGAGGGCTGACCCCACAGAGGTGGATTCACTTTAGCAGGACTCCGGTGCGTGCCTAATCCATCCTTTGATTGTGTCATTTGTTAGGCTAATTGGGTGGTGCTCTGGTGTGATCTGAAGCTAGCCATTTGGGTGTATTGATTCTGTGACCTCTTGGGAGGGGCTCTGATGCAGGCCCAGGTCAGCTACTGCCTGTGCCCTGTCCAGGGCCACCTGGTAGGAGTTACAAAATGGTCTGTGTTTGGTAACTGCCTATGCTGGGTTTGCAGACTCTTAGGAGAGGTTATGCTGCAAACTGAGGCCAGCTTCCACTACTGCCAAGCTTAAGGTCACTTAGAGAGAGGTTCAGGGATTGCTGAGACCAGCTGTGGCTTATTTGGGATTTGTGGACCATTGAGGGATTTTAGAAAAGTCTGCAGCAAGGGCCTAGGCAGACTGCTTGTGTGAAGCAGCACTGAAAGAGGTTTGGGCTGAATATGTGAGTTAGGTAGGACAGGGTTTTAGGAAAGCACCAGTGTGGGGCAAACAGTGTTAGCCAAGTTAATGGAAACTCAGATTTGGTGCCCACTTGTGCCTGCGGACTGTGTGGGAAGAGGGCTCAACAAAGGAACAATGGTACCTGCCAGAACTTCAGTCCTGGAGAGAGCTTCCCCTCCAGCCCTCACCCTAAAGCCAGACAATTCAGTTCCTCCCCCTATGTCCATGGTGCTTTTCAAGATGCTGTCCCTTCACTGGAGCTTAAAGCAAGTGTTTGTGAGTGAACGAGTCTGTGCTAGGGCCCTTTAAGAGGATAGCTGGGTCTACAGCAGCCCTACATCTCAACTGGATGGAGTCCTCACTGATTTTCACAGCTAGATGTTGTGGCAACTCCTCTTTTCAGCACTGGTGCTCCAGGCTGGCAAGTCCAGTGTGCAGCTGGGATCCCTTGCTCCTCACAGGTGGCCTCCACAGCCAAGATATCCCTCCCAATTCTTAACCGCCACACTTGGGTGTGGGACTAGCCCATTTTACGTCTCTGCCCCTCCTACCAGTTTCAACATAGCTCCTTCTTTATATCCTTAATTATAGGAGTTCTGTTCAGCTAGTCTTCAGGTGGTTCTCAAGGTGGTTGTTCTATAATTTAGTTGTAACTTTAATGTGGTTGCAAGAAGTGAGCACAGCATTACCCTCTCCACCTTCTTGACCAGAAGTGTCTAAAATGTTTTATTAAAGTATAGTTTACATACAATATTATATTTGTTTCCAGTGTACGACATAGTGATTTGACATTTATATACTTTATGTGATCACCACACTCAGTCTAGTAACCATCTGTCACTGTGCAAACTCATTACAATATTATTGTCTATATTCCCTGTGATATATACCACATTTCTGTGGCTTATTTATTTTATAAATGGAAGTATGTACATCTTATCCTCTTCACCTTTTTCACCCATCCCCCTCCCCCAGTAACCATCAGTTTATTTTCTGTATCTATGAATCTGCTTCTGTTTTATTCTTTTTAGATTCCACAAATGAATGAAATCATAATAGTGTTTGTCTTTCTCTGTCTGACTTATTTCACGTATCATAATACACTCTAGGTCAATCCATATTGTCACAAATGGTAAGCTTTCATTCTTTTTATGTCTGAGTAATATTCCATCGTGTATATGTACCACATCTTCTTTATCTATTCATCTATCAATGA
>NW_017732569.1:326968-402872 GCF_001890085.2 Hipposideros armiger
CTCTTCCCTGGCGAGGCAGATCAGTCGCTGGCCTCTGGACGGCCGCTCACGGCAGCTGGGACCGCTCACGCTGGCTGCTGGCCACACACAGTAGCCCATGGCAGCCCACTGCAACAGGGGCTGCAGCCTATGCTGTCGCCAGCGACTTCCGGCAGCCCGGCTCCAGGTTGAGCTGTTGTTCAGCATCTTAGCTATAGAGGGCAGTGTCACTGGCCCTCATATGTGGGATCTGAACCGGGGCCCTCTGGCATCCCAAGCCAGTTCCTAACCAACGCGCCACTCAGCTGGCCCTGTAGAAGCTTTTTAATTTGATGTAATCCCATTTATTTTTGCTTTTGTTTTCCTTGCCCAAGGAGACATAGTAAAAATATATATTGCTGAAACCAAAGTCAAAAAGCTTACCATTTACATTTTTTTCTAGGAGTTTTATGGTTTCAGGTTACATTTAAGTTGTTCATCCATTTTAAGTTTATTTTTACATACGGTGTAAGAGATTCAGTTTCATTTTTTGCATTTATGTATTCAGTTTTCCCAACTTATTGAAGACACTGTCATTTCTCCATTGTATATTCTTGGCTCCTTTGTTTTAGATTAATTGGTGATAGAAGTGATAGAAGTGAGGGTTTATTTCTCTATTGTGTTCTATCGATCTATGTGTCTGTTTTTGTACCAGTACAATACGGTTTTGATTATTATAACCTTATAGTATAATTTGAAACCTGGGAGCATGATATTTCCATCTTTGTCCTTCTTTCTCAAGATTGCGCTGGTTATTCAGGGTCTTTTATGGTTCTATATACATTTTTTTATTGTTTGTTCTAGTTCTAAGAAGTTTTTAACATCTCTTTTATTAAAATAGCAAGTCTTAAGATTTTCTCTGCCACAACTGACATAATGAGATTCACACACCACATTCAGACCTGTGTGCATTTCCCACACTCTAGCTGCAACCAAACCCACTTCTCATGCTGAAAACACATCTGATGCAAATGAGTAAAGATGACTATGTTATGGGGTCAGCCTGGCATTTGACCTAATCTATGTTTAAAAGACAATTATTCCTAAACTTCTGCATTTAAGAATTATTTAGTAAAATTCAGCAACAGCTTATAATAGGTCATGTGACATAGCAACACGTTTTACCTTCACAGCTACAAGTGCCAAATTAAGGGCATATTTTTAAGTCTACTATGGTTATCCTCATAATCAAGTACAAACACTTAAAGCTGTAACTTGAATACTTTAACAGTTATTAATTCATTTTCTGAACTAACTGTTCAGAAATTTCTCCATCCTTTTATTAAATTATTTCCATTTATAGCATCATTTGTCCCCAACCACCTACCCAACAGCTGCTACCAGCTTAAAGGCCACACGAGTGTTTGTGCATATGCTATGGCTAATCCTAGTATTCCCACAGGCCCACATAGAATTACACTGGCTAAAAGCCCAGCTGTCTTCACTGGCCCTGAAGAAGCTCATAACTGCTTTCATTTTCAAAAAAAAGCCTGCTGACAGTACTTTCTTTTAAAGTACTCTACTTTTTCTCATGCTCTCATCTTTATTTTTCCCTATACACATACATTTACATAATCTTGTGGACACTTTCAATTCCCTAAACAGAATCATTTAGTAGCTGGTCAAATTTTTATCTAAAGAACTTTAAACTTTTTGTAATGAGTTGGATTAACAGGAAATTCATATTATTGACTATGGTAGGCTGAATAGCCTCCCAAAAATGTGAATTTCCTAATCCCCAGAAACTACAAATATGTTACCTTACATAACAAAAGGGACCTTGAAGATGTTAGTAGCATTAAGGGTCTTAAGATGGGGAGATAATCTTGAACAACTGGGGTGGGCCTCATGTAATCACAAGGGTCCTTATAAGAAGGAAGCAGGAGGTCAGAAGGGAAGAAGATGCTACACTGCTGGCTTTGAAGATAAAACCCAGGAATGCAGGTCCAATTCTGCACCCAATTCCAATGTGTGTGAGGGTAGTTTCTCACACCACCAAAAATTCTCTGACACCAGGTGGGCATCTTACAATTTAATTCAGTTCTAACATTATCTATCTGGAGATAACATCAAATCTCACATGTTAAGGGCTCTCCCACAAGTCTATCCCCCAGACCCCCACTCCCCAACTTCATGTGATGCATAACTGCACTTATTTTTACAAATCACAATATTACAGCAGGCAGATTGTAGAAGATAAAAAAGTCAAGGAAACTTAGTCCTGTGGACCAATTTAAAATCTCTGATCTCCAGAAGTGTAAGATAATTAATTTGTGTTGTTTGGGCCACTAAAATTTGTGGTAATTTGTTACAGCAACAGCAGGAAACTAATACATTGGATTGCTATTATAAGCACTTTTTTTTTTCAACTATGTAATCACATGTATATTCCTGATTTTTACCTAGGAGTTTCTGGACCTAACTATTCTCAGGCCCCAGAACCAGATTTTGATTCTTCTAAAATTGATGGATGGGTACCCTTTCTTTTATTAAGATTAAATGTTATTAATTGGATTGACAAGAACAAAAGAAAAATTAAGTAGGCAATTCTGGGCTGACTTGGGAGGGGTGGGTAGTAAGAGATGATGACTAGAGGAAATCCCAGAAGACTTAGTCCTACCCCAGAAGAGTAACCCCTGTGTGACCAGGGAAGGCCCTTCACTTCGCCAAGCCTCAGTTTCCCCACCTGTAAGACAGGATTAAATAAATTCAATGGGTTTCAATCTTCTTCTGGGTTGAAAGTGATTTTGAAAGTGATGAAAGCCATGGACTTTCTCCCCAGAAATATTGGGTTGTCGGAAAAGTCATGACATATTTTTTCTGTTTTTCATTGCAAAAATGTGTCACGACTTTTCTGACAACCCAGTAAAAATCATGCATGCATATCCACACAAACTTCGATCCTCCAATTATAGGTATTGCCCTAGTTAAGGATCCATGAACCCAAGTTAGGAATCTATAGGCTAGATACACTCTAAACTCAAGACATCTGGGTCTGTTAAAAGGAATAATCAAATAGTATTTTTGGCTCCTAGTATTACCCACAAGCACCATTCCTGTGTCATTTTTGTATTTGATGCTAAAATACAACAATAATCAGAACAAGCTCTATTCCTGTATTAGCCTTGCACTCTTCTCTTGCTGCACTGAAATCCTTTGCGCATAGACTATATCGTGCAACCTATAGAATCTCAGGCTGGAAGAAATCTTTAGTCATATGACTTAATTCTCCTCTATTGTTCAACTCTGCACATACACCATCTCTGCCAGGTTGTCACACAGAAGTGCACAATCTTGGAAACTGCCCTTTCCATCTCCAGACAGCACTGACAGGCCTGTTCTACTCATCAGGCAGTAGAGGCTCAGTGTCAAGGGACTAAATGGTTCCAAAACTTTTTTAATGGTTCTAAAACTTTTTTAAGACAAGAACAAAAATGCAAAATGGAAATTAATAACAATTTCAAAGGCAAAGTTATAAAAATATATTCAGAAATGGTAAGCAAAAACTACATTTTGACATATTGTGAGGTGGTGCCCTAAAAGTAAGGGTGTCCAGGGCCCACTTAATTCTTGAATGGCTTGAGCTCTGACTAGTGTTTCCCCACACCTCTTCACCCCCAGTGTCACCTGAAACATGACCGTAACTTTTGCTTAAGATGTCTGGTTCTCACCCTTTTGTTAGTTAAAAAAAAGTTCGGAACTCTCTTTCTTACAGATGACAGTCATTATTTGTAGATGGCTAATAGAAACAGTTCTCTAAAACATACTTCAGATTCCTTCACCTGGTCATTTCTGAATCTATTCCAGTTTGGCCATGTATCTATTGCCTGTGGATATTGCTTTAAGATGATGACAATTATGGGGAAGGTGATGATGCAATTTTATTCATACTGTGAAAAATTGTGCCCCCGGATCTTAGTCTGTGGGTCAGCTGGGTTAACCAACTAATTGATTTTATGGTTTGGAAAAGATGGAGGTTCTACTCCAAAAGGCTGGAAGAGTCCTTCCAAGACCAATCTCCTTGCTGAAGTCCTTGCATTCTTAAGACTAAAACCATTTATCTTCTCATTTCATTTGAACTAAATGAACTAAATAAGCATGGTTTGCAAAAACACGTGTAAAAAATAATATAAACTGAGCTATTCTAAAATGGAGTTGGAGCTGCCATCTCAGAGGAACTGCCTTGCACATCTTACTCCTCATACCTTTGGAGTATTAAAACAGGGCAAAATAACCTTTGGACTGGGCCTAAAGAAACATTATAACCCAAAGAATTGTTAGGAAAGATAATAAAAAAGCATAAAAAAAAATTATGACTGCCAAACTGAAAATTAAAAACATTCTTCAGAATTAGCATCACGGTTAGCTTATCTGCACCAAGAGAAATGCCTTCCTTCTATTGATGTGATTGTTTCCCTTCCCTTTCTCATAAATATCCCTTGCCTTTGTCTCCTAATCGGAACACTATTTGGGTTTCTACCTGAGTCAGTGTGTCCCGAATGGCTGTTTTTTTTAAATCTCAAATAAATGCTAGTTGTCTCCCACTTTGACCTTTTATTTTTAGGTTAACACATGGATCTTTTATAGAATGACTTTTGTGAGTGACTCTATCCTACCTCCTCAGTCAGGTTTCTTATCTACAGTGGCACAGTCTCACCAGGGGCCTAAAATGAGAGAGGGGTCAGGATACACAAAGCTTTCCTTTGACACCTGTCCAGGTGGTCTCAGGCATACCCAAAGAAAGAGTACACCCTCACTTTTGCAGTAACAAGTTTGAGCAAATCACCTTTAAAGAGTATCTCATCACCTTTAAAAAGTATCTCTTAGATTTTTAAAAATCATTTTAAAGATCATTTACCCCAATCATCCTAATTTTTATTACTATTGTAATAATAATAACATTTTATGTAGCAGTTTATCTGCAATGTGCACTAAGGTTGTTTTTGAAGTTATTACTTCAAATGAATGATGAATTCTTTATAGTAACAAAAATATGTAAATAACCTAAATGTGCAATCATAAAGGAGTGGTGGGATAGCATGCAGCCATTAAATACTATGTTTATGAAGAGTGTATAGCAATACAGAAGATAACTAAATTATTAAAAGAAAAAACAATAGTTTATATAATAAGATTACAGCTATGTAATTCAAACAAAGGAAACTTCTGTTTTAAAACAAACTGGGAGGAAACAGACAACAATGTTAAAGAGTGGTTATCTTCATGCAAAGATACATTTTTTCTTCATTTAACTTTTATAATGGAAGGAAAACTCACTCAACTCCAAACATTCTTGAAAGGGAAACTGGTTGGCTATATTGCCTTCAGGGAATTGGAGTAACCAACAGAGGTGTCCTAGACAAGGCAAGATGGCAGCACTAAGATCCTTGTTCAGAGCTCTTGTGTCTCTAGCTTTCTATGTCTTAATTCTGAGTCCAACTGACTTCTTAACTGCACTTACCTCTACCCCAACACACACACACACGCACACACACACAAATAAATTAATAAAGTAGGACAAGCTTCCTCTGAAGAGCTGTTTGTGTCACCTAAGGCCCCTTATATTCTTCAGGTGATAGTCAGATGCCACATTCACTATTCGGCAGGAAAAAAGGAGAATTCCTTCATAACCAAATATAATCAAATTATCTCTGAAAAGCAGTGCCCATTCTCAGGATGATCAGTACTGTGAGCCACCCATGAAGCCTAGATTATCAAGGGCCATCATGATTCAGACCACAGAAAACTCAGGCAGGTCACCCCAAATTTGGGCTCTGAGAATATTGTCATGATTTAATCACAGGGTAGGTTTTTTAAGATAAAGATTTAGTACTACTTTAAAAGTGTGGCAGTCAAATATGGACAGGGTTGTGGGGAAATGGGAATGTAAATTTACTAGAGTCACTTTGGAGAGCCTATTAAAACTGAAAACAGCACACCCAATGGCACAGCAGTTCCTCTTCTAGCCATATATCCTAGAGAATAATCACACATGTGTACAAGTGGACATAGTCAAGGATTTTAACTGCAGAAATGTTTGTTTTTATTAAAAATTGGAAACCACAAATGTCTTTCAACAGGGGAGTGAATAAATAAAATTGTACATATTTATAGGATGGAATATTTACCAGTTACTGGTGATTCAAAAGATAAAAAATGGTGATTCATATAGCATATGAGTCAACATAGATATATATACATGTGGGCAAAAGAAATAGATATTTGATATTTAAAAGAAGTATCTACAGACTTATAGCTCCCATAACAATAAATATCAAAAACATGTTCAATGAAAAGAGAAAGTTCTAGAATGACATCTGAAAAATGATACTATTTCTGTAAAAAAAAAATCGACAAACTAGACAGCTGTACATTTTGATAAGTGCAGCTAGATCTTTGCAATAGTGCAAGAACATTCTAGAATGAAACACATTAAAATCATAACAGGGATTACCTCTGGGGAAAGATAGAGGTGACTGAGACTAGGGATGGGAAAGGTCAAAAGGGATTCCAGCTTCATTAGTGATATTCTAATTTTTCAAAGGTAAGTGCATTCCAGTGCTGCTTGTGTATTTACAATTCCTTTTTCAAAGTCTCATTAGTTATTTAATCCTCTACATTTCTTATATCCAAGAAACTAAAAACATGGAGCCTTCTGTAAGAAAGTCTTCTTTTACAGCACCACACCCAAGTCCCCACTCCTTTGCTTCTGCCCTTCCCACACCCAACACACCCATTAAGCCAAGTTCACTGGTGTTGTGGGAAAGTGCCCCAAAGCCTTTGCTTACTTTTACCACCCTCCTAGGGACCACAGCAAATCACATTGACAATGACTCTTTGCAGAAAAAGAGGTGGAAATGTCATTTTGTTAAAAAATAATCACATGGACTTTATCCTTTTTCTGATGATTTTGAAAGCAAAGAATCTTTTGAGTCTGGCACCAGCTAAACCAACAGGAGAAAAGAAGGCAACTCCCCACACTTCATACCTGTCAAAAACCACTGCAGAATAAGCCCGCTCAGCAAATATGATATCCGCAGCCCAGAACTCCTTCGTGGCCTTCAGACTCCTGCCTTTGCCTTCAGAAGTGAAGACCTCCACATTCTCCATTCTCCCTATTGTCATCTCCCAGTCTTTCAGGCAGCACTGCAGATACTTAGCACGGAGCCAAGTCTCTTGTCATTGCTATTTCAGCACCTTCAGTATCTCAAAGAGCAAGACTATAAATGGACAAGCCACCTCCCCTTCCCTACCCCCTCTCACCCCTGATCCCTCACCTCCCCCTCCGCCACTTTTCCTGGAGGCAGAAATGGGCAGGCTAGAAGACAGCAGTGTGGGTGGGGTGTCATTCATCACCCAGCAAAACTGACCGAGCAGAAAATGACCATGGACTGGTGTGGCTCTAAGATTGGGCCTGAAAACTTGAAAAGTTCCTTTGCAAGAAGCTCAGTTTTGGACAGCAGTAGGGCTGAGCTTTAGTTAGAATAGGAAGCACTTCGTCAATAGGGTATTTTTAGCAGCCAGATGCCTCTATCAATCCAAAGTAGACAGCTGAAAAAGGTCCAAGAGGAGAGGTGATGCCTGCTGCTCTGGGGCCCTACATCAGTCAGGCTTACACTTTCTCAAGTGAGATGGCCCCTGTCTCCCTATTTCCTCCCCCAGGTGGACTGTTTTTGGAAAGCTAAAAGTGGATAGCAAACACTAAACTACCCCTTTGGCATATACATAACAGTACTATTTAGCTCCAAGGGGTATCCCTCTTCTCCAGTATTACCTGGGGTTCCCACAGCACCCCCACCAGGGCATGGAGGTCTGGGAGTTCCCTGATAACTCCCAGGTGTGTTGGGTGCAGGCTGTATAATGAGAGGAGGCAGGCCTTGAAAATAAAAACCTTCATTTTTATCTTTATATAAAATCTCCCTTTTAACAAGTGTTTACTGCCAGGAAAATACCAATGAACTCTGTTCTTCTAACCCAGCAATGGAGACATTGAAGGGACAATTCTAACATCTCCAGTGAACTAAATACTAATTCTCACTCAGGTTGAAAAGAAAGACACTTGCAGATCTGGGGCTATGGCTTATC
The DNA here is from genome assembly GCF_001890085.2 of Hipposideros armiger. NCBI lineage: Eukaryota > Metazoa > Chordata > Mammalia > Chiroptera > Hipposideridae > Hipposideros > Hipposideros armiger. The sequence continues at coordinate 335,072 of NW_017732569.1, forward strand.
TTCCATGTAATATTTTTAGTTTCTGGGATGCATCTATATATGGGAACTCTGTGCTCTGGATCTCCGTGACGGTTTTCAAGCACTAGCTTCTGAGATCTACATTTGAATTCTGGGCCTACCACTATGACTTTGAGATAGAACCTCTAAAACAGTGTGAGAGTTTCTACCTCTCTGGACTGTCGTGAATGTTAAATGAGATAATATGTATAAAGGATATAGCACAGTGCTTGATACTTCACAAAGAATTTATGGCAACAACTATGTATAGTGCCAGCTGGGTACCAGACTATTCGGGGGGATCACTGCATAAATTATATAAATGTCTAACCACTATGCTGTACACCTGAAACTAACATACAATAATATTGAATGTCGGGCCGGCCGAGTGGCTCAGCTGGTTAAGAGCTCGCTTGGGAGCACCAGTTCTGAGCAGCAGGGCTGCGGTTCGGATCCCACATTGAGGGCAAGTGACGCTGCGCCCTCTACAGCTAAGATGATGAACAACAGCTCGACCTGGAGCTGGGCTGCTGTGAGTTTCCAGCGACGACGTAGGCTGCAGCAGGGTTGCAGTGGGCTGCCGTGAGCTATGTGAGTGGCTGGCAGCCAGCGTGAGCGGCTGGTAGCCGGTGTGAGCTACCGGGAGCCGCTGTGAGCAGCCGACCAATGACCGGCGACCGATTGCCTCACCCGGGAAGAGCACAATGATCATACCAACAAGGGCCAGTGAAGCGATGTCCTCCACAACTAGGCTGAAGAACAAAACAGCAATTTGTCTACCTGTCTGTTCCCCTTCCCCAATTCCCCAACGCTGTTCCACTCCCCCCAATTCTCCAATTAAAATATAATAACAATAATATTGAATGTCAACTATAACTGAAAAAAAAGATAGCTATTTTACTTTATTTTTCCATCACATTATCTTCCCAAAACTATCAAGATGTGCTAGAAATTCTAATGTGTTTTCAACCAAATTGCATCTCTTAAAACTCCTTTGAATCTTGGAAGCAAATCAAAAATCCTTTGACAGACCGTATATCCTGATTTATAGGTCACAACACATAGACCCTGGAGCTAAAGAATACCTTAGTGCGAGGGTGGCCAGTTAGCTCAGTTGGTTAGAGTGTGGTGCTGATAACATCAAAGGTTGCCAGTTCAATCCCTGCATGGGTCACTGTGAGCTGTGCCCTCCTTAAAAAAAAAAAGAAAGAAAAAAAAGAATACTTCATTGACTTCTGATGTATCCAGAAGAGTAAAACAACTTAAGACATTTAAAGTTGGGTGCCCCAAAAAGTAAACATCGCATAATTCCAAGGGGGAGAAAAAGATTAAAAAGAAATTCTTCAATCCAGGTTAGCTTCAAGTAAATGCTCTTAGACCTACATTGCCTGGCAACTCAAGGCCTTGCAACAACCAGAAACTTCTTAAAAAAAAATCTACCTGCCCTAAAAACAGAAAGAGAAGGAGCATTAAGCACAGTGCTTTAGTTATATCTGAGTTTCAACCTTATCAGGACAAGTATTATATTATTAAAGTATTACAGACAGGATAATGGCCCCCCCAAAGGTGTCCAGGTCCATATCCCCAGATCTGTGGATACATTAACTTACATGGCAAAAGGGACTTTGCAAATGTGACTAAATTAAGGATCTTGAGAGAGGGAGATTATCCTGGGTTATCTAAGTGGGCCCAATGGAATCACAAGAATCTGTATAAGACAAAGATAGGGGGTCACAGTCAGAAAAGATGTGACAATGAAAGCACAGGGTCAGAAGAGAGAGATATTTAAAGATGCTATATTGCTGGCTTTGAAGAGAAAGGAAGGAGCCAAACTGCAAGATAATAAATGTGTGTTATTTTAAGCCACTAAGTTTGTGGTACTGTGTTACAGCAGCAACAGGAAACTAACACATAAAGTATTATACTTTACTCTCACTATAGTAAATATTATATAACATCTCTTTTGCTACTCCAAAATGAAATTCATACCTAATTTACTAACTCATATCTAAAAAAGCATGAATTACTAATTCCAATGGTCTGAATGTTTGTGTCTCCCCCAAATTCATATGTTGAAATCCTCACCCCCAAAGATGATGGTGTTAGTAGGTGGGGCCTTTGGAAGGTACTTAAATTATAAGGGCAGAACCCTGGTGAATGGGAGTAGTGCCTTATAAAAGAGGCTTCAAAGAGATCCTTAGGTCCTTCTCTTCCACTATGTGAGGACACAGCAAGAAGTCTGCAACCCAGAAAAGGCCTTCACCAGACCATGCCGGCACCCCGATCTAGGACTTCCAGCCTCCAGAACTGTGAGAAATAAATCTCTGTTGTTTATAAGCTACCCAGTCTCTGGTATTTTGTTATTGCCACCCAAATGAACTAAGACACTAACCTAACCTAATAAAGGGGAAATATAGTGAAAGTTATCTTATAATAAAATAATATATATTCACTGTAAATTAAATATATCACTGTGCTCACTGTGTATATGCTTGGGTGCAACTACACTAGAAAACATGATAAAGTCAGATGTTTGCTCCTAAGTAGAATTACTGTGATAGTGAAAGCTAAAAATGTAGGCTGATTCTAGGGACACAAATACTACACAGGGCATTGTTGTCTGTGACATGATTTTCTGAAATGGTGAATGACTCTTAGTCAAGTCCTGAACAAAAGAAAGTATAATCTTCCTTTAGTTAACAAGAAGTTGCATTCCTGGAAATTTTATTGTATTTTAAAACTTAACAAAAACTACTCTATAATTAAATAAGACAGAGTCCTAGACTCAGATAATTATAAACAGGGTTTTCACCTACCTGAAATGAGCACCTGGATATCTGAGATTGTACAGGATGGGCAAAGAGTTTTCACTGTGTCAGGGTGTCCCTTGCTTCCCAAGACATCTAGTGTCTCTGTCCAAGATCAACAAGACAAGCAATTTTCAATGGAGGCAAGTTCCACCACTTAGGGGGCATCTTAGAAGTGTGAAGGGAACATTTGGTTGTCACAATGATTGTGAGGTGCAGCTGGCATATTGTGGGGAGAGCCAGGGCCATTAAGAAAGGTTTGGATTGGGCCGGCTGAGGGGTGCAATGGTGAAGAGCAGGCTTGGGACGCCAGAGGGCCCCGGTTCGGATCCCACATATGAGGGCCAGTGACACTGCCCTCTACAGCTAAGATGCTGAACAACAGCTCAACCTGGAGTTGCAGGGTATGGCATAGGCTGCAGCCCCTGCTGCAGTGGGTTGCCATGGGCTACCGTGTGTAGCCAGCAGCCAGCGTGAGCAGCCAGCAGCCGCTGGGAGCGGCCATCCAGAAGCCGGCAACTGATCTGCCTTACCCAGGAAGAGCACAATGATGGTGCCAACTTGGGCCAGTGAAGCAACGTCCTGCACAATCAGACTGAAGAACAAAAAGGACAGCAACTTGTCTGTTCCCCTTCCCCCAGTTTCCCAATAAAAATCTTAAAAAAAAAAAAAGGCCGGCTGAGTGGCTCAGTTGGTTAAGAGCTCGCTCAAAGGTTTGAGCCCTGAGCAACAGCAGTTCGAGTCCCGGCCCGAGCTGAGCAGCCGCTGAGCTGCCAACAGGTGACAAGTTGGCTCAGCTAAAAAAAAAAAAAGGCCGGCTGAGTGGCTCAGTTGGTTAAGAGCTCGCTCAAAGGTTTGAGCCCTGAGCAACAGCAGTTCGAGTCCGGCCCGAGCTGAGCTGCCATTGAGCTGCCAACAGGTGGCAGGATGTCTCAGCTAAAAAAAAAAAAAAAAAAGAAAGAAAGGTTTGGATTCCTGTGGGAGAAAAAAAAGAAAAACTGGTGGTGGGAGACAACAAGGAAAGATGAGCAAAAAGTTTTTCCATAGAATTTGTGTTGATATGCAACATAGCAGGGTCCTGTGTCCCTTTCCCCATTACCAGCCAACAGCCTGATAACTAATGCCAACATCCCTTGTCTTGTAAAGCAACTGTTGCAGGATATGCTAAGGAAGGGTAATGCCACATCCCCAGTTGTGCACCTCAAGGGCAGAAGAAGGTGACATGAAAAGGCCAAGAGTGGGAGCTGTTTGGGGGAGTTATCACAAGACTAGACATGGGCTTCAAGTATCCTCTCACAGTAAGCTTCACTTGTTAACCTGCATCTTGGGTAGACTATGTTCCCAGATTCCACACTGCAGCCCCTAAATCTTTTTGTTTTTTCAGCTGAGCTATCCTGCCACCTGTTGGCTGCTCAGCGGCAGCTCAGCTCAGGCCAGGACTCGAACCGCTGTTGCTCAGAGCTCTCACTCTCAAGCGAGCTCTTAACCAACTGAGCCACTCGGCCGGCCCTCCAAATCTTTAACGATAGCCTATACGTATTCATATTACTGTTCTGAGTCTTTTGAGGAAATAGTCTCAGAGGTCTTGAGAGAGAGATTGCATTCCCTTCAGTTGGATATGTTACAATTCAGGGAATATGTACAAATAAGTGGGAAGGTAGAAATGTAAATAAAACCCAGAGGAATGGTTTGTGATTAGTTTTGAACCACTGGGACAGTTTATGTGCCTGTATTAATACTGTGGCAGCTGATCTACCTACCATACCCTGGAAATTCTCAATCATCCCCTCTAGTGAAAAAGACCCACAGGCTGATCCCCATACTTGCAGAGACCACCATCTAGTGGCAAATCAAGGCAGCTGCAAGACTTTAAATCTTTTTTTTAAGGTCTGATTTAGTACGAGAACAGCCGTTTATCACTGGTTGTGACCTCCTTTGTACTGGAGCTAAAGTTCATTTAGGCCAGGGTTCAACAAGGTTCCTTTGGGTCCATGAACTAAGTATGGTTTGTACCTTCTTTAGTGGTTGGGGGTGGGGGTAGAGGTGTGGAATCAAAAGAAAGATATTTTGTGACACATGAAAATTATATGGAATTCAAATTCCAGCCACCATAAATAAAACCTTATTAGAAAACAGCCGTACTCACTTGTTTACATATTTCCTATGGCTTTCTTCACACTACAATAGCAGAGTTGAATATTTGCAACAAAGACCATATGGCCCACAAAGATAGAAATATTTTCTATCTAGCCATTTACAGAAAATATTTACCAACCCCTGCTTCGTAATAGTTTGATGCCTTGCAATGTTAAATATGCCAGGAGGAGCTCACTGCTTCCAAGTGCATTCACTGGCTGATTCACCCATTCATTTCAAAATCATTTTGTGCCAAGATCAAAGAAAAAGTTCTTATGCATATCTAGCACTCACATTCCAGGATGACAGTATCAGGTTCCCTACTTAATAGTCCATTATATCTGTATAATTACATCATTGACAAAACTTCACACTCTCTCTGGTTTCTGTGTTCTTACTAAAATAGCATGCTTGCTTCCATCTTTCTAACTTTGGCTCCAAGAAATTCTTAGCTGCCAATTGCTTTCCTCCCAAGAATTCCTAAATTCACTCATTCCACATGAATTTATCTGCACATGTATCAGGCACTATGCTCAGTGAGTGTCCTCGATAAAAGATGAATAAAATGTAGGCCCTGTCTGCAAGACATTGACCATTTAGAGAGGATTAGGGCAGAGCATGTAAAGATGGTGAGAGAGATACAGGAGGCAAAGGGGAAAGTGTATCCAGGGAAGGCTTCAAAGAAGTGGCCAGAGAAGATTAGTGGAGAGGAGGAGAAGCAGAACTGGAGGAGACCATTTCAGGCCCAAGGACCACAGCAGCATGAGCAGAGATGTGGAGGTAAAGAAACAGCATGACATGCGCAGACAACTACAATCTGTTGTGTATAGAGGGAGCTACAGAAGCACATTTATTATACTTCTGTTTATCATTCTGGGACCAGATTATTGCCTTTTATGTCCTAGTATTTCACATACATTTCAATGTTATTCTAACAGCAACATAACAGTTTGAATGCTTGAAATTGTCCTTTACCTACAATACTTCACATGCTTTCACAACACCCTTTGAGGTGGGTATTATCAAGACCTCCTAGTTAAAAAGCAGCAGCATCTCCTAAGTATAAACCCCAGAGAAACTCTCACGTATGTGCACAAGGAGACTACACAAGAACGTTAGAGCAATTCTGTCTGTAAAAGCAAAAATGGGGAACACGCTCAGTGTCTATTCATAGGAAAGCAGATAGCTCATGGTATATTCATACAGTGGAATGTTACAGAGCTGTAAAAATGAATGAATTAGAACCTCGCATTTCAGCATACATTAACATAAAAAATGGTGGGTGATAAAAGCAAATTGCAAAGGAATAAACAGTATATACTGAGGGTGCCAAAAAAATGTATACAAGTGGACACTTTGGTCAGCGTTGCTCAAGCAGTTCACTGTAATCAGAAGTGTCTGGATGCTGATGGTAACCACTTTGAGCACCTCTTGTAATTGCAGAAGTTAAAGATGACTTGTATTCATTTCTTGTTATCGGTATATATTGAGTATTATAATTTTAATAGTTTTTTCCTTCCTTAAAATGCATATACATTTTTTTTGCCACCCTCTGTATAATAACATTGATGTAAAGTTTTAAATCATGCAAAGCAATACTTCATTTTACCTAGGGATACATACATTATTATTAAAAGTATAAAGAAATGCATGAGAATGAGAAATGCTGAATTCAGGATCATATTTACTTCTGAGGAGAGGAGTTCATTAGGAAGTAGGGAGAGAGCATTCCAGGAAGAGGGAGCAGCATATTCTACAAGTTGAGTTATGCAATAGCTTGGTATTTACAGGAATCAGCAAAAGTTTAACGTTGCTGGATCATAAAGCAAAAGCAGGCTGGGGAGGTGAGGGTAATAGGTAGATAATGAGATCAGGGAGGAACACAGCAGTCCGATAGTACTAACGTTTGACTTCTCCAGCAGACAATGGGGAGCCAGTAATGGCTTCTAGATAAAACCCTTTGGCAGTATTATGGACAGTAGATTGGAGTGGTCAGAGGGAGGATATCAGTTAGGTGTCTATTGCCATGGTTCTAACAAAAGATGACGAGAACCTGAAATTAGGCAATGGCACTGTGACAGGAAAGGATACCCAAGAGTAACTTGCACAGTGTACCTGGGACATGCCCATCAATAGGAAAATGGGTAGAATATTATACAGTAATGAAACGAATAAATAACAGCTATATACCACAGCTTGGATGAACCTCAAAATGTTTAGTGAAACAAGTCCCATAGAGAAAGATATAAATCTTATGAAATTCAAAAACAATCTAAACCTTTTTTTAGCTTCACATACATGTGATAAAGATATATATGTAAGGAAATAAATGACTACAAACCAGGTTAGTGATGTTTTTGGGAGGTGGGGAATAAGATGATGAGATATACGCTTGTGTATTTGTGTGTGTGTGTATGTGTATATCCATATATGGATATATTGACAGAGGTGTCATTTATGGACCATTAACGACAGCATATCTTGACCAAGGATTTTGCTTAATCTACTCTGTACTAAAGACCTTAGCAAAGGAGAGAAAAATAAAGCAGGAAATGATGTATTTTTCAGATGCTCTGGAGGTTAAAACCCACAGATTCCAGCATTTTGTTTGTTTTTCTTAGTTGGTTTTAGGTTCACGCTCAGAAAAGTGAGTGGCCCCACGTGCTTTATTCCCTACCAATGGTTTGGCGTAGGGGCGACTACGAATGAGTGGTGACCGCCAGGTTACAGCGGAGCCCCGGAAGTGGGTGGTGAAGGGGGCGGAGCAAGCAGGAAGGCGGGGCTAGAGGGGCTCGCCGCCATGGCGTTGGCGCCATCCAGTCAGCCGCGGGTGGTGGCGGCGACTTCCCCTCAGGAGTCCCGGTCTCCGCCTCCTCCTTCCACCTCGCCTGCTCGGCGGCGGAGGCGGCGTTGGCGGCAGCGGGCGTCCTTGCCTCTCCGCCACCTCCACCTCGGCCTTTCCCTAGGCCGGCGGCGTTGGCGGGGAGGGGGACAGTAGTTGTAGACGCCCGCCCCTGCCTCAAAGAAGGTGAGTTCCCGCCCCGGCGGCGGGGGCGGCCCGGGCTTCAGCCCTTCAACTCCGCGGCCCAGTAAACCCCTGCGCGCCAAGCCCGCTGGGCCTGTCCCGAGTATACGAAATGGCCGACAGCGTCGGGGCCGGAGTCCCCTCACCACCCGCCGCCCGCGGAGAGGGGCGCCAGGGCCCCCAAGTGGAGTGCGGAGGGAAAAGGGACGCCTCAGCCTTCGGAGGAGGAGGAGGAGGAGGTGTGAGGGGAAGAGGTGGCCAGCAAGGAGGCTGGGGCCTGAGTGTCTGGGAGAAGGAAGGGGCACTGATGAGGAAACCCCAAGACTGAGGAGACAGAGAGGGGAACAGGCCCGAGACGTGGGAGGAAGCAAACCTCCGCTGGGTGAAATGCGACATCCTGGCAGGTAGACAGAAAATGAGAAGCGGAGTTAGCAGTGTGGGCAGAGTAGGAAGTGGCGTGGGAGCTTCAAGTTGGACAGGCCCTGGGTGAAGGAAAGAGGGGCTGAGGTTTTTGAGGGATCACTTGGGAGAGTTTTCCCTGACTTTTTGAAGGTAACACCCTATAAAAACCATCTTCTAAGATGTGCAGGCCTATCTTGATCGTAGTCTGAGTGTTAATAGGTCGCTCCCAGTGGCCAAGATAGCAAAGCCGGGTATTAGAGCGGTGAGAACGGACTTGATTTGGTTTACCCAGCGGTGACTGGGCGTTTTAAAGGGAAAAGAAAGGAATGGGAGAGAAGCGGGGTTCTAGTAGATTCGAGGAAGTGACACATGACCAAGGGCTGGGCAGCGTGAGCGGAGTCAGCTGTGTCTGCTTGCTGGCATTCCGGAAGTTAGGACTCTGCCCTCCTACCGAGACGGGCGACAGGCCTCGCCTCCCTGATGATCGCATTTCAGAGGCATGACTTTCAGGTCCTGGGGAGAGACGCCACGGAGTTGTAGGCGATACACATTTTCAAGGGTAGGCGGGAGGATTCACAGCCGAAAGCCCTTTTTAGTAAGCGCTCTTAAAAGGAGACCAGGTACCTACCCTCCCATCCGGAGTTGGCTGGAACAGTCAGTCAATTTCTTCTGACATCCCTGAGCTCTTCCTAACAAGCGCAGGGACGGCGTCATCTCAGGTATTCCGCCTCAGGCTGCTAGAGGCCCTGGTTAGAATTTGGTCAAGTCTCTTTGTGCTGCAGGGGTTTGGAAGGAGTGATCCTGCCAAAAGTTTTTTTTAAGTTCTCACCAACACATTTCCCCTAACACGAAAAACTACTTCCTGATCATCTCAATCTAAGAAATGCGAACAGCCTATGAGATAAGGCTGTAAGGCAGTTTGGGAAATGATTTTAGATGAAGCTTGAATCCAATGCAGAGTATTTCAGTAAAACTTTTAGCCATCTTTAATAATTTTTAGTATTTGCTGTATTGCCTTAAGTTGCTTTTTTTGTCTCCATAGTGAAAGAGGGTGGAAGCCAGAGTATTGTAGAATAATTTAATTACTTTCTCCTGGAGGGACACCAATAAATATAATAACCTCATAAAAATAATTTCATTTTTACCCCCTTCCATAATATATTCTATTTTTGTGTGCTATTCCATAATCGTTCCTTTACTTTTTTTTTTATTAAAGTTTATTGGGGTGACAATTGTTAGTAAAGTTACATAGGTTTCAGGTGTACAAAATCTTTTAAACTTCATTTTGGAGGAAAAGCAAAGTAGTAAAATATAAATTTCTTAAAACATTTTTGTGTGCACTTTATATAAATTTCATTCACTAAAAAATGGAAATTAAAAATTCATTGAAAGCAAATGATGGTCCATTAAGTATCTTAGTGAGGACAATTTGGAAGACTAAATTTAGTATCTTCAATCAGTGTGGGTTAGTATCATTGTTCTGATACAAAAAAATATAAGCTCTCCTGGATTTTTGTTCATAGCAAACATCCTGCCTCTCACCAACAAGTAAGCCTGAGTAGTTTATAGGTGTCATGTCTACAATAAAATTTGACTCCCATAACCAGATCATCGGAAGATTTGGCAACAGTCTCTCATGGAAAAACAAGTTTTGCCTGACGTGGCATTTTCTCTTTGTTTTTTTTTTTTTGTGATGCCTGAATATGTGCAGAATTACTGAAGACTTGATGTCAGTTCACGCAGTGCTAGCATCCTATACCACTTCTGAGTAGAATAATGAGAATACTGGAATAGGAGTCTTGACTAGTAATAGGTTCTAGTGCTAGTTTCTCCACTAGCTATATGACCTTGAGTAAACTCCAAGCTTTTCTTTCAACTTTTCAAAGTCCAAAACTACTTCTTTGAGTTTTGTCATCTATGGGGAGGAGGAATTGGATTAACCCAATTGAGTGGTTTTCAACCAAGGATAAATTTGTCCCTGGTCCCCACCCAGAGTACATTTGGCAATGTCTGGAGACATTTTTGGTTTTCACCATTGGGCAAGGAAGGTCAAGCAGAGAGTAGAGCTACTGGCATTGGTTTGGTATAGGCCAGAGATGCTGCAAACATCCTAAAATGCACAGGGCAGCCCCTGCGCCACACACACACACACACACACACACACACAAAACAAAGGATTCTCCTACCAAAATGTCAGTAGTGTTGAGGTTGAACTCTGTACTAACCAAACTGAAGCCATTTAAAGTTCCACGTTGATAATCATTCCACAGCTTGGCTATGTACTAGAATGGCAATTCATAAAACATGAAACTTTGACCTATAATGGCCATCAGATGACATTCAGAAAGTAACGAAATCTCTATTAAGAGTTAGGATTGAGATTAGTCAGTATGATTTGAAAAACAAAATAAATTTAGTACCTAAAAAATTACTTCATTGCTTTATTTCCTGGTAAATATCCTTCATTAACTATTCAGTTAACTGCTACTTAGCAAATGGTAAATATTTGATAAATTATTTAAAACACTAGTAAGACTCAGTATATATTTAGTTTAGATATTTATAAGAGCCTTAAATAATGGCCAATTAAGAATACATAAACAAAAAGAGAAAAAAGAAAATGTTGCCTGTTAATTTTTCTTAAAAAATAAAAATCTGTAGGAGATCCCTCCAAGAGGTAGTAAAGAATTGTCATGCTTCCAGTTACTAAAATTTCACTCTCACTTTCAAAATCCTGATGGCTGATTTGAAAAGCATCTTTATTCATTTTCACCTATAGCTGTCATACTCATGAGGAGCACATCTGTATCAGGCTTGATGAACAGATGTCAGTAAGGATTAAAAATTGGCAAGCAGGGAATATATAGACGGTATAAGATTATAAATAGGACATTGACAAATTAAACTCAATTAACAAAAAACAAAAAAAATACCACGTCACCAGACTTACATGGAAAAAAATATACATAGAATTTATGACTAAAGTATCAAGGTTTTCCTGGATACTTTATAATTCATTCAGTGAGGTTTCTCAAATATTTTGACAGTTAAAATTTTTTTCATTGAGTTACACCTGAAACTAATAATAAAAATAAAATTAAAAAAAAATTTTTTTTCATTGAGTAACAATATTCCTGAGAAATCTGTAAAACCAAAACTGCAACAAACAATTGTTGCTTACCTGCCTTTTTTAAGGAAAAAAATAAGTAAATGGACTCAGTTCTAGAATGAAGGACATGTTCAACTTACAGAATCATTAATTAACCTATTTATATAACAATTACCTAAAAATGTTTTCCTTGTTTTTTATGATATTAAGCAGAGATTCAAGTGAAGTGACAGAAAATCTAGCTAATAGCCCTTCTTATATTTATTCAGGAAACATGTATTGAGCTCCACCTATGTACCAGGTACTATGCTCAGTACTAAGGATATATGGATAAATTAGTCACGGCCCTTTTAAAGAGCTAAGCAGTAATGTTTTTTAGTGCAATTAAAGGGGGTGAGTCGGGGGAGGGGGTGGAGAGTAACTGGAGAAAATGCAGTTTTGAATATGGATTAGCCAGGCTCCGGAGACATCAGGAGTAGTTCGTTGTTTTGTATAAATCTGTGCTCTGCTCAGGATATATCTGCTACAGACACACCAGAGTACATTATGATGCAAATCTAATGTTGGCAGCTGGATAGAATGATTGTGGGGCAGGAAGTCTGGAAAGACATTAATGATTATTTGTCAGTATCAGATCTACTGCCTTTACTAGGTGTCAATATGAAAAATATTGACTAAGCATGTTAAAATGACTAACTTAAGATTTCCTCTGCTATATTCATCACATATATATGTTAGGACATGAGCACTAATATTTTCCCCCTTCTTACAGACCTATTCACATTTATTAACCCTTTGGAAGGAATGGCATACATTTGATGGCATTCTGATGTAAGATGGCTGCCTTGGGTCCAAGTAAAATTAATTTCACAAGCATGATCCTTGAGCCAGCTAGCCATAGGGTACTTAGGAGTATTGATGTTCAAAGACTTAGTTAAAAACCTAAGTTTTATATAAAAGGTGTAACTAGTACTCCCAATTAATGATTTTGTTAATTCCTTTGTATTTAGTCATTAGAACTATGCCATACTAAACCCTTAGTTCTTTTTATGATTGTTGTATTAGTATGAAACAGCTAGAGCTGGGAAACTCATAGGTCAGATACTAACCTCATTTCCGGAAAAAGCAAGGTTAATAATATAGCTAAAAGTATTCATGATGCTGACAGGTACTGGGCTGCATTTCTAGCACAATTAAGATCTCTAAAAACTTAAATGGTGTTTGACCTTCGGGGTAAAAAGGAATAAAAGAACATGCAAAGATAACAGGATCAGCTACCAAATGTCCTGAAACTTATTGCAGTGCTCTGCTTAGTCTTTCCTAAGATTATAATGGTATAAGATTGCAAGACTTAAGAGGAAGAATAAGGGAAGGATGTCTATTCTCACCACTTCTGTTCAGTATTGTACTAGACGTCCTAGCCATACAATCAGGCAAGAAAAAGAAATAAAAGGTATACAGACTAAAGAGGAAGAAATTGCACTGTCTTTATTTGCAGATGATAAGATCATCCGTATATAAAACCTCAAAGAATATAGGAAAAGGCTACTACAATAAGTGAGTTTAGCAAGGGCACAAAATACAAGGTCAATATTACAAAATCAATAGTACTTCTAAATGTTATCAACAAGGAATTAGAAATTGAGATTTTTTTAATACTATTTATAGTGCATCAAAAACCGTAAAATACTTTTTCGTAGCTTTAACAAAATACAGAAACTGTTATATAACATTGCTGAGAGAAAGAAGATTCATATAAAGGAAAGATGTAAAACATCTTCTAATGCTTCTTAGTGAATTAGACTTAAAAGTATAGAACCATGTCGTTTATTTGGTGTCTTTATTAAAGGTGAAGAATTGAGCTTACTTACACCTAATACTAACCAAATTAACATCCTAATTTGCTCAAAATTTTCTTGCTTCAAAGATTAAAGATATTTAATAAACATTAAAAAAGACTTTGTGCTGTATTATGTTTAAATGCCATATCACAACACAAATAATGTGCTGTGGGGTATGAAAATTTTTATTACATTTTTCACTCAAATTCAGTTGATTTGTTTATCAAACCTGATACTTATTTGAGACATCTCATACAATGCAAAAAATCAGGTTTTGCAATTTCTATATGGGTTGTTGAATTGGAACAAATTCTCTCTGACAGGTCTAGAATTAGGAAAAGTAGGGTAGTTCTTAGTATTTTATTAAGATATATTTTTAGGTAGTTTTGAATTATGAGTAATTCGTATTACTCATGTATTTCATATTTAACACAGTAGTTTGTGTGCAGTGTTTTTATTTCTTTAACTTTCACAATGGCTTTATGTCTCTTTACTGAAATAAAAAAGACCAAGCTTTGTACAGCTGTTAAATAAGAACCTGCATAGTTTCATTTCTCCAAAATAAAAGATTCCATGTTCTTTCTCTTTCTACTATGATATCTTTTGTGGAAGTAAGTGGCACTGTGGGTGTTCATCTATAACTAGGCTTGTAGTGTAGGTGCAGTACAAATAGGAACATCAAGTTTTCAGAATTTTGCTAGATTTTTTCCCCAAAATTTTAGAAGGTACATCTCAAAAATACTACAGATGAGTTTCAGCCAACACAAACTATTTCTTGCTTGGGACCTAATACCAGCCTGTAAATAGTTAATAAAGTAGCTAGGATCCCTATTTGTTTCTGCTTGATATTCCATACTCTTTGGGGTATTAAAGTATATAGAAACACTATCACAGGACATAAACTGAAATCTTCAAAGAGTTGGTTCAAAATCAGAGCAATCAGAAAAGACAATAAGGGTAAAGTCCAACTTTAAGCTTTTATTGTAAAAGTCCCTCCAAAACATGAGCTGGCTCAAAATACAAAGAATTAGGTAATCCTTTCTGGCACACCTGCCCTGTTTACCTTTATTTGACTTTCTGTAGTTGACTACAATAATTGGTTAGTTAGGAGAACGTTTCACTATGACAGTTAAATAGATGAAATACTAAATAACAATAAAAGTAGCTCATTCATACAGCTCTTACTATGTGCCATGCAGTCTTCTAAGCACTTTATATACTTGAGTTTCCTTAAGGCTCACTACAGCTCTTTGAGGTATTTGTTATATCCCAATCGTAGAAATGAGGAACCTGAGGCACAGAGAGGTTGAAACACTTGACCAAGCTTACACAGCTAATAAATGCCAGGACTAACTCTAGAGTCCCTACATCTGGCTCCCAGGAACAATGAGGTAAGTAACATAATATGACAGGCAGTAGCTCTGCATAGGTGACTTGGCCTTCGTTAAATAGATGACCTTTGTGGAAACAAAGCCAACATTTAAAAATCCAGTTTAATAAATTAAGCTGGAATTATTTTTTTTTTAAGATTTTATTGGGGAATCGGGGGAAGGGGAACAGACAAGTTGCTGACCTTTTGTTCTTCAGTCTAGTTGTGGAGGATGTTGCTTCACTGGCCCATGTTGATATTATCATTGTGCTCTTCCCAGCTGAGGCAGATCAGTCGCCGGCTTCTGGACAGCCGCTCACAGTGGTTCTTGGCAGCTCACACCGGCTGCCAGCCAATCACGCTGGCTGCTGGCCACTCACCATAGCTTATGGCAGCCCACTGCAGCAGGGGCTACAGCCAACGCCATCACCAGCGACTCATGGCAGCCCAGCTCCAGGTCGAGCTGTTGTTCACCATCTTAGCTGTAGAGGGCGCAGCGTCACTGGCCCTCATATGTGGAATCCGAACCGGGGCCTGCTGCTCAGAGGTGGCGTCCCAAGCCAGCTCTTAACCAACACTCCACTCGGCCAGCCCTGGAATTATTTCTTTTTTCAGAACACCAATTATAGATCTTTAAGTTCTCTAATAACACTTTACTAAGGTATACTGACAATAAACTGTACATATTTAAAGTATACAAGTCAATGAGTTTTTGACAGGTGTACCGCCATGAAACCACTATCATAAACAAAATGCCAAATATTTCCATCAATCCCGAAAGCTTTCTCATACCCCCTTCACTCCTGTCCCTAGCAACCACTAACTTGCTTTCTATCACTTTAGATTAGTGATAGATTAGTTTGCATTTCTAGAACTACTTATAAATAGAATCATACAGTAGGTACTCTTGTGGTTTTCATTCGGC
Organism: Hipposideros armiger; assembly: GCF_001890085.2. Lineage (NCBI taxonomy): Eukaryota > Metazoa > Chordata > Mammalia > Chiroptera > Hipposideridae > Hipposideros > Hipposideros armiger. The sequence goes on from NW_017732569.1 coordinate 350,683, forward strand.
ATGATAATTTTGAGATTCATCCATGTTGTGTGCATTGCTATTTTATTCCTTTTTCTTGCTGAATAATTCTATTATATGAATATACCACACTTTGTTTATCCATTCATCTCTTGACAGACATTAGGGTTGTTTCAGTTTTGGAGCTATTACAAACAAAGCTGTCACGAACATTCATGTACAAGTCTTTGCATGGACATATGTTTTCATTTTTCTTGGACAAATACAAGTGAAATAACTGGGCCATATGGTAGATGTTTAACTTTTAAAGAAATTGTCAAACTGCTTTGTAAAGTTGTACATTTTAAATTCTAATTAGCAATGTATGGGCTTTCCAGTTGTTGGACGTCCTTACCAACACTTGGTATTTTCAGTCTTTTAATTTTAGTAATTCTAGTGATGGTGTAGTAATATCTCACTTTGGCTATATATATATATATCTATATATATATAGATATTCTTTCCTGAAGTGTCTGTTCAAATCTTTTGCCCACTTCGAATTGAATTTGTCTTAGTGAATCATAAGAGTTCTTTGTATAATTTAGATATAAGTCCTTTGTCTGACATATGAAGTGGGAAGGAATATGTTCTCCCATTATGGATTGCTTTTAATTTTTTAATGCAGAAACATGTAAAGCCTAGAGATCAGAAAATGTTTTCATTTTCAAAAGGGAGAAATATTATAGATTTCAGAATGTGAACTGAGGTTTTAAATTAGAAAGACAGCTGAACATAATGGTAAAGATTCTGGAGCCCAACTGCCTTTGCCATTTACTAAACTTTTCTATACATCAGTTTCTTCTATAAAATATGGATAATAATAGTACTCAGCCCACAGTTCTTAGCAGGATAAAATTAGTTGCTATTTATAAGTGCTTAAACATGCTACATACATAGTAAGAGCAACACTGGATAAATGTTACAGAACAGATTGCTTGTGAATGAATTTAATGAACACTCAAAGGCAGTGCAGATTTACTAAAAGCACAAGTGATGCCCTGCCTCATTTTCTTGCATGAAAATATGGTAGATCAGAGGAAATTTGGTACCATATTTCTTACAATGAGGAAACATTTCCATGAAGTTTTTGAGGTGTTCAGCAGTGTACTAGGAAGTACTTGAAGTTTAAATAGCACATTTTATTTAAAGATTAATTAAAGACCTTATATAAAATGGATGTTATAAGACTAGAGTTCAAGAAATTCATGTGTTTTTAAGGTAAACCATGAAACTTGAAATGCGTTTTTATTTTGTGTGTGATTGGTCTCTTGGCTATGTACCCAATGTAGACCTCTTGGCAATAAGAGTTCACTTTCTGCCTATAGAATGCTTTGGTCAAAATGGTTAAAATTGAGAACCATTGCTGTAGAAAGAATGTTTCCAGTTTAGGACATGTCATGTATCTTTCAAATATCAATGAAATGGAAAAATAAGACTTCTATGTAGTACACATAGATTTGAATAATCAGACCCATAAGAAGGAGGGAAGTAAAGAGTGGAGTGGAGAAGCATCAAATATTCAAAAAGATGCTGAATTTAATTTTAGAATAAATTCAGACTCTATCAAATTCTTAATATCTTTCTGATTAGAACCATAGATTGCTGATGAAAAGATCAATCCTAGATGCAGGGAAAGGATTCTTTGTAGAATGCCATGGTATTATCTTGCTTCTGTCCTACTTAAAGTTTTCACCAGTGACATGGGTGAAGACATAGACTGAATGCATATAAAAACTATGTGTGGGAACTGTAGCTAATGTCAAAGATTAAAAGAAGATAAAAAGAATTTGAATTTGAAAGATCCTCATGATTGGAGCAGTGGCCTAAACCCATCACAAGGTGAAATGTAAAGTCCTGCATTTAAAAGAAGTAATCCATTACATTAAGTACCAGATGGGAGAAAATAGGCAATATAGGAGGAGAGGTGCTACCTCTAGGATTTTAATGATTACAAATGTCAATAGAAATCTGTAAAATGACACTTACTTTAAAAAACAAAACAAAACAAAACAAAGCAAAACAGCTAAGCTAAATAAAATGGTAAGAATGAAAAGTGTCCAGACTAGGGGAAGTGATAATTTCACTGTACTCCACAATAATCACCATCTGTGTTCTTCAAACCAAAGAATACTGCAACCTTTGTAATGAATGCATAGAATTCATTATGCAAAATAATATAAAAAAATAGAGCTAGCATCAAAATTTTCTAAGGGAAGATTTCTCCAACACCTGGAATTTACTACCATGCCTTCTTTCTTTTCTCTAATGGTTCCAGTTGACCACCATGTTCACAGAAGTTTGGTATATATACTTAGTTCAAGTGCCCAAATATGTTAATTTGCAATCTTAAGTTGTAAGGAATTTCAAGGTACATAGAACACCTGCAAGTCATTTAAAAGCAGTTCCGCACAGAGGAATTGAACATATAGAGAAATGGGACACAGAGGGAAAGAAAAGATGTGAAAGATATTATTGATGGAATCTGAGTTTATTTCAAAATCAAATTCATTTTTTGGAATATTATGCTTCTCCACTTCACTCCTCACTTTCCTCCTTTTGGGGAATAACAGCAATAATAATAACTCTTCTCTTCTTTCCCTTCGTCATTCTGACAAAGGTAACATTACCTAGGATCAAAGCCTCAGGGTTATCCCTGCTTCCCCACTCTGGTATACCTGCTCTCCCCCAGCTATCAAAAATTCCTTTGATTCCACCTGTAGAATATCTCTTAAATTCTTCCCTCTTTTCTGTTCTCACTACCATGTTTCTGGTTCAGCCCAGTAATCTCTTGCCTGCAACACCTTCCTTACCAATATTCCCATTTGACTCTTTTCTTCCCCTATTGACTGCAGAATTAAACTCAAATGCCCAAATAAGGCCTATCAGAATCTGGCCCCACTCTTATAGCACTGTATTTCACTGCCTTCATGCATATCTTGTTTTATCTAACCAGATATGACTTTTATAATGTTCTTCCCTCCTCCAAAATACCCTTTCTTCACTCATTTTTTTCTTTGAATTTTACCCATCTCCTAAGGATGTACCAACTTTATTCTCTACAAAGTCTTTCCCAAACCCCTCAGCAAGAAGATGTTGTACCTTTCTAGGTCTTAGAGCACTTAACACATTTTTGTCCTGCATTATAGTTCTTTGCCTATGATCTTTACAAAATTGTAAATTCATTCATATTATCATTTGTCTTCTCTTATTTATAATTCCCAATGTGTGGAACAACTATGTACCAGCTGTGCCAAAAAAATGTATACACATTTTAAGAGATGTTATCTATGCTCAATCAGTAGTTCACTGTAATCAGAAGTGTCTGGACACTAATGGTAACCACTTTGAGCACCTCTTGTAATTGCAGAAGTGAAATGTGACTTGTATTCATCTTTTTTTATCAGTATATATTGAGTATTACAATTTTAATAGTTTTTTCCTTTCTTAAAATGTGTATACATTTTTTGGCACCCTCTGTATATACAATGGAAAGAATCAAGATAAATTAAGGTTTAAGATTCAGATCAATCAATTAACACATGTGGCAATTTAATTTCTTTGAATCCTGATGTCTTAATCTTCAAAATGTGGGAAATTCCAGTTATCTTGCAGAGGTAAAAGACTGAAAGAATAATCTAATATCTTGTTAGGCAAACAGTAATCAATATTCACCTCTTTTTCTTATCCAGTTTCACAGTACCCACCAGGTACTCAATAGTGATAAAGTTTAATAAAGCCCAAAGGCATGGAAAACTTGAACTGAGTAGTGTTACAGGAATTGAAAAATGAAGGGATAGATTTGAAAAAAAAAAACATTATAAAGCTAGAATTAACATGAGTCCAGACTTGATAGGAAGAAATATGGCTGAGATTTTTAATTTGGGAATATGATACTGTTTCATGGAGATTAAAAAAATAAGGAGCTCGGTGGGTGAAGGTCTTAAAGATGACTCCAAGTTTCTTACCCTAGTGTCAGTTGTCAACGTAAAAGATGTCCAAACCTGTAGAGAATTTTTATGAGTTTATTTGAGCTAAACTGACAACATATTCCAAGGAGCAGGATCTCAAATGCTACAGAGAGTAACAGTTTTGCAGCTTTTTTTATGCATTTGAAATTAAGGAGGTAAATCAGGAAGATAGCATGGAGGTGGAGGAAAGCAAGGCAGGGGTTGGATTACAGGATAGTTAATAAGATTATGTGCTCTCTTGAGGGTGGTTACCTCTTATTATAAGGTGTGTTAACCTAGATGCACAGAAACAATGGACAGGGCTTGCTTAAAGCAAAGGTAAGCCTTTTAATAAAGAAGTTATAAGCCTGGGCCTGACTACCCACCATAACTTGCCCAGTTAGGAATTTATGATCAGATAACCCTATGAGGTTACTTTCCATAGAACACCGCCTCCCCTTTTCTTTTTTTACATTCACACAGCTTAGTACATTAACTTTTAGAAACGAGAAATCTAGTATTAAGGGTTGAATAGAGAGGGAAATCATTGTTCTGTTTTAGAGTATCTTGAACTTCTAAAAGACTAAGTCTTCAGTAAACTTTCCATCTATACTAAGTTTTGGTTATCACCAAAAGACAATATTTACCTGTTCTTATTAAAGATTTTTAATAGAAAAATCAATGTCACATCATCATAATCAGGTTGTATATATTAACTCTGAATCAAGGGAAGTTCTGAAAGCCTTTTTAGTTAACCTTTTAAATTTGCTGACTTTAGAGTCAAATGTAATTATATACTTTAAAACAATTAAAAAATAATTTAGAGAGATACTATATATGAGAAATATTTTAAATATTCATCAAGTCCTTTCTAAAATGTTCCTTATTTACATTCTTATTTTATTTTTCATTTAGTTTTTTTTAATTTATTTTATTAGTTTCAGGTGTACAACAGTGCAATAGTTATACTTTTTTACCCCTCAAAGTGACAACCCCTCTCCCCAATCCACCGCCCCACTCCCCACCCCACCCCCGATATCATACGTATCTATTACAATTCCGTTGACTCCACTCCCACACTATACTACACATTTATTTACAATTCTTGAACATAATGTTTTTAAGCAAACCTTTTAATCTGTACACTGGTACTAAAAATTAAGCTTAGTTTGAAGATATCCTGTAGAAACTTTAAATTAAAATTTTGGGGTTTTTTCAATTACAAAGTAATATATGCTCTTTGCAAAAATTAAAACAATACAGACTTGTGCAGAGAGCAAAATATTAAATGTTCTCACCTACTCCTTTCCTAACCCCATTTCCCAGACCCCATTAAGTTTAGTGTATATCTTTTCAGATTATTTTCTATGGGTTTTGAACTAACACACGGAATCAGACAACCAAATCAGACTCACAAGAATCAGTAACATTACCTAGTATGAAAGTTGACTAATTACTTCAAGGGTACAAGCAATCAAGAGGCTCTAATGAAACAGAGATGTCTAGTACCTGAAAGATGGCTCCTTCCCACATTGGTCATGCATCTCTGGCCCAGAATAATAGATGAGGTTTCTAAGTGAGGGTCACCTCACAGTGGGAGTGTGTAAATTATAAATCATCTGCATTTCATATCCCAGAGAATTGTAGAACTTATGTGACATTCATCAGGGAATTACACCTCAGAGATCCTGGATTTATCTACTATTGGTAATCCTTAGCCAGGGACATCTTGCTAAGAGCATTCCAGAGATAAGTTCCGTTCCCTTCCTCCTGCAAATACTGTTAGGCTCTTTACTCAATGGTCCAGAGGTCACCTGCCTTCTTTCCTCTTCCTCCTACCCTAGAAAGGGGTTATAGTCCAACTCCTTTAACTCCTTCCTTACAGTAAATACATAAGTATATATTTAATTTTTGGTTCTGTATGTTGAGTGTTTTTATATTAAAATTGGATTTTTAGATCAGTAGATCATTAGGAAGGTAGGTAGATATAGTTCTACATCTTGTTTTTTCCCCTTAATATAGCATATGGACGTTTCTCTATGACAGTACATGTGGTTCCAACTCATTCATTTAAATGGATGCATAGAAAGTATTTTGGTGTTCCGTGATTGGCATTGTATTTATAAACTTGGAAACGTCTATAACATAAAATTTCAACAGTTAGGAACTTTAGGTAGTTGAATAGACCTCAAGTATAAATGTAGTAATTTTGCCATGTATTATTGATTGTGATGAGAAACACTTCTAGCAGAAGTTCTGGAAGTGAATATGTGAATATAACTATAGCTTTGAGTGGCTTGTCTGAGCCTTGTTTAGTGAGCCTTGCTTGTGGTTGTGTTTGTACCAACTATGGAGGTCTGTGGTTCCCCCATGGGATTCTCAGATGGCATTAGTGGTATAACTAGAATCAGTGACTATTTTAAAATGGGCTGCATTTCTTGATGTAGTTCTCTGTAAAAAACAAAATTCCAAGGCTGGATTTCTCGATCCAACCTTTCAACACTGGTACCCTAGATAATTTCCATAAAGTCCAGATCCCTATGGATACCCCAGTAACTTCTCCTTCAGAATGGTATTTTCTGGACTAAGTAAAAATATATTACCGTATTTAATATAGAGGCTTACTAAATGTTTTCATACTAAAATTCTAATGAGCAAAAAGCTAGTACTATAGTCTTCCAAGCACTCGGGAAATGAAGACGTGAGGTGGTATATGAAATGATATATAGTTGAAGATTAAAAATACTACCTTAAATGTTTAATATGACTGTCTGTCTTCCCTCCATTTATTTTATTCATAGATACCAGATTGAATGAACAAAGACTGAACTTTTTACAGATACTTTTTGTAAAAGGCATATGTGGAATAAATAGTAATATAGTTTGGAGTCACAAAAGATTTCACATTATGAAGTAGATTGAAAATAAATGATTTCTAATTCAGGATTATTTCTACTGAAGCTGATATTTAATTTAAAAGCAAGCAAAACTATTCTTAAACTCTTAGTTCAGACTAAATATATTAAAAATTACTGGTGCTATCTTCAAAAAAAAGTGTACATCTGGGGTCATTTTGTTCTAAAATAAACAAAATATTAATTTTCTGGGTAAAATACATGCTCAAAAAGTGCTTTACTTTCAGATTTACAAGAAGCAAAATGATAAATTCAAAATGGATTTTGTGAATTTTCAGATGATTGATCTATGTTGATGTAATTCTAAACTTTGAATTATTTAATCTTTATAACAAGATTGTGGTGGGTTTCAGGTGGAGTATTCAGGTGGAAGTGGAGTATTGGACAAAAATAAATATTGTGATCTCCGTATCATGTTTTTTAGCTCCCCAATTGTTGCAGTCTCACTATTTGGGGAAAGTCTGTGCTAAGAAACTGAAGCAATTAATGGGTGAATATGATCAGATTTCTCCACCAAGTTCTCAGCCTGATAAGGGTAAGTTTCCATTTACCTCTTGATTGATCTCTGCACTATCTGTGGTCTTTCGGGACTGGCTTCTTTCACTTAGCATGTGTTCAAGGTTCATTCAGGTTGTTGAGTGTATTAGTAGTTTATTCATTTTTATCATTGATAGTATTCCATTGTATGGGTATATCACCATTTATTTGATTTATCCATTCACTTGTTGATCAACATTTGGGTGTTTTCCTTTCCAGAGCTATTACAAATAGAACTGCTGTGGATATTCATGTAGAAGTCTTTGTATGGACATATATTTTCTTTTAGGTAAATGGCAAGGAGTAAAATAATTACCAGATCATAGACATGGTAGGTGTATGTTTAACTTCCTCAGAAATCGCCAAACTGGTTTTCATGTGGCTGTACCATTTCACACCCCAATCAACAATGTAAATGCCGGTTGCTCTACTTCCTCATCAACACTGGTACTGTCAGTCCTTTTCATTTCAGTCATTCTAATGAGTGCATGCTGGTATCTGATTATGGTTTTAATTAATATTGACTTGATGACTAATGATATCTTTTCATGTGTTTATTGGCCATTTGTATATATTGTTTTTTGAAGTGTCTGTTGAAATCTTTTGCTCATATTTAATAAACTATTTGTTACATTATTCTATTCAGAATTTTTATACTATTTAATTTGAATAGTAGCTAAATTTCTGACTCATCAAATTAGGCTTCATGTAGACTTTCTTTTTAATCTCAAATTTTCACATAAGATAGCTGATCATTAGTGACTCTAGAATGCTATGTCCAGCTTACTTTTCTTTTAAAGGGAAGAAATGTTCAGTTCTGCATGGGTTATGCTACATCTTAAGTTTTGGAGAGAAAATGTATCACCAAAAATATCTAGGGCATTATCTTCTCATAATGAGTACATTTTCTGCTGTATTTGTATTTATGCAGGATTTTAGGTGGCGTAAAGGAAGAGAATCAGGAATAGTGCTATCCCCCCCCCCAAAAAAAGAATCACAAACAAACAAAAACTAGTATATCTACTCTGAATTTCTTCTGAAACTTTTCTGTATATCAATACACCTGCCCTCTCAGCTTTCATCTCCATTTCCTCTCTTAACCCTCCCACCAGTAGTTTAATAGAGAACAAACCAGAAGGCATTCTAGAATGCCATTTTCACCAATCAGACTAGGGGAATGAAATCCAAGCCCTATTACAGAAGAGACAGATGGAACTCTTCCCTCATCTTCCCTCAAGCCCTACACCGAAGAGTTTTGTCTCATAGCTGAATTTCTGATTTCCAGCATTCCCAAACCATTTTATAAATGTCCTTTTACTATTAAGTTTTACAGTACTCTAATCAGGTGAGTATGTAGGTCTATTTAATTTTGTTTGGGTTAACTGAAGATTTTAAAGATCAAATTACTTCTTCATGATTCTGTTACTTCTCTTAGAAAACAATATACAAGAAACTGATTAATCAGAACTTTAGAAAATATATGAACATTTAGATCAGGCCACCCACCATGGACATGTAGTCCTTATCCACACATCTCTACGTGCCTTACATTTTCAGCTCTACAACAGAATCCTATATGTCAGCTCCTTCCTGCCATCTTGTGAGTAGCCTGGGAGATATTTGACTATCCTGATGTTCTTTTTTGGCATATAACATCATGATATTTAACTTTTATGCTGAATTAGGTTTTAATTTGTTTGGGCTTTAATTTTCTTTTAAGCTCTCTTAAGAACAAAGGATATTCCCAGAATAAAATAATCTAGTAATAATTTTCTCCTATCTTTTCTACAGAGAATCCCTCATTGTCAGCCTAATGAAGCATTCAAAGAATACATATGATTCTTTTCAAGATGAACTTGAAGATTATATCAAAGTGCAAAAAGCCAGAGGCTTAGAACCGAAGACTTGTTTCAGACAGATGAGAGAGGACTATTTGGAAACCTATAGGTACAAAGAAGAATTTGATTCCAGACCCAGGTATAGAATGTTTGATCAAAGACTCCCATCTGAAACCATCCAGACCTACTCAAGAACATGCAACGTTTCACAAACAGTGGAAAACCAGTTCCCTCAGTGGCTACCAACTCATTACCACAGGCAGAGACGAGACTCCCTGAGCTACTGTCAATTTGCCAGGGATCGTTTCTCAGAAAAACCAGTACCCCTGAACCTTAGTCAGCAAGAGTATAATTATAGCTCATACAGTGTAGAACCTGGAGTTCACAAGCACCTCTCCTCAGGAAACACTACCTGTGCCCATCAAGCTACTCATAAACAGATACATCAAAAGAGAAAAAGGCACCTGGAAGAAGACAGAGAAAAACCAGAGGAGAAGAGACCCAAGCATAAAAAGAAAAAAGGTTGTGATAAAATAGATTTAGACAAACACAAGAGCATCCAAAGAAACAAAACAGAGGTAGAAACAGTCAGGATTAGTACAGAAAAGCCTAATAATCAAAAGGAGAAAAAAAGCCGAGGTGTCAGCTCTAAGAAAGAGGAACGTAAGTGTAGAAAAGAGAAAAAGGAGCAAGGCAAAGAAAGGACAGAGGAGGAAATGCTTTGGGACCAGTCTATCCTTGGATTTTGAAGCTCTTGAGTTGATTCTCCTGAGGTTAAATTGAAGAAATAGTTGAGGAGGAGCTTGGTTTTACGATGTTCATGTTCATACCACTTTTCTCATGTAAATAGGTACTTTAGCTTGTAGCAAGGCCAAGGGAACAGAAAGTATTTATTTAGTATGCTTGATCTCCAACATGGAAATTACTTTTTCCTATTTTCTAAAAGTATTATTACATTTTTCTTATATAAAATGTAATTTCCCTTAATGAGAGTGGTTTTGCTTTTATTCATCAAATTGCTATGATGATAGAAGTATTTTTCCCTTGGGAAGTCATTTATTTTAAATTGGAGGATTAACAGGCTTTGTAGAATCTATTGCTTCATTGGGTTTGGGGTATTTTTACTCATATATTCTATTGGTTTTCTCTATACAGCAATTTAGAATGATTTTTTTTTCCTGTATTACATCTGTGTTTTGTTTTATTGAAGCTCTTTGTATTTTCTAGATTAGAAAGTGGAAAATGAAATACATTATAATAAAAATAAGCTTAGGTTACATATAGTTTTAAAAGTTTCAAAGAGTCTTTATATAAAATCAGTTTATATTCTGAAAATGTTTATAATAAAGTGTACTGATTTATACATTTCTTGTTCTGTATCAATGATCTGTTCCCATTCAGTGATGATTTTCTTCTGGAAAAGCAATAATTGAGCAGTTTGTACTTAAGCGGCAATTTGTTGTTGGTAGGTCACACTTGACAGTTATAAAAATTGCTTATCTGCTGTACCTTGTTTATTCATATTTAACCCAGTTTCCCCCTCTCTCCCAGTCCTCTTGCATGGAACCAGTCTCCCTACCTTTGCTGGGCTGCTGCCTTACTCATCCCTGACCCCTCTCTAAGTCACCACCTTGCCTAGCCTCCTACCTCATTGGGCCCCAAGTAGTGAGGAGCCCATTTTATTTTAAACTGTGGCCACAAACTGTAAATCCATCGAGGTTTCCATAGTAAGTTTCCCACTCTCAGAGATGTCTTTTATATTCTTCCCTCTCTCCCAAAGCCTTCTCCTCCCTACAGCCTTCCATACAGGCCCCTTTCTCTCAGCTGATGACCTCACCTCACACTCACCTCACCTTCAGAGGGGGACTTACTCATTGTCCTACCACTAGATCTATAAACTTCCCTCTAGTATTCTGTTCTCTGATGTCTCTCCTGTTACCAATAAAGTTGTCCCTGCTCTTATTAAAGATCACTCTCCTTGTACACTGGATCCTATACCCTTTCACTTCTCAAGGACTTTGCACCATGAATATTTCCTCCTTTACTGGATCATTACATTAGTATGCAAACATGCTTCTATTTCCCCTCTTCAAAAAACAAAATAACAAAAACTCCCTTGACCCCCCTACATCCTCTTTCAGCTATCTCCTTTCTGTTTCACATCAAAACATGCCTACTTCAGCCATCCACATTTTCTCACCTCTGTTTCTCTCCTCTACCTATTCTAGTGTGGTTTCTGTCCCTACCACACTTCTGAGGCTGCTCTTGTCAAGGTCTCCCTCCAAATGACCTTGTTGTCAAATCCAATGGGCATATTTTATACTCAATTCAGCCTCTCAGCAGCTTCCATCTGGGGCTGGTCAGTCCCTCTTTCTGAAATGCGCCTCTCTCAGCTTCCACATTACCACTTCTGATTCTTCCTAACTCCATAGCTCCTCCCCCTCATGGTCTCTTTTACTGGTTCCTCCTCCACTTACCTATAAATGCACCATGTATATTGCATCAGGAGACAATTCTAGACCATTGCTCTTTCTAATTGCACATCATAAGTGATTTCATGATGACCCGTGGCTTTAAATTTATCGGTATATTGATGTTGTGGACTGAATGTTCCCTCACTCCCAAATTCATATGTTGAGATCTAATCCCCAGTGTAGTGGTATATGGAGGTTGGGCCTTTGGGATATAATTAGTCATGAGGCTAGAGCCCTCATGAATGGGATTAGTGCCCTTATAAGGGGCCAGACTGGTAGCTCAGCCACCCAGTCTATTATAATTTGTTATAGCAGCCCACACTGACTAAGACAGTCGATGACCTATATACATTTCTATTTCTGGACTAGATCTTCCTTTAGTTCTAGACTCAGATCCAACTGCATTCGTTGCTATTTACACTTAGAGCCCCACGAGCTCTTGCTTCCCTCACCACCAGTGATTCTTCCCCCAGTTTTCCCCACTCTTGGGAATAACAGCACCAGTTCAATTGTTCATGCCAAAAAATCACTAAAATCACACTTGACCCTTACTCCACTACAGCAAATCCACCAGGATATTCCTCATGGTTATATCATCAAATTACCTCTCCTATTGTCTAGCTCTCTTCATCATTGCCATCACCCTTTCCAGAGCCATCATTTATCCCTGTACCACACAGGACAAATAGGTCTAAGAGTCACAAAACTGGAAGAAGTCATCACAAGCTCTGAGTTGGTGAATGCAAAACCTGCAACAGAAACACGGAGAGATTAAATAGTGTTATGGTCATCTATACGCTGAGGATTTCAGAAATATCCAGCAAGTATGTCCTTCTAGAAGGACAAAGCCTTGCCCGAAAAGTGCTAGGTTGAGAAACCAAATTGAGTAGGGAAGTAACACTGAGGGTAAGGGAAAGAGAAGGTTCAGGCATTTGGAATCAAGGAACGGTCCAAGATGGAACAGAATTCTGATAGTACTGTAACAGCAAAACAAACATTTGGGGTAACAATACTACCTTGGCAGGCCAGACCTGTAGACCTGCAGAAATAGAGCAGAAAAACTTTTCTGAACCAGGAGTAGTTCTGAGAGGCAGAGAAGTCGCCATATTTTGAGCTCTTCACAACAAGGAGGGAGCCCTCAAGCCATGAAGCTGGGAAAGGTACCCTCAGCCATTTCCCGCTCCACAGAAATGTCCCCCCAGTAGTTCAGATTAATACATTTCATTTAAACTTTGGAAAAGAGGGTTGGGGTGGGGAATATGATCTAGCCACACATAAAGAGTCACAAGAGAAAAATAAACTGTAAAATATTTTGACAACAAGACACCAGTTAAATGTGAACACAAAGCATATGAAAACTAACCTAACACCAAACAAGGCTAAATAAGAATAAGAAAAGAGTTAAAGCTTTGAAAGAAGCACATACTTTTTTGTTGTTGTTGTTGTTTTTTAGCTGAGCCATCCTGCTACCTGTTGGCAGCTCAGGGGCTGCTCAGCTCGGGCTGGACTCGAACCGCTGTTGCTCAGAGCTCAAACTCTTAAGCGAGCTCTTAACCAACTGAGCCACTCGGCCGGCCCTGAAAGAAGCACATACTTGTAAAGCAGAAAAAGAACTCTGAAATAAAATGACTAGAAAACTCTGCAGCTGAAAAAGGACAATTAATTCCAGGGAAAATAAAATGTGCAGTAAAGAAAAAGGAATTACATTTACCAGTCAAAAATATTCATTGAGCCAGACATGGTGACTAAACAATGATCCTGACAAACATGGGAGAAAATTAGTGAAAGAAAAAAATCTCGGGCCGGCCGAGTGGCGCGATGGTTAAGAACTCGCTTGGGATGCCAGAGGGCCCCGGTTCGGATCCCACATATGAGGGCCAGTGATACTGCCCTCTACAGCTAAGATGCTGAACAACAGCTCAACCTGGAGCTGGGCTGCCCTGAGTCGCCGGCGACGGCGTGGGCTGCAGTCCCTGTGGCAGTGGATTGCCATGGGCTACCATGTGTGGCCAGCAGCCAGCATGAGCGGCCAGCAGCCGCAGTGAGCGGCCGTCCAGAAGCCGGCGACTGATCTGCCTCGCCTGGGAAGAGCGCAATGATGGTGCCAACTTGGGCCAGTGAAGCAACATCCTCCACAACTAGATTGAAGAACAAAACGACAGCAACTTGTCTGTTCCCCTTCCCCCAATTCCCCAGCACTGTTCCCATCCCCCCAATTCCCCAATAAAAAATCTTTAAAAAAAAAATCTCATAAATAAAAGTTAACAGGAATACAAAAGATTATAGACACCATAAAAAGAATAATAATCCAACAAAAGTAAAAATAATACACAAGACTTTTGTGAGAAGATGATAAAAGATAAGCAAAGGAGATACAAATATACTTGGAGTCTCTAAAGAAGACAACAACCAATGAAGCAGAACAAACATTTAAAACTGTAATGTTTGTTTATTAATGACAACAACATGCAAAACAGTTGCAGGTGTGTGTACAAAAAGCCGTTGACCTCGTTCAGCAATGCATGAAGTGTTCTGGATTATCAGAGCTTGGGCAGAAACTCTAAGACAGTTTTGAACTTTCAAACCTGACAACTTGGTTTTTGAATTCCAATTGTACACTTACAAGTTATATGTGGTAATTTCATTGTAGGGGGAAATAGCAGCAATAATTCTCCCTCCCTGCAGCCACCCTTTGGGTCGTCCCCTTCCACACTGTGTGGCTTGGTCTTATGACCAGCTTTGGCCAATGGGAGGATAGCAAATATGATGCAAGCTAGATTTGGAAAGTACCTGTGCTTGCCTCCATGCTACTTTTCGAACTTAGCCTCCTTGTACAAGCCCTGTTGAATAATGAGAGATTTGTGGCCACGGCCACGTCACCCAGCTGACATTGAACTCCTCCTTCCGCCCCCACCCCAGATACAAGGCTCCTTTGCCATCCAGCCCCCACTGAGCCAGCCCAGCAAACTCACAAAATTATGAGAAATAAATGTTGCTGTTTTAAATCATAAGTTGTTGGGTGATTTATGATGTAGCAAAAATTATCTTATACATTACATGAGTTTAGGTGAGTTTCTCCATCTCTCTGAGTCTCAGTTTTCTCATCTATAACACGGAGAATAGAACAATTACCCTTGGAGGGTTATTTTGAGGATGAAATGAGAGAATATATGTGAAGTGCTTGGCAGAGAATAAATATTCAACGTAATAAAAACAAACAACCTCTGCAGGCTGGAATGGGGTCAGCCCTCAGGCTAGGGCACATTGCTTTAGTACTTTGTAAGCAATCTAGAATGCCAGAGAAAAGCATGTGGAAGAACTGGAAGGATGGGGCAGCAGAGACCAAGACAGGAAGTTGTATGCCCAAGGTCACAGCACTGATTACTTTGGGAGAAGTGCTCCAGGCTCTTCCCTGCCACCCCTTGCGTCTCCCCTGGAAACAGTGGAGGCGGGGCCACTCAATGATTCAGCTGGTTCCTCCAGGAGCATAAAGGATGGCACTCTGCAGACAAGAAACAAACCAAAGAAAAGGAAAATGCTCCCAGGCAGGATGGATATCCAGATGTATCTTGGATTGCCTAGAGACCAGAGTCCCTGATAACTGGATGTTGACTCGGCCCTGGCTGACACTGAACAACACTGCACGTCTCATCCCCACAACCACTATAAAAGGAAGAGCCATTGCTCCAGCCATTTTACATGGAAGAAAGAAAGCTGAGACTCAAAGAGATTAAGTAATTTGTCCAGGGTTGCCCTGGAGCCCAGCCGCTTCTCTTTCCAGGTCTGTGGTTTGAACTCCGCCCCTTTGGGGAGCTGGGATAGAACCAGGAGGAGGCGTGGTGAGTGGAGGCACCTGGCACATAGGTGCTGGCTTGACTCCAGGGGGCCTGGGGGCTTCCTGCAGGGAGCAGGGTGAGGAAATGGGTTTACCATAGACCTTGAAGGTAAAAAGGCAGTCACCGGCCTCAGAGTATATGAGAGAAGATTCAGAGAATGGTGGGCATAGAGCTGGGGGGGCCTTCAGAAATGAGGTTATAGCCTTGGTCTGATAGGAGAAGGGGTAACAGTCAGTGGTTTCTAGGCAGAAAAAGAAGGCCTTGGACTGGTTGGCCTCGAAGGTGTGAAACTGGCCGTCAACATAAACATGTTTAGCATTAGGTCATAGAGCCTAAAGATATAGGCATAGGCTTTAACGAAATGTTTTCAGTTGCTTTGGTTGTCATGTGGTTTATAGTCAAAGATTACAAAAATAAATTTGTTACTTATAGTCAGAGATTATAAAGTATGTTAGTCATGTCCTAGAGGCCTGCCTGTAAAGCAAACTCCAGGAAAATATGTTTAAAAGTACACTTTGCTTGAGGTAATTTTTTAAAATGTAGCTAGTTAAGCACAAAACAATGATAGCTTAAGCAGTAACAAAGGTCACAAGATGTTTACTTTCTGCTTTTTGCTTTATAGATAACATCACTGATGCACAATCATGAGATATTTTGCAGAATCTTGGTTCCTCAACTTTGTTATATCACCCGACCACAGTGAGGACCACACACAGACAAGGTGACAATCAGGAACTAAATTAATCTAAGTAAAACCACTGAAGCTTACATAAGAACTAACCAATCAGCTTCACCTTCAACCCCTAACCCCTAATCCTCCAACTCTGCCTTTAAAACCCCTTCATCAAAAGCCATAGGGGAGTTCGGATCTTGAGCACTAGCTCACCAGTTTCCTGGCTTGGCCAATAAACTGCTTTAATTTCTCCACTGCAAAATTGGTGCTCAGTGTTTGGCGTCAGTGTTTGCCTCTATTGTGCCACCACTGCTGGGTAAAAGGTCCCCTCCAGAGCGCCTCCCCCCGCCCTCGGCGCTGACCTGTAGTCCTTGTTTTCACCACTCTGCTCTGTCTTCCCTCCGAGACTCAGGACACTGTGAGACCACCTTGTTCTCCATCATTAATTCGTATTAGTGACACTTCCACAACACACTTTCTTCAGGTGAATTCTGACCACTCTACCCGAAACAGCCTCGCTCCCCACTCTTACCGCCACCCAACCCCTAATTCCCTACAGTTCTGGGCAAAACTTGTGTTTTACACCACATTGGGGTCACTCTACAGCTTTCCAAACGAGCCTCGCCTAAGATAGCTGCATTCTTGCCCTAGGACCCACATGGCCACGCCCCCCGGGGCGAGGAGTGGGCGGGGAGTGCAAATTAACCGACGCTTCAGCCCTTGAGACATGCGCACAAAAAAGGATGTGAAAAGTCACTAATTAAACCAAGACGCAAACAAAAATATCTGCAGTAGAGGCTAAAATTTTCAATATAATATTCACATAAGAAAGAAGGTGAGATTTAGACTGAGGGTGAGGTTTCTCACCGTGAATTAAGATGAGTGAAGGAAGGAAGCACCTGGAGAGGGCCGGGCTTTTTGGGACAGACACAGTATCTGTTTTGATTAGCTTAATGTTTTAATGTGTTTTTTGTTTGAGGGCATTATACCGAGTAGAGTTCTGAAGTTAAGTAATGGAGTGAGAACTGCATGCCTAGTGAATTGTGAAAGCTCCTTTTGAGGTCATGGGTCACTTATATGTGGGGTTTTTGGGGGGTTTTGTTTGTTTGTTTGTTTGTTTGTTTGTTTTTTCAATAAATACCTGTACTGCTTTTGATCTGCAGTTGAGAGTCTGTGGATGCAGAGGCCCTGCTGTGTGAGCTGATCTACACCATTTTATGTAGGGGACTTGAGCATCCACAGATTTTGGTATCTGGGGGGTCCTGAAACCAACCCCCAGGGATAATGGGGTTCAACTTAAGTTTCGGGGGAGTCAAAAGTTATATAGGGATTTCCCGCTGTGTGAGGATCCATGCCCCTAACCCTCCACTCCCCCTATTCAAGGGTCAACACTGTACTACACTTGGTTTGGGGTAGAATCTATGAGTCAGTTTCTGGATTAAAAGGTATTCCCCATAGAACCTGTTGATCTTTCTATAGGTAAAATAAAATTGCCTTTGTAAAAGCTTATTCACACTTAAGAATTCAAGTACAAAGACATTGCTAAAGGTGCAGTGCTTTTGCATCGTCTATTGTTTATGGAGATCGGTTTATATTGTCCTTGGTACATTATGACAAGATTGCAGGAAGGCAGGGAAAACCTTGAGTTGTCCATCGAGGAAAGAACAGTTATAGAAATCTAACTGTGTGATTCTTTTTCAAAAGAGAAGCCGTGCAGCAGTCATACCTCACCTGTTGTAAACCAGGACAAGTAAGTTCTATACCCCCGGTACCCCAGTACTCTCAAAAGAGAAGTCCAAATGGGGAGTATGCAGTATTTGTTTCCCTTTAAGGATGAAATGAGCTACGCAAGAACTTTCCATAGTTGTTTGAACTTTCAGCATCCAGGGTAGTAGGTGAAGTCCAGGGGCAGCTGAAGGGACAAGAAAGAGTCATGGAAATAATGCATAAATTAAGTGAGAAAGGTGTATCTTTGGATTATAAGTGCACACCAGGGTTTGTTTCAGGGCTGGGAGAGCCTTCAGGGATTGGGATGGAGCAGGACTTGGTCCATTAACAGCAACGGAAATATCCCTTCTGATAGACTTCAGTATCTACACCTAGGCAACCAGCAAGAAGTAATTCCTGAGCCTTCCCCTGCTTTCACTTTAGCTAGTCTGATAGTCATCATGTAGCACCAGCCTTCTGTTTATTGGATACCTTCCCAGTGCCCAGAGTTTACAAAACAGCAGGAGGGGAACCCTACCCAGCATAGGGTGGTAGAATGGAATGAGGGCAAGCATTGGCCCTAAAATCAGAAGACAGGGTTAAATATGTTCATTACCGTAGGTGGCTGAGGGCAGGGTACTCTTTAAACCTTCATTTTCTTTGTCTTTAAAATGGGAATATAAAACAAAAACCTTACCTCAGGAGGTTATTTGAAGATGAAATGTGCCAGTGCCATACTATACATGTTAATTGAATCAGAATATCAAATACTTAGATCCTAACATTAGGGAGCCAATGATAAAGTGTGAAATTTCATGGTGCTGAGCCTGAGTCAGAACTGCCCAAAGGTGAAAGCGGTGCCCAAAACATACTGGAAGCAGGTGATGAGCCTGCAAAGGCTGGGCGCAGTGCAGCTGCCTTGGTTCTTCACCTCATGTTATTTCTCCCACTGTGATATTGTGATTTACAATAAGATCATAAAAAATACATTTGGTCTTCAATCTATTTCAGGCACAGAGGTCCTAAAACTCATGAAATTCCCTCAGTGCTGAGATCAATAAAGGTCTTTTCTATGTTAATGAGGTGACTTTTGGAACACCTCTAGGTCAACTAAGTCAGCTGGTGCCCACTGTGTGATTGGAAGATTGTAACAACCTCTGTGGGGAAGAGAAGGGCTTCAGGTTGAGTTTAATGGATAATGATTTAATCAGTCATGACTCTGTAAAGAAGCCTCCATAAAATTCCAAAAGGATGGGGTTCAGAGAGCTTCCAGGTTGGCGAACAGGTGTTGATTAACGAGTGTGGTGTGCATGGAGAGAGCATGGAAGCTCTTCACCCTTTCCCCACACCTTGCTCTATGCATCTTTTCCATCTGGCTGCTTCTGAATTAATATATTTTTTATAATAAACTGGTAATCTAGGGCCGGCCGAGTGGCGCGATGGTTAAGAACTCGCTTGGGATGCCAGAGGGCCCCGGTTCGGATCCCACATATGAGGGCCAGTGACACTGCCCTCCACAGCTAAGATGCTGAATGACAGCTCAACCTGGAGCTGGGCTGCCATGAGTCGCCGGCGACGGCGTAGGCTGCAGTCCTTGTGGCAGTGGGTTGCCATGGGCTACCGTGTGTAGCCAGCAGCCAGCGTGAGCGGCCAGCAGCCGCAGTGAGCGGCCGTCCAGAAGCCGGCGACTGATCTGCCTCGCCAGAGAAGAGCGCAATGATGATGGTGCCAACTTGGGCCAGTGAAGCAACATCCTCCACAACTAGATTGAAGAACAAAACGACAGCGACTTGTCTGTTCCCCTTCCCCCAATTCCCCAGCACTGTTCCCATCCCCCCAATTCCCCAATAAAAATCTTAAAAAAAAAAAAATAAAAATAAAAAAAATAAACTGGTAATCTCATAAGAAAAATGAGCTCTGTGAGCTGCTCTAGCAAATTAATGTAACCCAAGAGGGAGTTGGAATCTCTGATCTATAGCCAATTGGTCAGAAGCACGGATGACAACTTGAACTTGTGATTGACATCTGAGAGGGGAGGGGGGAAATCTTGTAGGATCTGATGTTATGCCTCAGTAGATAGTGTCAGAATTGAGTTACCGTATTTTGCCATGTATAATGCACACTTTTTTTGGCCCAAATTTGTGAGGGAGAAATAAGGATGCACATTATACATGGATAGCACTAATTCCATATTTTTGTAAATGTTTTTAATTCTTTTATTTATGTTTATGAGTTAAAAGTGTAACTCTAGAAATCAATAACAATATCCGTATTGCAAAATAATACCCTGGAATATGACAATTGGTTTTGTTGAACTTACAACAAATTTGCAGCAACGAAGAGTTCTTGGCCTTCTATGATGCGTAAATATCATAAATTTGTTACCGGTACATAGAATTTCTTATACCTTGTATCTGTTCTTGTGTTTTGTAATTATTTGTCACATAAAATTTCTTATACCATAATATGTTAAAAAATAAATACTAGAATTCCTTGATAATACAAAAAACAAGTACTAAATGTAAACAAATAAAAATTTGAATTAAAAAATTAAAACAAAAGATTTTTTTTTCCCTGTAAGTTTGGGCCAAAAACATGGGTGTGCATTATACACAGGAGCACATTATACACAGCAAAATACGGTAATTTCATGGCGGTGTGGGAAAAATAACACACATTGGAATTGATGTCAAAATGGGACCCACCTTATCTTCCTTTCTCCCTTCTTCACATTGTAAACATTCTTTTCATAAAGTTCTTATATTTGTAAACACCCTCAAAGCTATGCCAAGGAAATAAATTCCAAACCTAAAGAAAGGTTTAAAGAGTTTATTTGAGCCAAGGTTTGGGAGCCAGTCCTGAAAGCAAAATCTCAAAGGGTTGAGATACTGCTCTGAGGAACAGCAATTTTGCAGTTTACTTTATACATTAGAATCAAAAGAGAAGATGTAAGGAAGGTTACATGAAATCCATTGGTGTCAGATTAAGGAGATGGGAGAAAGCAAAGAAGGGAAATCTCTAGGAATGGATAAAAAGTAAAATGGAAAGATACGCGCTCCTTTTACACTGGTGGGTGCAGGATAGTTAACATTTAACGTGCATAGTTTACAGAGGTATGTGGGTAAAAGATAATAATGAGGAATGTTGGGGTTGTCTCGCCCTATACAGCGGTGTTTATCTTTCGAAGTCTGGAGAAGAGACCATTCTGACATTTTAAGTATTATCAAGGTAAGAAATGATCAAACCTGTAGAGAATTTTTGAGTTTATTTGAGCCAAACTGACAACATATGCCAGGGAGCAAGGTCTCAGATCCTCCAGTGAGAAAACAGTTTTGCAGCTTTTTTTATGCATTTGAAATTAAGGAGGTAAATCAGGAAGATAGCATGGAGGTGGAGGAAAGCAAGGCAGGGGTTGGATTACAGGATAGTTAACAAGATTATGTGCTCTCTTGGGGATGGTTACAGTTTATTTGAAAGGTGTGTTAACCCAGATGCACAGAAACAATGGACAGGGCTGGCTTAAGGCAGATAAATCTTTTACTAAAGAAATGACATCCCTGTGGCCTGACCACCCACCATGACCTGCCCAGTTAGGAATTTTATGATCAGATCACCCTGTGAGGTTACTTTCCATAGAACCCCTTTTTTCGTCCATATTTTCTAGATGCGCAAAAACAATGGATAGGGCTTGCTCAAAGCAAAGATGAATGTATCATATAGGCCTTAGGACATGATTTCCCATTATAACCCGCTTATTAGGAATTTTTTATGATCAAAACATCCCATGTGGTTACTTTCAGTTATTGAGTTTGTCAGGCTTGCCAAGGTTGCCCCTTTTTGTTCAGAGCTATTTGAAACAAAAACTGACATAAGTAAGCAATCCCACAAATTTCAGAAGAATCACATGCGGCATTGGGCCTAGGGCTTCAAAGTTCTGGCCTTTCATGATCTGTGACCAAGAGAAGTTTAGTGGATACAGTTTATCCTCAGGGAACACAAAATAATACAGAATCCCCAAATAAATGGAGACATAAACTATGTCCACATATTGAAAGATGTAATATTTGAAAGATGTCAGTTCTCCTCAAACTGATCTACAGGTTCAGTAGATTTTGAATTCCAAGCAAAATCGCAAGTGTTTTTTTGGAAACTGACAAGCCAAATTTTAAATTTATATGGACAACAAAATGCCAAGAATAATTAAGACATTGTTGAATAGGGAAAAGATAAGGAGAGAACTTGCTTAGTATCTATAAAGATATTATAAAACCATAGTAATTAAGAGTAAGTGGTCTTGGTACAAAGATACAACAGAATTCAGAACCACGAACAGAGACATTTGATTAATAACTTCAGAGCAGTGAGGGAGACAGACTTTTAAATAAATGGTGAGTACCTATATGGGAAAATAAATGAAATAAGAGGCCTATCTGGGTAAGGAAAACTTTTCCTTCTACCCTTCTAGGTTCTTTGGCTGGTCTAATAATCAAATTAATATAAGATACATTAACAGGAGAATAACAAATTTTCACACAAATATTTTCTGCTAATCTAAATTTAGAAAAAGAAAAGGATTTTCACAATTCTCGCTCGCACCAGACCTCCCAGGCAGAGATCCAGGAGACTAGCCTGGTAAGAATTCTTTCTGATGGTGTTTGTCAGAGGCGCCAGGATCTCTCAGCTGCAGCAACCCTGAAGCAAGCAGTGTCCAGCCAGTGACGTCTCCTGGTTGGCTTGCCAAAACCGTAGGGGAGGAAAAATTTCCCTTCTCTTTTGAGGGTCGTTGGCTGGTCCAATAATTAACTTGACATGAGACAGTAACAGGAGTAAAGTAAATTTAATTTTGTATGTATGGGAACCCCACAAAAACATGAGAGAGCTCCCCAACAGTTAGATTATTGCGGTTTATATGCCATCCTGAGCTAAAGAGAAGGGGAGAGGGGCCTGGGGTTTCAAAGGGGAGGAAAACATTCACAGAAAGTTGGGAAGAGCAATGTTTCATAAACAAATGTTTGCTATGTGGAGATGTCTTTCTTACGTTGAACAAAAATGTTATCTTTGGTAGTACCTCTCTTCCAGGTGCAGGTTCCCTAACCAAATTCCTTTAGGCAGCTAAGCAGGAGGTAAAAGCTTCTCTTGAGTATGTTGAGTCTTGATTGTCTTTAGCTGAAAATAATCTGCATGCCAAAGTAGCACATTTTGGGGTGACCTGCCCTGAACCCCATCACCTACCTCACAGCTTGCACAAAAATCAATTTCAGTTGAATCACATACCTACAAAGCTTTTACAACATGTCATATAACAATATATCTTTATGATCTATGGCAGTGGTTGTCAACCAGGGACAATATTGCTCCCCAGGGGACATTTGGTAATGCCTGGAGACATTTTTGGTTGTCACAACTGGAGGAAGAGGGTTGCTACTAGTATCTGGTGGGTAGAGACTAGGGGTGCTGCTAAACATCCTACAGTGCCCAGGACAACCTTTACAACGAAGAATTATCTAACCCAAAATGTCAATAGTGCTGAGGTGGACAAACCCTGGTCTAAGGTTGGAAAAATATGTCATAAATCTGACACAAAAAAAGCACTAGCTCTATAAATTTAATTGCAAAATTTGACAACATTAAAATTAAGAAAGTCTGTCCATAAAATGTACCACAAAGAGGATGAAAACACAAGGCAAAGAGTGGGGTATCTCATACACACAGAACCAGGAAAGGGCTCGTTTGCAGAATAAAGATAAGGAAAAATGCAAACAGCACAATAGAAAAATGTTCGAGAGACCTGGGCCAGAATTTCACAAAAGAGAAAATCCCAATGGCCAACAGATATTAGAAAAGGTACTCATAATCATTGCAAACAGGGAAATGCCTATTCATTTTTTATTAGTTATTCTGAATTTGATTTTAATCATTACAATTAGATACAAAATGTAAGACCTGACAATTCTGAGTGTTAGAAAGAATGTGAAGCATTCAAACACTTCTGGGGGAGGATTTAAATTGGTAGAACCTCCTTCAAAAACCATTTGGGGTTTACTCTGTTTAATAAAGCCCAATGCGCAATGCCATGTAACATGGAAATTCCACTCCTAGGCAAAGAGTCTACAGTAATGCAGGCTTATGTATATCAGGAGATGTACATATGAATATTTATGACAGTGTGGTTTAAAACAGCCCTGAACTAAAAACATTCACAATGCCCACATATAGATAAATGATCTGTGATTGTGTGTGAGTGTACGTATTTTTTTCATAGAATAAAATACTATACAGCCATGAAAGTGAACACACTGTGATGAAATTCAGACACATGTTGAACAAAAGAAGTGAATGTAGTTTGATTCAATTTACATAAAGTTCAAACAAAAACAGACAAACTAAACTATCATATTTTGAGATTTATGCTTAAGTGATAAACTATACAGAAAAGCAAAGATGAGATTACCATAAAAGTCAAGCTAGTGGGGTACAAGTTAAGATTAAGAGGGAAAGGGGCCAGGCTTCTGGGGTGTGGGCAGTGTTCTATTTACTGACCTAAATGGTGGTTTGCTGGACATTTCCTTTGTGCTACAGATTTTTGTTTTGTGCACATTTCTGCATGTGTGCTATATTTCACAATATAAGAATGGTATACTTCTTTTACATTTTTTTCAAAATAGATTCTTCAAAAAGGATATAATAATATTGATTATGTTATAGACTGATTGTGTTCCAGGGTGATGAGCTCAACTATTCCTAAATCACCTTGAAAACTGTGATTGGATTTGTTTCTCCCTAGAGCTTGGAACTGTGGGATGATGAGGTCTAAAACCCAAAAACCAGAGACAAAGGAAGGGGTGTGTCTTCCTGCTTCCCTGCTTCCCTGCTCCCAGGGGCCTGATAGAGACGTCTGAGCATCTAGGAAGGTGGGATTCTTGTCCTGGAGCTGAGTAAAACTTCCACCCTGCATTAGGGCGCCTTACTTCCTTTTGAGGTTCTAGCCAGTAACATCTGCTTTCTGTGGGCCTATTAGGATTTCTACTTAACACGACCGACCCCAAAGATTTGTAGGCTTGAGGAGGTGAGGGTTCCATCTGTTTCTGGAAATTCTTTCATAAACAAGTGCATGATGGTGATTCCAAGTATAAGGTGAACCAAACATGTTTCACTTTTGCTCTAAGTTTGACAGCAATTTGGGGTGCTAGTTGGGAGGGAAGATGGCTGAGGTGCAAACAGGAGGAGGCTGGGTGGGAAGCACGAGTGAAGCAGGTACAGCTTCTTGAATCTGAGGTTCCTAGTGGACCTGAACATGCGGAGGTGAGGTCACGGCCCTTCACTCATGTATTCATTCGGCGTCTACTTGATTTCAAGCAAACTTTGATGTGACGAGGAGACAGTAATCTCTGCTTGGTGAGGAACTTATATTCAAGTGTGGTAAAATAGAAAACAGACCAAATTTTAAAATTAAATTGTGTCTTAGATCTTTGCTAGTCACATCATTTGGGAGTTTGGTAGAAATGCAAGATCTCAGGCCCTGTCCCAAACTCACTGAATCAGAATCAGGATTTTAACAATATCTCAAAGCACTGTGTTAAGTGATGGTAAGCATCATGGAGAAAAAACAGCAGGGAAGAGGCATAGGGTGACCCCAGGGGTGGGGAATGAGGCAGTTAAAACTCTGAGAAGGTGACATTCCATCTAAGGTGTAGGGAGGTGATGAGGCACCTTCCAGTGGAGATAAATAGGTAAAGAGCTTTGTAGGCTTAGGGACAGAGAATTACAAAGGTTTGAGGTCAGAAAGTGACCTCATGCTCCCATGAGCTGGGAGAACTGTGCGACTGGAAGGGAGGAGCAAGGGGAAGTTATCAGAAAGAAACTAGAGACCTTAGGACAGTGGGACAACCAGTAGTGTCTGGGCCTTGTAGGTCCTTTGGAGGTTTGGGCTTCCTTCTGAGTGAGGGAGGAAACCTGATGGCTTTTGAACAGAGTGACGTTGGCCAGGATTACAGAACATGAAAGGAATGATCTTGGCTGCTGGTTTGGAAATAGACTCAGTGAGCAGGAACTGGGAGACCAGTTAAGAGGTGATGGCCCTGACTCAGCAGAGATGTGAATCTGGCCTGTGCAGGAGCAGTTCGGGTGGAGAGAAGTGATCTGATTCTGGAGGCATTTAGATGTAGTGCAGGCAGGAACTGCTGATGGCACTGCCCCGGAGGTGTGGGGACAGCGGCTGTCACCTGTGGTTCTGATCTGAGCAACGAAAGGAAGGATTGGTGGGTGTCATTAGAGGTGGAGAGCCTGCAGGAAGAACATGGTCCCCAAACTTCCCATAAGTTTCCTTGGAGAAGGGTGACCTGGCATCTCCTGGCTTCTGGGAAGACAGCCCTAAGCAGAAGGAAATACCTTAGAGGATTTTACTTCAGTTGGATTTGTTATTTTGCAAACTTTGCTTCCTACTCTATAGTGTGGCCATGTTCTTATTAAAACAGAGCATCCTGACTGAAAAAACAAACCTGAGAGAGGCATGAGACAGGACTGAGGAAACAGGCAGGGAAGTTACAACCTAGCAGGCGCATGAAGAAAAGGTAGAAGTTGACAAGGTAAGGGAGTGCAGGTAGAGCAGAGTTTCCAGAGCTGGATGGGGCATGGCTTTAAGAGAGGCTGGAAGGGGAGACAGTTGCGGCTGGTCCTTGGAGACTGAGGAATGGGTAGAGGCCAGATGTTGCAGGGAGTGGGGGACTTAATAAAAACTATCCTAGAACAATAGGAAATATGAGGGATTTGGCTGGAGGAGACATAATCAGATTGATTTTTAAAAGATTCCTCTGGCTGCTTCCTGGAGCATGGCTCAAAGGATGGGTGGGTGAAAGTGGATGAAGGCTGATTTGTAGCACAGGTGAGAGAAGATGGGGCTTGGCCTGGGGGGGGCGGGGGACAGCAAAGATGGAGGACAGCGGGTAAATTCTAGGGTATTTAGTAGATAGAATAGGCCAGACTTGATGGTACATAGATTTTTCTGCCTAGCAGCGGGTGGAGGGTGCGAAGGTGGACTACTGCTCCACCCTGCCCAGTGCCCCTTCCCTTTGCCCCTCCCCTCTCCGTCCTCTCCCCTGTGAAACAGCCTGAACCTCTCCTCTCTCTTTACCAGCACTTGTCATTGAGTTTTACATATAGGGGATGGGGGGTTTTATTGTCTGGCCATCACACTAGACTATAAGCTTCCCCAGAGCAGATAATACTTCCGTTGAGTTCACATATATGCCTGGTGCCAAGCATAGCATCTGGTTCAGGGCACATGCTCACTGAACATGTGTCACACGTGGACAGAGACTATGCCATATCACACCACAGGGTACACCGCACGGGAGGAAACTGAGACCCTGAAAGAACAAGACAGTTAAGCAAGTCAGCAGATGAGTAAGCTACTTGTCTGGTTCCAGTGCCATATCTGCCCAGTTGTGACCTGCCCAAGGGCACTGAGACCAGAAATGGGGGCACTGAAACCCAGCCCCAACCTGTGTCTACGGGAGAGTCCTCCAGGGGACAAGCGCCCTGTCTTTGCATTCTGGCACCTTCATCTCTTTGGCCAAGCACTCTGGGCTAGTAACCACACCACTCAGCTCTAATAAATCCTTCACTGTCTGCCTTTTCACTCTTTCTCATCCTTCCATATTAAGGAAGTGACCTGAGGCCTCTCTAAAATTCCATTTCACCTCACCAGAACCCAGAATCAATTACAAACCCTCTACAAAAAATTAAACCCCTCTCCTGGCAAATTCAGTCTCACTTCATGTTCTATTTAGGGAAGAAGTTTTCCCTCCTGACAAAGAAAGTTCTAGAATCAGACAGGCCAGCCCCTGGCCCCCTGGCCCCACCTCTGGGCTGGCACCCTATAACCACACAGACCTAGGGCACTCAGTGTATGCAAAACACTACTGCTTTGTGGACCAGAGCTAAAAATTAAGAGCAACCTAAATTTGCAGGGATTTGGGTTTTTTGTGTGGTTTTTTTTTAAAGCGTGGTCCACACTTGCTCTAGGACTTCAAACAACCCTTTTAAAATGAGGTAGAGGGCCAGCAGAGTGGCACATTGGTTAAGAGCTGGCTTGGGATGCCAGAGGGCCCCGGTTCGAATCCCACATATGAGGGCCAGTGACACTGCCCTCTACAGCTAAGATGCTGAACAACAGCTCAACCTGGAGCTGGGCTGCCGTGAGTCGCCGGCGACGGCGTAGGCTGCAGCCCCTGTGGCAGTGGGTTGCCATGGGCTACCGTGTGTAGCCAGCAGCCAGCGTGAGCGGCCAGCAGCCAGCGTGAGCGGCCAGCAGCCGCCGTGAGCGGCCGTCCAGAAGCCGGTGACTGATCTGCCTTGCCCAGGAAGAGCACAATGATGGTGCCAACTTGGGCCAGTGAAGCAACATCCTCCACAACTAGACTGAAGAACAAAACGACAGCAACTTGTCTGTTCCCCTTCCCCCAATTCCCCAATTAAAAATATATATATTTAAAAATAAATAAATAAATAAAATAAAATGAGGTAGATCCTTTATGCATTAAAATAGAAAACGGGTCTAAGTAAATTGCTTGGGAAGAAAACCTGACTTGCAAACCAGAATGTACACTCTGACTTCATACCTGTTGGCTGTTGGATCAGAGTTCAGATCAAAGTCTGCAAGAATACAGTAAAATATATACCCAGTAGTTATCTCTGGGAGGTGGAATCAGAGAAATTGATTTTCCAGTGTACATTGCTACTGTGGTTTTTTTTTCATTAGCACAACCAGATATTTGTTATGATTAAATGGAAAGACTAATAAAAACAATAAAGTAAAATGGAGACACGTTCTCAGATAGGCCACTGGTAACATATTAAGCACTGCTGGCCCGCATGCCAGCATCCTAATGAGAATGTTAATAGCTAACAATCACTGCCCAATTGCTCCGCACCCAGCACTGTTCCAAGTCTTGCATTTGTCATCACTCGTTTAGTCCTCACAGCACCTGTAAGGTTGAAGGTTGGTGCCAACAGTGGAATGGTTAAGCAAGGCTCTGAATCCCGCTCTGCCTGGGTTCAAATCTTGGCTTTTCCACTTTCTGGTTGTGTGACCCTAAGTAAGTTATTTAAACTCTCTGTAACTCAGTTTCCTTATCTGTGAACCAGAAATAACAACAGGTCCTGATTTTAACACAATAAATGGCATCTTCCTATGTCTTTCACCCCAGTTATGAGAATATATATATATATATATATATGTATATATATGGAGTGTGTGTGAGAGAATGTTGATGACCCCTATTATTTCTTTCTTGGCACGTAAGCACAGGAGCCAGTTCTGTTTTTATAGAACTTTTTATTTTATTTATTTTACTTATTTTTTATTTTTTGTTGGGGAACAGCCATGGTCATCGGTTACACATTGATTACAATGGCACAGTTGACTCTTTTAGGGAGGGCGCAGCTCACAGTGGTCCATGTAGGGACTGAACCGGCAACCTTGGTGTTATCGGCACCATGTTCCACCCAACTGAGCTAACTGGTTACCCACTGTTTTCATAGAATTTATGAGTGATTTTAGTTTAATTTAGTTGTTTGATATTCTATTTTTCTTTTCTTAAAATGACTTGAGTTTCTTATTATTACAGAAGTACTAGTATTTATGGGGGGGAAAAATCACAAAGTGTAATTAAGAAAGACCACTGATAAGTTTCATACATTTATTATATATTTCTAGATCCTAAATTTACAGTGTTTCAAAATTCATTTTCTTAGCCCATTATATTTTATGATTCTCAAAATATACAGTTTTATCAATGGCTACATGGTATTTACATACATGAATATAGTATAAGCTCCATTAAAAATTTGAGAACCTGATCTTTTCAAGTCAAAGAATACATTCATAGCAAAATAACACATTTAACAGAAAGTTTTTTCTTTATCTTCCCCAAGCAGAGAGTCATCCATAGTTAATATAATGGAAAACTCTGAGACCTATGACTCTTTTCAACATGAACTTGAAGATTATATTAGAAAGCAGAAAGCCAGAGGGTTGGAACCAGAGATTTGCTTTAGAAAGGTGACAGACGACTCTGCGTACAGAGGAAGGGAGCACGCTGCATCCAAACCTCTAATGCTGGAGCCGAGACTCTTCTTCAGAAGCTCTCACAAAAGGCTGGGAACAGTGGAAAGCCAGTTACCCCCACGGACCAAAATTCATCACTCCAGACAAAGACTGGAATCTCTAAACCACTGTCAGAAAAATCACGATCCTTTCTTCGAAAACCCGTGGCTTTCAAGCCCACCTGTGCAACCACAGACCAATGCCCTCCGTGCAGCGCGACGCGGCGAAGATGCCAGATGCCTCGCAAAGGGTTGTCCCGGTGTCCATCCGGCAGGAGATCGAGACGGAGGCCAGAAGAGAAGGTCCAGGGAGGAGGCAGGAGGAGGACATGGAGAAGAAGAGCGGGCAGAGCGGAAGAAGCAGCATCCCACGGATGAAGAGGCCTACAAAGAGGAAGGGAGAAAGGCGGTGGTGGAGCCAGGGAGCGCGGAGAAGCGTGAACACCGGAAGAAGAGCAGCCGAGATCAGGACACCACCAAGGAGGGAAGAAGGTCCGGCAGAGAGAAGCTGCCGCCTGGCAAAGAAATCCCGCAGGAGAGGGATCTGTGGGATGAAGCGATCCTCGGCAGTTGTTACTGATATTAACAATAATGACTTAATATTGTTAATATTGTTCTGATAGTAAACGATTTATTTATATCTAGTGGAAAGACTGGCTTAAATGACATTGAAGCACTTCAGTGGCCATCAAGAAAACAAATTTAGATATCCAACTCAGACTCTGTTCAAACATAAAATCCAGATGGTTTGAAGATATAAATGTAAAACACTAAAATATAAAACTATTATAGGAAAGTGGTTTTTAATCTTGGAGTATGAATGGTCTTCTTGAACAATACACATTAGCCAGGGACCATAAAAGAAGAAAAACAATAAATGTAATTGCAGAAACATTTAAAATCTGTGTATAACAGAAATTTTTGTTGTAGTTTAATGTTCAATGTTCTAAGCCTTGTACATATGCATAGAACAGCTCCAGAAAGATACACAAAGCACGGATAAGTCTGAGCTCTGGGGATGAGAATTGAGTGGGTGGGGTACAGAGGTGACAAGTAGACTAACTTTTCAAGGTGTACAATTCTATTTTAAATTTGGTACTATATAAGACTATTACTTTTCAATAAGTAAATTTTTTAAAGGCAAGGAAAATATTTGCAACACTCTATAATAACTCTGTAATAACACCTCTTGTGCCAGTTATCAGATTTTGCCTCTTACTTCCACGTCTCTTGGTGAAAAGATCTTGTACAATAGATAGATGTGTCTTCTTTGCCTGCTGGCTTGATGTTGCTCTCTGCCAGTAGAGGGTGCTGGAGGGACATCATAAACTGGGAACAGGAGGGAGGGACTTTCCTTTTTCCAGAGTTGCCAGTTTTCTGAGGCATTAAGTCCGTGTGTGTGTGTGTGTGTGTGTGTGTGTGTGTGTGTGTGTGTGTGTAGCCCATGCCCGCTCACAAATATCTTTGTCACTGGTAGGCTGTGTTTACCTATGGCATCCACATTCTCTCTGCAGAGGTCCGAATCTTAGTCATGTGGGGAGCCCCTCTTCCAGGTTTCTCAATCCCTTCCATGTTCACCCTCCATAAAAAGTCAAGGGTGGGCAGCCTGCAGGCCAAATCCAGCCCTCTGCTTGTTTTTGTACTGCCCTTCATCTAAGAATGGTTTCTACATTTGAATCCCAACTCAATAAAATGTTATCCCAACAAACTGGATTCCATTCTGCTCATTTAAAGAACTTGATGTCAAAGCTTGTACTCAATTATTATTATATTTTTAATTTTATCAATACAAAGGTATGGAAATTCATTTTCTGTTTTATTATATAATCACCTACCTAATATCTTTGATTCTACCTGTTATTCTACAAAGCCTAATATATTTAGTACCTGGCCCTTTATAGAAAACGCTTGCCAATTCCTGCCTGGAGTCTTCTTGTACCTCTTCGGTAATTAACCACCTTTTATGACTTAGAAATTATTGAAATTTAATTTTCTGTTTAAATTACTGGTATGGTGTCTCTCCTGATTTGGCCCTGATTGATATAGACTTAATAGATAAATAGCTTCTACCAATTAATAAGAAAATATAAACAACCAACCTAATAGGAAAATAGGCATTTACTTATTTATTTAGATAACAAATATTGAATTCCAGTCATTGTTCTAGGACTAAGATAAAGCCAAGGATGAAATACAAATGAGATAGAAAGAAAGAAGGAAGGTTTTGTTGATGTACAAAATGAAACTCGTTTTGGAGCTCGGGTGATGCACAGGTAACTCACTTGGATGTAGGTCTGGAAGGACTTTGAAAGTCTGGCAAGTTGTGGACATTTGTTGTTTGCTGTTTGGTGCCATCCCACAGTTGTAGAACATCTGGTATCCTTAACCATCTACTAAATGCCAGTAGCTCCCTCCCCCATATCCTAACATTGAGACAATCAATATAAGCTCCCATAAGTCTCCAAAATGTGTCCCCTTCCACAGGTTCCTCCTCTCTCTGAGAATGCCTGCCTTAGCCTCAGAGAATTCAGTTGAACATACATTTTAAAATCAAGTCCCTGGTTTCCTTTGTCCTTGAAGAGAACCCAGTGAGACAGACAAGACTGGTACCTTATCTCCATTTATCAAATGAGGAAATCAAGACCCCAGAGGCATTACATTTAATAATTCAACTAAGATCCTTAGACCTGAGCCACTGCTCTTCCCAACCACCTTTGTACAAATCAACACACAAAAATCAATTTTGTTTCTATACACCAGCAACGAACACTCTAAAAAGGAAATTAAGAAAACCATTCAGTTCACAACAGCATCCAAAATAATAAAATACCAAAGATCAAATTTAACCAAGAAGGTGAAATACTTGTACACTGAACACTAAAAAAAACATTGCTGAAGGAAATTAAAAAAGACCTAAAGAAATGGAAAGACATCCTGTGTTCATGGATTGAAAAATCTAATATCGTTAAGATGGCAATACTACCCAAAGCAATCTACAAATTTAGTGCAATTCCTATCTAAATCCCAGCAATCTTTTTTGCAGACATGGAAAAGCTGGTTCTCAAATTCATATGGAAGTATAAGTGATCCCACATAGTTAAAACAATATTTAAAAAAAAACAAAGCTGGACAACTCACACTTCCCAATTTTAAAGCTTACTACAAAGCTACTTGTATTAGTGTTCTCCGGAGAAGGAGAATTGATAGGAGACACATATAAGAGATTCATTATAAGGCATTGGCTCATGCAGTTATGGAGGCTGAGAAGTCCCATGAATTGCTGTCTGCAAGCTGGAGACCAAGGGAAGCTGGTGGAGTTGTTCGAAGGCCTTAGAACCAGAGGGCTAATGATGTAGTTTCCAGTGTGAGTTTTGTGCATTAAAGGATATTATCAACAAAGTGAAAAGATAACAAATAATACAGGAGAAAAGATTTGCAAATCATATATCTGAGAAGGGTCTAGTATCCAGAATATATAAAGAGCTCTTATAACTCAACAATAAAAAGACAACCCAATTTGTAAAATGGGTAAAGGATTTGAATAGACATACAAAGAAAAAATACAAATGGCTAACAAGCACATGAAAAGATGTTTAACATCATTAGTCATTAGGGAAATGCAAATCAAAACCACAATGAGATATCATTTTACAGCCACTAAGATGAATATATGCAGAGGGTGCTAAAAAAATGCATACACATTTTAAGAAAGGAAAAAACTGTACTAAAATTGTAATACTCAATATATACATATACACCGATAACAAAAGATGAATATAAGCCATTATATTTTTTTGGCACCCCCAGATGTGGAGAAATTGGAACCTTCATACATTGTTGGTGAAAATGTAAAATGATGCAGCTGCTATGAAAAACAGTTGCGCAGTTCCTCAAAAAGTTAAACAAAAAGTAAAAGCAACTCGATAGATGAATGGGTAAACAATATGTTGTACAACAGAATATTACTACTCAGCTATAAAAAGGAATGAAGAACTGAGACATGCTACAACACGGATGAACCTCAAAAACACTATGCTGAGTGGAAGAGGCCAGTCGCAAATGGTCACATATTGCATGATTCCATTTATATGAAATGTCCAGAATAGGTAAATCCATGGAAACAAAATGAAGATTAGTGATGACCAGGATTTGGGGAGAGAATCAGGGGGCAATAGAGGGTGACTGCTTAACGGGTACAGGGATTTCTCTGGGGGCAATGAAAATGTTTTGGAACTAGATAAAGGTGGTGGTCACACTATGTTGCGAATGTACTAAATGTCACTGAATTGGACACTTTAAAATGGTTGATTTTGTGTTATGTGAATATCACTTCAATTAAAAAGAAAAAAAACTTACCCTAATGTGTGGTTTCCCCAGGGTTGTCTGCCCTGTGTATACTCAGGCCTCAGCTCCTGGGAACAAGGAAAATGTGAAGGGAGACTCTAGCCTCTGA
Source organism: Hipposideros armiger (assembly GCF_001890085.2). Classification (NCBI taxonomy): domain Eukaryota; kingdom Metazoa; phylum Chordata; class Mammalia; order Chiroptera; family Hipposideridae; genus Hipposideros; species Hipposideros armiger. The sequence goes on from NW_017732569.1 coordinate 385,165, forward strand.
CCCAGCTGGGGGAGCAGCCCCACACTCAGGACACACTCCTTCCCCTTTAGTGACTAAACTCTGCACCTAAGGCAGCAGGGCCTATCACCAGCAACGGGAAAAGGAGCCGGGGCGGGGTGGGATGGACCCCGAAGCTGACGGTGTCGCTGCCCCGCTACCTGCTGTGGACCTCCTGTGACACCCCATCCCCTCATAGATAAACTCCAAGCTGTTCGGGTGACCCACAGGGCCTGTGTGTCTAGTTCCTTGTTGATCACGTGGCCTCCTCCCACAGCCTTCCGCAGGCTCCCCCTTCCCTGCAGGCCCTCGCAGGCTCCCCCTTCCCTGCAGGCCCTCGCATACTCTGTTCTCCTCCTTGGAACGCCCTCCCCCAACTCCCCAACCCCCTTCCTCTGTAACCCCGGTGTGAACAGGAAGAGTACGCTGACAAGTCTCCCTGACCAGGGCTGGATGACACAGCTGCAGACAGAGCTGCAGGGCATGTGCAGAGCGGGAAAGCAGGGCACACACACTCACGCAGCCTCAAAGTAGTCATCGTTGTTGATTTTTTTGCTAATTTCTCATTTTAGTGTTATTTTAACAGGAATTACACATGTAGGGAGAGGAGGGGAGCCCCATGATCTTCTCATCCCTTCTGGAGCCCGAAAGGGCTAGGTTGGGCTTCGTCCCACCCCCAGGCAGGGTTAGGGGCTCTGTGGCCCCAGCTCACCTCCTCAGGCATCAGGCTGTGTCACAGTCAGTTAACTTGCCTTTGTTCCTCACAGGTGTGTGCCCTTGAGGGCAGGGTCCAGGTCTTGGTCACCGCAGGCCCCACTGAGCCCAGGGCACCCAGGAGGCTCACAATAACTACTCAAAAAGAAAAAAAAGTGACCCGAGTTAGGCTCCAGCTCCACTACTCATTCCTGTGGGATGTTGAACATCCTGACCTCTGAGCCTCAGTTGCCTCAACTGTCACATGGAGTCATGACCCTGTTCTGACCACCCTCCCAGGGCAGAAGGCGATCACACACGTGCAAGTGTTTGGCTCAGGACAGCGGTGTCACCTTCTTAACTGAAAGCAGGGATTCCTAGTGGACTCTTCTGAAAGAGGCAAGACCTTTGAAATGCACGGAGGATAAGGGCGGAGCCCTTACTGTCCTCACACCAGACTCCCACCCGGTCCCGCCCCCCTCCTTGTTACTTACCCCGCCACTGCTGCCCCGCCTGCCTGGTCCCGTTTCCCACCCCTCCCATCCCCCCAGGCGGGACTATCTCAGCGGAGCCCCGCTGGGACCAGGTGTCCAGGACAAGATGCTGCTTCGTGGTCTCTGGCTCTTCCTCGCAGCACAGCTGGCGGGTAAGCTGGGGAGACGAGGTGCACGGGGCTGAGGCGGGTGGTCTGTGCTGCACCAGAGCGGTGGAGTTTAGAAACGACTCTTGGTAGATGCAGATCCCAGAGCCCAGGGCTGCGCGGCACCTGGGGATGGAGCGGCAGCCGCAGGAACTTAGGGTGGGAAGGGAAATCCTCCAAGGAACTCATTACCAGGGATCTGGGGAGCCCCAGGGCTGAGGCCACCACTTTCTAAATCATGGAGCTAGGAGAAGGGGAGACAGGGAGGAGAAGGAGGGAGAACAGAAAGGAGGGAGGGAATGAGGTAAGGAGATAGAAAGAAGAGAAGAAAAAGAGGAAGTCCACAAAGGAAGGAAAAATGCCCTTGTCCAGGGTCCCAACAGGGATGTGCTCCCGGGAAGGTGCCAGGGGCCCAGTTCTGGCTTTGGTGCACCTCACTTGGCCCAGGGTTCTGTAGACACATTTTTATTACTTCCGGGCAAATTTTTATAGCACAATCAGCCACATACCAAGCTGTTGCCAGTTCACAGACAGGTACGGCCGATATTCCTTCAGGGTCCCCTGTTTCTCAAATATTCCTCAAGGGGTGGATGTGTAGTGTGAGTCCCGTAACAAGCAGTGTTGAAGTGGAAATGTTGGAAGTGGAATGCAAGGGGAAGTCTAGACTGTCCCTCTGACTAAGCCCAGTCAGACTGCCTTTCAGAAGAAGCCCCTCCATTCCCCAAACTGCCCACTAACTTGTGGTTGATTTACTGTTTTGTACAAAAGCCCAAACCTGGTCATCCCACCATGGGTGACAAGGCCTGGCAGCCCGGCCTCTGACCCAGTGAGCTCAACATTTGATGTAGAAGCTAGTCCAGGCTATTCAAAGCTACTAAAGCTTTTGCCAGTCATTTTAGAAACAGCAGATCCCTCTGAGAATGGAGTCACTGGGTTACTGAGAGGATCAAATGAGACTTCTGTGCCCGGCACATAGATGGGGATTAGCCACTGCTGGACGTTCAGTCTCCAGGGGCTGAAAAGCAAGTGGTCACAGGAGAGAGACAAGGGTGTGTCCCAGCCAGGAAGTCTTCATGTTAGGACGCAGGAGAGGGAACGCACACCAACAGCCTGGTGCCTGTCCTGTCCCTTTTACCCCTTACGGAGTCACTTTTGGGCTTTCTTGGAAAGTTTTCAGGAGTCTGTATTTGTGGTCCCACTGTGTGCACATGAGCATATGACCTCGATCCTGGAACCACAGGTTTCCTCAATTCAGGGAGCTCCAAGCTCAGGTTCTGGGGCTACAGACGGGTTTCAATCTGAATCGACCATATATAGGCTGTGTGACCTTGCACATGTCCTTAGCCTTCCTGAGATCTCCGTTTTCTCATACATAAGATGGGTGTAAGACAGGATTTGGTGAGAATTAAATGAGATAATGCATGTACCACGTTCAATAAATATCTGGCATTTTCGATTCTTGTTGTCTCCCCTAAGAGGTCAGTGACCCAAAACAACGAAGAACCTCTATGCTGCTGAAAAGGCAGTATGATATTTGGGGAGAAAAGAGAAGGCTAGCAGTCACTTAGGCCTCGGGCACCATCTTGATGCAAACAGAAGCTCAGAGTGGCTATGAGTGGAGTCAATGAAAATTTTAAGTTCATTTCATCAGTATTAGAGAAGTCCGCCGTGGAGCAATGGACCCTGAGAACAAGAATAAGTAGGATTATGAATATGGGCCACTCCCTTAGTAAGCCAGCTCTTCTTGGACACACACACACACACACACACACACACACACACACACACACACACACACACACACACACACACACGCCCTCTGGCCTCTTTAGCCTACCCAGATCTGTGCCTCACTGCTCCTGGGTCTCTGCCCTGGCCTGCAGGCTCTCCCTCTGCGCTGCAGCTAAAATGAAAGGCTCACTAAATCAAATTCAGTTTGTTAGATTTGGCAGTGAAGGACCCATTCTAATCCTCTCCTTAAGATTTCATTTGCTGCCAGTAACAAGCCCTGATATGTAAGACACGTGGATAATGATTTACCCGTATACAGTGCTTTACAGTTTGCTTTCTTGGACATTCTAACCCTCAGAATCAGGCAGGAGAGCAGCCCCAAACCGCCTTCTTTTTAAAGAGAAGAGACAGGCTCCATGACTTGCCTGAGGTTCCACAGCTGGTGCGGGGCAGAGGCTGGATTCAAGGTCAGGTCTGTGAGTTCTGCTCTAGTTTTCCATGAACGATCCTGTACTTGAAGTGCTTCCTGTCTGAGACTAAAATGAACTCACAGCCCTGCTTCTGAGGTGTCTGTCCTTCCACTCAGGAAGGGGATCCAGTGACCTATCAATGGCTGGGTTGGTGAGTGATGGGCATTAAATGTGCCTACCAGGGGACAGTGATTTCCTCTTGCTGGTTGCCATCGCTGTCCAGAAACTGTGGCTGGCCCTCTTTTTGGTTGGCCAGACCAACCCTGTGCTCTGCCTGTGATTCTGAGCTCCCCTTCCAGCTTGTTCTGGGTCTCCTTCAGGTGCTTGGAGCCTCTTGAAGGTCTATACTTGGAGTGGCAGCAGGGCAAGGTGAAAGGCTTTGACTTCAGACTTTGAATCTTTGAGTTTGAATCCCATGTCACTTACTAGCTGTAAGTGGGATTTTGAACAAATAACGTCATGCCTCAGTTTCCTCATCTGGGTAATAGGGATAGAAATCCCGAAGTAAGTTTGAGGCCTGGCTGAGATAATTATGCATAGAGCCGGGCATATAAGCATGCAGCCAACAAATGGCAGCTCTCTTCCCTGTTCGTTTAGTACTGGACGGAGGAAACACCCGCCTTGCAGACGATCTCCTAGGAGGTGGGCTGCTTGAGCTCTTGAGTCCAGGATCCACCAGCCTCCAGACCCTGCAACTGGGCAGCTTCTTTGATGGCTTTTCTTTTGATACTAGACTCGGGGTGACTGTCAGACCCCACCACTGTGGCCAGGAAAATGTGCTGATGGCCTTTGTTCTTTCTGTTTCTCGTAGCTCTCCATGGCAGCTCTGTACTCTGGCTGACTCCTAAGGACATTCACGCTGAGACCAACCAAACGGCGAAGCTAGTCTGTGAAGCCAAATCCTTCCCCTCTAACGCACGCATCTACTGGCTGAGACAGCGCCAGGCCCCAAGCATAGACAGCCGCCACGAGTTCCTGGTTGCCTGGGATCCCACCAAAAAGACTTTGCATTATGGCAAGGAGGTGGAGAAGGAGAGGCTAATTATGTTCGGGGGAGTGACCCAATTCTTTCTCAATCTCACAAATGTGAAGCCTTCGGACAGTGGAGCCTACTTCTGCATGACCGTTGGGACCCCTGAGCTGACCTTTGGGAAGGGAACTCTGCTGAGTGTAGGTAAGACTCTGGCTCAATGCTATGGATGAGCACTGAGCACCTGTGTGCACCAGGCGCCACCCAGGCATGGGTGCTGCTTCCACTTTCAGCAAGCCTAACCCTGCAGGAGGTGATGACAGCATGAGCAGTAGCACTACAGCTAATAGTAACAGACAATGTATCTTGAGTCTTACCTAGGGCCAAGCATGTGCAAGTGTTTTGTGTTATCTCATTTATTGCTGACAACCGAGCTGGGAGGTAGGCCCTATTATGATTCCCATTGTAAATGGGATGCTTGAAACCATTGCTGCTTCTTATGGAGACAGGACTGCATTGTCCCTCGGCCACATCAAACCCACCTGAGGCTGTGGCTGGATTGGGTTGAGTCCCCAGGCCTGACGATGATCTCAGAAATCCCCTCAGAGTGCACACACAAGGCTAGTGGAGGGGCAGATGCCCTCATGGTCTTTGAACCCACATTCAGAGTTGTAGGAAAAGAGGAGACTAGACCCCAAGGCCAACTGCAAATTCTGTTGCAAATTCACTGTGTGCCTGTGGGCAGGTCATTCCCCTCCCTGGGCCTCAGTTTTCTCATCTGTGTCATGGAGCTGCTGATGGCCTCCATGATCCCTCCAGCCCTCAAAAGCTGCAGTTTCTCATAAGTTACGTCAGCACATCCAGTAAAAATATAATGCGAGCCACAGATGTAATTTTAACTTTCCCGATAGCCACATTGGAAAAAGTAAAAAGTAAAAAAAAGTAAAAAAGAAACAATGTGAAATTGATTTACATTGTGTATTTTATTTAACCCAATTTATCAACAATATTATCATTTCAAAATGTAATCAAGATAAAATTATTACTGAAATATTTTATATTCCCTCTTCATACTAATCATTCCATGTGTGTTTTACATGTAGAGCACATCTTGGGTCAGACAGGCACATGTGACAAGTGGCTGCCATACTGAACAGTGAGGATTAAGCAAGGGTGCAAAGGAATCGTAGCAGAAACCCTCAAAGGTTCCTGTTTGGCTTTAGAAATTGGGCTTTCGGGGGTTAGGGGTTTGGGTTTAGTTTATTGTTTTTGTCTCTGTAAGTCCCAAATCTTCCCATTAATGAGATTTCAGGGCCAAGAAAAGTGGGAGGCGAAATAAACACAACTGGTTTTCAGGAGCTGCCCACCTCCACCACCACCCACTCACTCCTGGTTTTGATATTCCCAAACCCCTCCTACTGCCTAGATCTTGAGAATAGCAATCCCTCCCCAACGCACATGTATTGCGACCATATCACCTCCACAGGGGCAGGGAATCCAGACTCAGCGTCCACCTCCTGCCAGAGGCCAGTTCATTTTAAAAAAGGAGCCAGGTAGTAGAGAAAGTATCCAGGGAAAGATACGGCCGTTTTCAGGCCCCTTAAGCACACGATGGGTCCTTTTCAAAGACAAGAGGGACGGGTGCGGATTTGAACTGCGAAGAGAAAGTGTCAGGAAGAGGCGAAAGGACCTGGCTCTAGGCAAGAAGAAATTAAAATGTAATAAGCTTGTTCACAAACCCCCATCAGACCCAGGCTACTGTGCCCAGCCAAGACACTGAGGTCCTACAGAGCTGGCTCCCTTGCCAAGCTCACCATTGACCCTCTGAGAGACCCCTATGCCCGCTCATGCGTAAAGTAAGGGGAATGAACACTTCTAGGGTCTTGAGAATTGAAAGAGATAACAGAATGCTACGACACCCCCTCTCCGAGGGCCAGGCCCCTAACACACCCTCAGAGCACTGTAGCCGATGTTGTTTTTCCTTTTTTTTTTTTTTTTTTTTTAGCTGAGCCATCCTGCTACCTGTTGGCAGCTCAGCAGCTGCTCAGCTCGGGCTGGACTCGAACTGCTGTTGCTCAGAGCTCAAACTCTTGAGCGAGCTCTTAACCAACTGAGCCACTCGGCCGGCCCATTGGTTTTTCCTTTTATACTAGTTTCCCCCAGCACTCTGATGACCAGGGCCTTGGGTCAACCTGATGTGCCTAACTTTTTGTGAAAAAAAGCATTTGCATCTGAGGCTGTGTGACACAATGAGAGCCTAGAATCGGAGTCTTTTGACTCAGATCCTGGTTCAGCTGTTTATTGCCTCCCAATCTTTGGGCAAGTTTTTTCAGTTTGGCTTCCTCGGGAATAAAATGGGGATAATACTGTCTGTCCCAAAAGCTATTGCATTTAATAAACTTAAGCTGAAGTGCTTGGCACTGCCACTAGCACATGGTAACTTAGAAAGTGTTCATTCTAGTTAGCTGGCTCTTCTCGAAACCTCATGACGCAGGCAGAGCAGAGCATGTTATCCCTAATTTCCACAGGAGACTCAGGGTGGTGAGGGACCAAAGCGTCCACTTTTTATATGGAAGAAGCCAGCCCCAAAGTGACCAATTTGTTGGCTGCCCGTCCCTGTCTCCTTGACTCTAGAATTTAAATTCATGGTGTCACCCTATTCCCTCTCCTATCATTTTGTAGAAAATCATTTCAGTGAAATGTCTTTCCTCAACCCACAGGCAAAGGTTGGGTTCAGTGGCACCTAGTACTAACACCATTCGTCAGCACCTCAGTGCCTCAGGCCTCTCCCTTTGCTCTGTGTACTTGTCCCACTGCTGTGTCCCAACACTTCAGCTTGTGACACTGAATTAGAACAAAATAGAGGAGGAGTGATCCACCCAGAAGTCAGGAGAGGGGTTTGGAGTCCCTTTCCACTGTAGGCCTTGGGGATCAGCCCCTCCCCTTAATTTTGCTGGTGTTCACCTTTGAAATTAAAGGTTGAGGCTAAAGATCCCTCCTGGTTTTGATAGTATATGATTTTTAAAGGTACCTGAGAAGGAAAGAAAAATCCCAATATATACAACCTACATGGTGTTGTACGTACAGAAAAAGGCACCCATCCCCTTTCTGTGAGCTTCCTCTACCCGCTTAGGGCTTGGCAGGTCGTACCAAGGGCTTGGGGACTCTGGCTTCAGCCCAGGTAGAGCCATGTCTGCTTCACACTTTGCTGGGCACACTGTCCCCTTTGGCTCCCGTAACAACCCCAAGAAGTAGGTGGGGACCCTCTTTATTTCAGCAGATGGGGAAACTGAGGCACAGAAACGTGATACGACTTGCTCCAAGTCACACAGTGTTTAATCAGGGGTGCTGGGGCTCTGTTCAGATCTGTGTAGTTCCAGAGCCTTTCTCTTTCTAGGTCACCAATGTGACCCCCCACCCTAGGCCCACAGATAGACCTGCGAGTTGGGGCAGCAGGTAAAGCATTTTATTGTTCTGTGACCTTCGAGCCCCATAGCAGCCTAGGGAATAGTTAGTGACAAGGACTTCAGTACCTGGAGGTAAGAGTTGCAGTTTTAAGTTTTGTCTCTAAGTCCACCCGCTGTTTACCTGCCTAAGATACGTATCTTGCTTGCTTTCTGTAGTTGATGTCCTTCCCACCACTGCCCAGCCCACAAAGAAGACCACTCCCAAAAAGAGAATGTGCCGGAACACAAGCCTGGTGACCCGGAAGCGTGAGTTCTTCTGTCCCCCTGGATTCTTAGAACAAGAGACAGTCTCACTCACTGCCTTTCTTTTTTCTTTCCTTCCTCCCTTCCTTCCGCAAGCCCTTCCCAAGTGCAGCTATTTGAACCTGTTTATCTAGTCCTGAGCTGAGGTCAGAAGGGAAGCTGAGTATGAGAGCAGTGCTGTCCTCCAGCAGCTCACAGTCTAGTAGGGGACACACTCACCAATTGCCACAGGACAAAACAGTGAAGGATATATCCACCCAGAATTTGCACACAGATTTTCCTACCAGCATTATTCATAATAGCCCAAAAGTAGAAACAACTCAAATGTCCCACCAACTGATGAATGGATTAACAAAATATGGAATATCCATACAATGAAATATTATTTGGTCATAATCAAGAATTAAGTACGAAGGTCTGACAATTAAGTTCACGAACTTTTTGCAATGATGTTGCTAAACCTTTTTTGATCTCAGAGGGATTATTTATTATGAATTTGTACCACCTGGACAGTTAACCAAGTTTACTATTTGGAAGTGCTGAAAAGGCTGCGTGAAAAAGTTAGACGACCTGAACTTTACGCCAACAATTCATGGCTCTTGCATCACAACAATGCACCAGCTCACACGGCACTGTCTATGAGAGAGTTCTTAGCCAGTAAACAAATAACTGTATTGGAACACCCTCCTTACTCACTTGATCTGGCCCTCAGTGACGTCTATCTTTACCTGAAAATAAAGGAAATATTGAAAGGAAGACATTTTGATGACATTCAGGACATCAATGGTAATATGATGACGGTTCTGATGGCCATTCCAGAAAAAGAGTTCCAAAATTGCTTTGAAGGGTGGACTAGGTGCTGGTGTCAGTGCACAGCTCCCCAAAGGGAATAGTTCAAAAGTGACCGTAGTGATATTCAGCAATAGGTTTGTAGCACTTTTTTTAGGATGAATTCACAAACTTAATTGTCAAACGTCGTACTGTTCATGCTACAACATGGATGAATCTTGAAAATATTTGCAGTGGAAGAAGCTAGCCACAAAAACCTATGTATTATATAATCCCATTGATATGAAATGTCCAGGATATGACATTCCATACAAAGTAAATTAGTGGTTGCCTAAGGCTGGGGAGTTGGGGAAGGAATGGGGAGTGATTGCTAATAGGTACAAGATTTCTTTTGGGGGGATCCAAATGTTCTAAAATTAGATTGTGGTGATGGTTGCACATTTCTGTGAATTTACCAAAGAAACAAAACATTAAATTATACACTTTAAACAGGTGAACTTTATAATATGTAAATTATATCTCAATAAAGCTGTTAACTAACAAACTAACAAAAAACACAACCCAAAGGACCACAGATTTAAACTTCCCCAGTTTTGATGCCTAACAGAGGACCTAACACATAGTATGTGCCTAATATATGTTTGTTTGTGAGTGAACCAGCTCGCCGCTCTGTGCTATAAGCACCAGACACTGCAGCTGGAGTACACACACACACACACACACACACACACACACACACACACACACACACAGACACAGGAGCGCGCACACACGCGCGCGCGCACGTGTACAGGCACACACACACACACACACACACAGGCACACACACATGCACAGGCACACACACACNGCTCCCCATCTGGGCGTTAGCAGCAGAGAGCCATTGAGCCAAACAAAGAATTCAACCTTAGGCTGCATTAACAGAAGTACCATGCCCATGTCAAAGAAGAAGAGAGTCCCACCTGCTTTTCCAGCCCCACTCTGGACTGAGAGGTGCGATTGAAGAGGGCATTGGCAAACCAGGTCTGTTCAGGCATGTTCTGTCCAGGCATCTTCATGTTCTGGCAGCCACAGAACATGAAGAAGGGGTAGTGTGACCATCTCCTGGCATCTGAGATGCTACCTGTGGGGTTGTAGGGCACAACAGAATTAGGTGTGCTTGGTGGGAGTTAGAAGGGTGGAGATGTGGGAAGTGTTCAAGAGAAGCAAAAGTTTTCTGCCTATGAGCTTTAAGGGCAACAGGACAGGCTGCCTCCCAAGGCTGAGGGGAGGGGGAAAAGTCTGCTGGGACCAGACTTTTCCCTGGTTCACTTTGAAGATGGGCTGCTCGCTTGGAGATGGCCCATGTGAACCATAAGAGACTAACNCACACACACATGCACAGGCACACACACACTTTCCTTGAACTCATCAGCCACATGTGTTTCTGGATTAGTATTGACCTCTGTTCCCCAAAAGTTACTGGTGACAAACAGAAAGTGCCATCTGCTCCAACCCATAGAAAAAACCACAAGCAGCCACACCAGGCTGCTTCATGCTGCTGGGGTTGCTTTGTCTAAAATGTATATAAAGTACCAGAAAGAGTCTGGAAAAGACGTCTAACAAGATCTAGGAGATGGGAGCAGCAAGCTGCCACATGAGATCACAGCAAAAATAAAACCTTCAGAATCCATGTACGAGGGTAGCAACTTGGGGAGCATAAAGGTGGAGGCAGAGCGACCTCGTTTTACAAAGTTTATGCCCCACAATTTGGCCTAAAGGATTTCAGGCAGGGCACAATAAAAAAAGGCACAAGAGCAACTACACAGGGCCATGAAGGTGAGGACACAAACAAATCCAGCAACACTTTTATAAATGATGGAAGAAAGGTCTTCACATTTCTTGCATCATTTCTTACATCAATGCTCAGTGAAATCCTGGGGCAAAATGGAAATTCAACGTTAGTAGTTTATTTAGAATAACGAAAATGTGTGTGGAGATGGCCAAGTGGAGTGGGAGGGGGGATTAGCTGGATGTTGCATTTGGGGAGGAGGGGACCATGGGGCAGTACTGCCCAGTGGTAAGTCAGCCAGGCCTTGGTTGGAATCCCAGTCAACCATTGCCTGTACTGTGTGAACTTAAGCAAGTGAGTCAACCTTTCTGAACCTCAGTTTCCTCATCTGTAAAATGGGGATGTTTACCTAGCTAAAGGGAAGGCAGGAGTAAATGAGATCCTATACACAAGGCATTCAGCTTGGCAGAGCACCCGGACACAGCTCAAAGCTCATTATCATGAATGAAACCCACTTGGCCACCATGGGGAGGACTTAGGGCTGTCCTTTGAGAGACACTGGGAGGTCCTGGGGGGCAATTTCTAAACCACTGTCACAAGAGAAATCTGGTGAAATCCAGACCTCAGGAGACCCCGAGACCCAAGTGAGGCGAGGAAGCCGGGCCGTGCATCACTGATGTGGCTCTGGCCACCAGCTCCCCGCACACGCAGGCTTTTCACCGCCTTCATTAGAAGCAACAGCTTTTCCTGGAGCCACATTTTGGGTAGATGATCATGCAACCCCTCGGATCTGCAGCTGGGCTGCTGGCTTCCAGTTCACTTATGACCACCCTTCAGGAGGCCTCCCCTGACCCACCCTCCCTCAGAAGGAGAGGAGGACCTTTGTGCTCTGCACCACCCTGCAGCCTTCACCCACCTCAATTACTTAAAAAACAACAACAAAAGAAAAACACTTCATCAAGTATAATTTGCATGTCATAAAACTCACCCATTTTAAGCATAAAACTCAATGATTTTTAGTAAATTTACCAAGTTATGCAACCATCACCACAATCCAGTTTTAGGACATGTCCATCACCCCAAGAAGATCCTTCATACTTGTTTACAGCTAGTTCCTGTTCCCACCCCAGCCCCTGGCAACCACTAATCCACTTTCTGTCTTTATAGATTTGCCTCTTTCAGACATTTCATGTAAATGGGATCATACAATACATGGTCTTTCATGCCTGGCTTCTTTCACTTAGCATCATGTTTTTGAGGTTCATCCAGGTTGGGAGAACATGGAAGAGGTGAGGGGGAGGCAGACAGAAACCCCTGCATCTCAGAGGTAGGAAGGACTTCCAAGGGCCTCTCACTCAACCTTCCACCCAGCGCAGAAATCTCCCCTCCAAATGGCACCATCCAGCCTTGGCGATGGCGGGCTCCCTCCCATGGAGGGGCCCACTCCATTTCCTCACTACCTCTCATACCCTCAAGCTGTCGTGGTGGGGCCCGCAGAGGCTTTAGAACTTGGAGGATCTGGGTTCATACCCTGGTCCTACCTTTTAGTAGCTGGGTAACCATGGGCGTGTAATTTAACCTCTTTGACTCTTGATTTTTCTGAACTGTAAAATGAGAGATCAAAATGATAGTAATACCTTCCTTCCTCACAAGATGGAAGTTTGCAGTTAGTATTGCACTTGGCACATAATAGGCATTCAATAAACATTCTCTCCCTTCCCTAATATCCAAAACTCTCTAATTTTTTTAACCTCGATCCCAAATCTGCAGCCTCGTCGTTTTCACCCATGAGTTCTGGTTCTGCCCCTCAACTACTCACAGAGACCAGCCATAGGAGGCATGGTGTCAGAGAAACATTTGGGGCATTTATAATATAAACTTTGTTGTTTCAATGGTATACGAAATGGGCAAAGGAATAAATAGGCAACTCATAGACGAAAAAGAACTGGCCACTATATGAAAATAGGCTGAAGTTGACAATAATCAGGGAATTGAAGTAAAATATCATTTTCCACCCTCTGGACTGACAAACACTAAAACCTTTGATAATATCAAGGGTTGGCAGGGTGCACAATTGGGGGTTGGGAATGGAAATCAGGGTAGACTGTTTGGAAGGCATTTGACAGTATCTATTACAATTTAAAATGGACATAGTCTATGGTTTATTAGTTCCTGTTTTCAGTATCTGCATCAGGCAGGCTCCTCCGTAAAAAGAAACATACCAGGATGTTCTCTGCAGAGTTGTTTATAAAAGTAAAACACAAAACAAAATGTCCACTGATGGCAAAATAATCCACAGTACATCCATACTTCAAATGTTAGTCTGCTAGAAAAAAGAATGGGCAGACATGTTTTAAGTGAAGGGAAAAAAAATGATTGCAGAACAATTTGTACAGTATAATCCACTCTATTTTTTAAAAACTATATGTAAATTATATATGTGAAAATGCAAAGAGAAAGGTACGAAATTAACAATGGCATTTACTGCTGTGAGGGAGTAAGGATGTCAAGGGGCATGTACTTGAATCTTTTACAGTGAAAATATATTCAGCTACTTCTTATGAAATTAAAATAAAAGTTTTAAAAATCAATAACAAAAATCCCATTATTAGTCACAAAAATTGTCTATTTCTTTTGAATATAAATAGCTCCTGAGTTTAATTAATAATTCTTTTAATTTGGATGTGGGACATGAGATTTTACATATAAAATTATCTCAATGTGTTTAAAGTGCCTAGAAAAAAGGCTAAGAGGAACTATTCAAACATTGATTTTCTCTGGGAGGTGGGCTTCCAGTTGATTTTTCCTCTTCATATTTATTTGTGTGTCTCAAATATTCAATATGTGTGTCTTCCAGGCCCGCTTTGTGGCCCCCTCACCCTCGGTCTGCTACTGGCCGGTATCCTGATTCTGCTGGTGTCCTTGGGTGTGGCCATTCACCTATACTGTAAGTTGTCCCCTGTTGGGCCATCGTGGTGATCCATTTTTGCTGTTGGAGGTGTCCCTGGGGGTCCTTGCTACTCTAGGGGAGCAAGGCAGATGTGAGCCTAATGGAAATTTGCACCCTGAGAACCAGAGGTAGTTCCAGAGGTGATTCTTGACATGAAGCCATATACTGCAGGGGTTGGAGACCACCCTGTCTCTGAAGTCAGACAAATCTAGGTTTGAATCCAATGCTGCTACTTCCTGGCTTAGTGACCTTGGGTGTATGCCCTGGCCTCTCTGAGCCTCAGCTGCCCTACCCAGGGGCAATATTATCGACCTCCCAGGGTTGCTATTTGTAAAGTCCTGCCCAAAGTGCCCAGCTAGGGTATGTGCTCAGTAAGAAAGAACTCCTGTGAGCAGTTGGGATGGAAGCAGTACATAGAAGAGATTGAACTGGGGTTTGGGTTATGTTCCCAGAAACTAGAAATCCTCCTCCTCTTTGAGGCTGTAGGGAAACTCAGAGATGGCTGCTGCTCTCGACCACTCTGAAGATAGAATCACCTTCTTCTATGGGCCCCCAGCTGCAGGGGAGGCCCACACAGCTGCCTGAGAGCCCAGAGCCCCAGGCTCACCTGTGCTACCCCAAGCAAGTCACTTACCCTTTTTGGGTTTCTATAAAATGGGAAGCGGTGGCCTTCAGGGGAATGGACTGGATCAGTGGCTCTTCTATAGGTCACAGATTCCTTTGAACATGAGATGACAATTATGGACCCTCTCCCTAGAGAAATGTGTCATGGACACACTTTTGCATACAATTGCCACCCACAAAGGGATCCATTTATCCATTCTAAGAACTCCACGCAAGTTCAGTGGTCTGCAAACATTTAAATCACAGAACTTACTAGCAAAAAAATTTTTAAATAATAAACACTAACCTCAATTAGCTGTATTTATTTAATATATTATGTGTGTCATTAAATCAAACATAAAAAGCAATATATAAAAAAAGATAATAGCATATAATAAAAGATACTGGTAGAAGGATTTCTAATGTTAAAAACCAATCTGTGCTAAAACTGGACTTCTGACAACTTTGTAACTTGTTTATTTGTAGGTATATTTTCCTAATATTTACACTTTTGTGGGAAGTCAGGTAGACATGACCAGAAAGATTTGGGCAGTGATGGAAAGCCTTCAGTAAAGAGGTGAATTATGCTCAAGGAAAGATTCCCAAAGCACAACATTCTTGGCAGTTCAGAAATGCATTCTGTTGGGATAGAGGGGAGTGTGGAGATAAATCTGAATGAAAATGAGTGAGAAGAAATCCAAATAAATAGGAACAAGGCAAAAAGCCCGGATTTTGATGACAGAGCAGAGGGAGAGTTCGAAAAAAGATGTGAGAAAATCACTGTAGGAAAACTGGCTAGAAAGAAAGCCAACTTTGGTTTAATTTAAAAGGGACCAGACGGAAAAATGGTGTGAAAAGTAGTGTGATGGGATGATATCTGGTGTGTGGGTGGGGAGCTGAGGGAGGGTAGATTTCAGAGAAAGGAAGGGCCTTAGTACAAGGTAACAACTGACTCATAATTAATAATGACCAGTGGGATTTTTAGAATGGGCGCTGTGATGAAGGGGCAAATACAGGCACAATTATATGGCAATTTCCTCATCCTTCTTAAACACTGGCCTTTAGAAAATATAGCATTGCTGAGTTAGATAAAGTTTGTGCATGGGTACGGCAGTGCCTACCGGGGAACCTTCTTCATAGACTAATTAAATATTTAGACTCATGTGCTGACCGCAGACTCCCTCAGCCCCAGTCTACTCAGGATGCTGTAGACGGGAACCACCAAGTTGCTGGCACGGTGGAGTCAGGCACCTCTCCGCCGTGAGAGAAATCTTGCAGCGGTCTTCTGCCACTGTCCACATAACTGTCAGCTGATTCTCTTTGGCCCCCTACGTGGAAGAAATTAAACTCTCAACCAGTTTCCTGCCATCCAGGGAAAAAGGGGAGTGGTGTCTTGCTGCATGGGGCTCGCCCTTCTGCCTGATCACTGGCCCCTGGGTTCCACCGTTGTGGAATAAGACACTGTGTGTTCTACAAGAAGGTGCTCCCGGCTGACTAGTGGACAGTGAGGCAGCCTTCTCAGGGGCTGCAAAGCTGAGACTATTGAGGGGTTGAGTTGAACTTGGGGCCCTGGCACCGGGCCAACTGAAAAACCTGGTTTTTCCATCTCAACCGGCCATTTGCAAAGAAGCCATTCTGTCTCATCAGATCATTTCTCTCTCCTGTCATTATCTCCATTATAGTGTAAAGAAGGAATCAAACTGCTTATCTGTTAATATTGAATTCTTGATTACAGTTAGGTTCAATTTTGAGTAGTAGTAAGTCAAAATAACAGTAAACAAGTCAGGAGTTTGTTCTCTAAAATAAAAAATAAATAAAAAGCAATAAAGGGTGAGATAAACTTGTAAATAACCATGCTCATATGTCCTTTCTTCATCCCAATGGGAAACCTTGCACATTTCCCGAATACGCATGCTCTGCTTTCAGACCACCTGTCTGTACAGCCTCTCGTTCCTGACCTGCTATGAAGGAGGGCAAGCTAGCATGTTTAAGGATACACAGACTGGAGCAGGTTGACTGAGTATGAGTGAATTCTGGTTTTACCACATACTAGCTGCATGACTTTGGGCAAGTTAGTAAGTCACTTGCTCCGTGTCTGAGTTTCCTCGTATACAAAATGGAGATAATAAGAGTGGTGTCCAACTCATAGGTTTGCTGTGAGTATGAAGGGAGTTAAAACCCATGAAGATGAAGCACAGCCTGGCACCAGGGAAGTGGTCTGAGGTGTTAGCTGTCCCTCTTACCACCCTCCTTGCTCTCGGGGTCTTGGTGTTGCACCCAGCCCATGCCAACTGATGTTCTTGGTTTCTTCTTTTAGGCCGTCGGAGGAGAGCCCGGCTTCACTTCATAAAACAGTAAGTGCTTGGGGTCTTAGAGAAGTGGCTGTGACCCGGCCCTGGGTGGGGTCCTAACTTCCTCAGCCCCTGCTGTGGCTCACAGCCTCCAACTGCAAGGAGCCCAAGCCAGACACCACCTTCAAAAACATCTCAAACTGTATAAATCGATGGCGTGATAGAGTTCAGGAAAAGGGTAACTTAAACAAACAATAACACTGGTTAGTAGTTGAAGTGAATTACAAGTGCGGTAAGGTTCAGCCCTTAGCCCTCCTAATCATAACAAGCGCTCTTTACATAGAACACAGCAGGGAATCCCAAACTCTTTCCTTGCCCATTATTTCATTCGATTTGGTCCTGCATGACCTAGGAGAGTTATTTTTACAGATGAGTTGAAAAAGTTGCTCAGAGCGTTTGGGATAGTAAAGAACAGAATTGGGTTTGAAAGCAAATGGGTTCACCCCAAGGCCGGTGCCCTCCACCACTGTCTCTTCCTTCCCTGCTGGTGTTGGGTTTTGCACTGCCTTAGTTCCACTTCTGCCCTGGACCCCACCTAGGTCCCAGGAGTTGGCGAACCGACTGGCTGACTCCCATAGACACAGGGGCTAAAAGCCCTCACCTTTTGGTCCCACTGAGCTGTGTAAACACAGGCAGAAGCCAAGAGGCTGAGAGGCCAGAGACAATGGGCTGCTCCCAGCCTTAAGGACTTCCGGACCCCCGTTGGGCCATGGACTATGTTCTTGGATTGCTTTTTCTTCCTCAATAATGGAAACTGTTTCCCATCTACCTTTCTCATTAATTACAACCCCCTCCACATAGTGACATCTGAAAAACAAGAAAGCCCATGCCTCTAGATTGAAGACGGCAGTAGAACCTTGTGCTCAAGAGCTCTGGCTCTAGCAGGAGACAGATCTGGACTTGAATCCTGTCTGCCGCTCACAAACCATGTGACAGTAGATAGGTCACTTCACTTCTCTGAGCCTCTGATCCCTCATCTGCAAAATGGGATAAGAATACCAACCTCACGACTACTGTGAGGACTTGCTGGGGT
>NW_017732569.1:406372-406625 GCF_001890085.2 Hipposideros armiger
AGTGTCTCCTGCTGCTTTCTTTGTGATTGTGTTTAGTTCTTCACAAGTTCATGAGGGGACAAAGTTGTGGGGGTAGAGGGTGGGGGTGGGGTGCTCCTGGGTCTGTTTTCTGTGCAGCAGGCACCTGCCGAGGCAGCAGGCTCCGCTTGGCCTGCCCAGGGAGCAGGCTTGGCTACCCGCAGCAGGGCCTGCGGTAAGGACGTCTGCATCTAGCACCTGACTTTTGTTTTGAAGAAGAAACTGAGCTGTTACT
>NW_017732569.1:410302-411229 GCF_001890085.2 Hipposideros armiger
GATGCTTTGGTTTCGGGAAGGGGAGGAAGGGTGAACTCACAAGAGAAGCAGATCTGTGTGGAAGTCCTTTCCTGGGCCCCCAATCAAAGCCCGCCTCCCCAGAAACTCAGAATCCCATCTCTGGCAGCACATCTTGTGGTATGGGGGTACGGGTGGGGTTGAAAGAGGTGAGAAGAAACATGTGCTGGGACTCAGATGAGAACAGTCCTTGCTTTAATGGTTCCTCACATCTTCTTCTGTCAGGACTCTGCTAGCCTACCCAGCACATAGGGAACTTCTCAGTGGAAGAAAGAATAATACTATTGGGATTTTATCTATGTCATTTCAGAGTGAGTGTGCTCCTGTGTATGGCAGGTGAGATCGGGGCAGGGATGTTTGCCTTGTAAAATAATCCTGATTATTATGATGTACTGAGCCATTCAATGGACTGTTGTCCCCTAGTTGAGCCTGGTCAGACCCTGCTGACGTTAACTCAAAATCTCCCCACCCTCTACCCTGCGTTTAGTACCCAAACTAAATTAAGACCTTTGAGTGTGTCTGCATGTTTAAGAGAGGAAGGTTGATTCACATGTTCTCAATCTCCTACCATGACCTCTACATCAAAATTTCATCTTCATAAAGTGAGCTGTGACTCGGTCAAGGTTAAGAATACATTTTCCAGAGAAATAAAAATCTGTCATTTGCATATAAATGTCACTGGGTGGGTGAAAATGTAGAAGAGTGATCCCACTCACTGCTAGAGAGGATGTGGACAAGGGCACTCACGGGGGTTACTGATGATATTATGAAACATTACAGCCTTTTGGAAAAAAGTTTGGCAGTATCTAGTAACTTCCAATGTAAATCACATTCTCTAACTCAGCACTCCTGGGAATATGTCCCCTATAAAGCAAAAGCATCATTACATAAGAATAAATACACAAAAAT
>NW_017731472.1:0-52084 GCF_001890085.2 Hipposideros armiger
TGCATATACGGACAGTTAGTCTATGACAATGGAAGCAAGAATTTACATTGGGGTAAAGATAGTCTATTTAATAAATGGTGCTGGGAAAATTGGACTGACACATGCACAAAAATGAAACTGGACCACCTCCTTATGCCATATACAAGAACAAATTCAAAATAGATTAAAGACTTAAATTGTAAGACCTGCAACATAAAACTCCTAGAAGAAAATATAGGGTCTAAATTTGCAGACATTAACCTGGGCAATATTTTTACTGATACATCCCTACAGGAAAGGTAAGTAAAAGAAAAAAATGAACATATGGGACTACATCAAACTTAAAAGTTTTTTCATAACAAAGGAAACCATCAATAAAACAAAAAGGAAGCCTACTTAATGGAAGAAGATATTTGTCAATGAGATATCTGATAAGGAGTTAATATTCAAAATTTATAAAACACTCATGCAACTGAACCCCAAGAAAACAAACAACCCAATTAAAAAATGGGCAGAGGATATGAAGAGACATTTCTCTGAAGAGGACATACAGATGGCCAACAGGCATATGAAAAAATGCTCAACCTCACTTATCATTAGGGAAATGCAAATAAAAACCACAATGAGATACCACTTCACTCCAGTCAGAATGGCTAGCATCAATAAATAAACAAACAACAAATGCTGGTGAGGTTGTAGGGAAAAGGGAACCCTGGTGCACTGTTGGTGGGACTGCAGACTGGTGCAGCCACTATGAAAATTAGTATGGAGGTATCTCAAAAAACTGGAAATGGAACTACCTTATGACCCAGCAATTCCACTCTTAGGTATTTATCCAGAAAAACCCAAGACATTAATTTGAAAAAATATATGCACCCCTATGTTCATTGCAGCACTATTCACAGTAGCCAAGACTTGGAAACCGAAATGCCCATTGGTAGATGACTGGATTAAGAAACTATGGTACATTTACACAATGGAGTATTACTCAACTATAAAGAAGAAGGAAATCATACCATTTGCAACAATATGGATCGACCTAGAGAGAACATTATGCTAAGTGAAATAAGTCAGTCAGAGAAAGACAAATACCATATGATCTCACTTATACGTGGATTCTAAAAAACTGAATAAGTGAGAAATGTAAACAGAAATAGTCTCAGAGACACAGAGGAAAAACTGAGAGTTGCTAGTTGGGAGGGGCAGGGATGAAGGAGAAGGGATGAGACAATACAAATTGGTAACTACAATATGGCCCCAGGGATAGAAAAGACAGTCTGGGGAATATAATCAATAATGTTGTAAATATTTTTTAGGGCGCCAGATGGACTCATGTCTTGTTAGGGACACCACTTCATAGACCGTGTAGAGGCCTGACCACCGCACTGTATTTCTGAAGCTGATGTTGAATAATATTGTATGTCAACTATAATTATATACACATATAGTCACGGGACATGGAGTAGAGAGTGGGAATGGAGTCAATGGAATTGTAATAGATAAGTATGATATCGGGGGTGGGAAGGCAGTGGATAGGGAGAGTGTGAGGGGTAAAAAAGATAACTATTGCATTGTTCTGTCCACCTGAAACTAATAAAAAAAAAAGAGTTAAGTAGCTACAACAACAAGACCCTACGGTACTCTGGGGTAGCTCTGCCTGGGTCTGATCCACCCTCACTCAGGAACTTTGCTCAAAAGTACTGCACTGTCTGTTTTGGAAGCCCTGTACAAGAAACAGCAACTGGGATCACTGGCATTAATGTGGCTTCGGGAACAGGAATCCTGCTGTTACTATTATCTATCTGACATCTTTCACTCAGAGAGAGTGTTGGCAGCCATAGCTTGCCATCGAAGTTTCTGTGACTCAGGAAGACAGGAAAGAGCAGTATTTGTTTCTCAAACTTTCAGTGGTACGCTAAATGCTTAAGTACTTAATATGATAAATCCTTTTCTATTAGAAGTTGCCCATACCCAAAGTGGGGATCAAGTTTTGCCTGAGGATGAGTAGTAGAGACACATGCTTCCCTTTCAGGGCTGGAATATGAACACATGCTCCGCTGCCTCCTGGCACGTTTAGGAGAGGAAACACAGTGGTTTAGAAAAGGTCTTCCTCCTGTCCGCATGTGCACAAGGGCCAACTGTTCCTTCTGAGGGCTGGCTCACCTCATTGTCCTGGTGATTAATCTCGCTGAGATTTGACTGTTGCATCAAGACTGTTAGGAGCCTGCGAAGGAAAACAGAAGTGGCTCAAAAGAACAGAATCTGGATGAGAACACAATATTAGCAATAAAGTCTGTTGAAGATGGGCCCTTTCCAGTTATCTAAGGAAAAAACCCATGGAAAAGAAGCCAGCATGGTAGGTAAGAAGGCACCTGGGAGGAATAGAATACCTCTGTCTCTTCTTCCATCTCCTCTGTATCTTAGTGCTTCTGGAGGGGCAAAAGGGGATGGAGAAAGCAAATCTTTAGGCTCATCTTAATCACCATATCTGTGTCCCTATGTGTGCACTTTAAGAACCAACATTTTCTAGTGCTTTTTTCTTATTTATTTATTTATTTAATTGGGGGAATTGCGGGATGGGAACAGCACTGGGGAATTGGGGGGAAGGGGAACAGACAAGTTGCTGTGGTTTTGTTCTTCGGTCTAGTTGTGGAGGACATTGCTTCACTGGCCCAAGTTGGCACCATCATTGTGCTATTCCCGGGCAAGGTAGATCAGTCGCTGGCTTCTGGACAGTCACTCACAGTGGCTGCTGGCTGCTCACGCTGGCTGCTGGCTACACATGATAGCCCATGGCAACCCACTGCAGCAGGGGTTGCAGCCTATGCCGTCACCGTTGACTCATGGCAGACCAACTCCAGGTTGAGCTGTTGTTCAGCATCTTAGCTGTAGAGGGCAGTGTCACTGGCCTTCATATGTGGGATCTGAACTGGAGCCCTCTGGCATCCCAAGCCAGCTCTTAACCGATGTGCCACTCGGCCGGCCCTCTAGTGTTTTTTCTTTATTGATTTATATACACTTATAGAGTGCTTTCAAACTGCTTCACCACTAGGTACATGGGTCATGTCTTTTAAATCTGTAGATCATACCAAGAGGCAGACAGCATTTACAACTTTCCTTGTTCTTTGTAAAACATACACGTATCTAAGCACGAAGTGACACTAATCAGTGTGAAACAACTATCAATGATTCTTAAGTTCAAGTTCTTATCCCGCTTGGGTCCCACACTTGGTTGACAGAAGTCAACACTCTCTCTATGGGAGGCAGTTGAGTATAGTGTTTAGGGGCCCAGACTCTGGAGCCAGACCGCCTGGGTTCCCATCACAGCTATACCACTGACCAACTCTGTGACTGTAGGCATGTAACTTAACCTCTCTGTACCTAAGTGTCCTCCTCATCTGTAAAATGGGGGTGATAAAAAGTGCCTACCCTATAGTGCAGTGTGAGGACTAAATAAGATAATATGCATACAGAATTTAAAGCATGCTGGAACATAGTAAGTGTTATTTCTGGAACACATAACCCTAAAAGTTGTAATCCTGGCCCCATCTCAGAATCCCCTGGGGAGATTTTTTAAAACCACAAATACGTAGGTTCTATATTTAGGGTTTCTGACTCAGTAGGTCTAGTGAGAAGCCCAGCTTCTACAGTATAAAAGAGCTGTTCAAGAAATTCTGGTAGACTGTCAGGTTTGGAAGCCACTGAGAAAGGTGCTGAATGAATTCATCAGTGGATACTCATTGTTACGGACTGAATTGATTCTCCCCCAAATTCACATGTTGAAACTCTAAACCCCAGTGCCTCAGAATCTGACTGTATTTGGAGATAGAGCCTTAAAAAAAGGTAATTAAACTAAAATGAAGCCCTTAGAGTGGCCTCAATCCAATTTACTGGTATTCTCATAAGAAGAGATTAGGACCAGCAGGGAGGCACCAGAGGCATGTGCTCACAGAGGAAAGACCATGTGAAAAGGCAGCTAGAGGGTGACCATCTGCAAGCCAAGGAGGGGAGCTGCAGAGGAAACCAACTCTGCTGATACCTTGATCATGGACTTCCAGCTTCCAGAACTGTGGAAAAGTAAAATTCTGTGGTTTAAGCCACTCAGTCTGTAATATTTTGTCATGGAAGCCCTAGCAAACTAATATGCTCATTAAAAGGATAAAGGACTGTCTATAGGGAGACAATGAAGGGACTTCAGAAATTATTTTCGGAAGAATTGTTTGAAGAATGAAATGGTTTTGCCTCCTCCTCAGTCAGATTTTCATTGTCTCTCAGCTTAGGTAACAACTAAAGTCCTAAGTATTAAATTGCTACCTACAATAGAAGAGCAGATGGACTCATCACATTGCATTCAAGATAAATATAAAGAGCTTAAATAGGAATGGACTTCTGGTTACTTGCAGTGGAGGTGAAATAACCAGGAAGCCTAAGGTTTAAATCCAGTCTCATCACTGTTCTTTTTGGGAGCCAGGATAATACTGTGATTTATAATAATTCTGGCCTCATCATCGCATGGCCTCTCTGAGCTTAATTATCCTCACTTCTGTAATGGAGATAACAGCAGCGGTGGTAAGGACTGAATAACATAACAGGCACAAAACTACTACACAGACTTTAAAGGAACGGTGGCTATGACTGCAAGAAACACATCTCTCTTTTCATTTCTTCCTTTCTGTTTTTTTTTGTAGAGGGCAGTGTCACTGGCCCTCATATGTGGGGTCCGAACCGGGGCCCTCTGGTGTCCCAAGCCAGCTCTTAACCACTGCGCTACGCGGCTGGCCCTCTTTTCATTTCTTAATTCTGCAATTCCTCCATCTGATGGGAAGATGCTGTAAAGATAATTGCATTTGGGGTCACACTGTTTTTATATTTGTAATTATATTCCACTACTGGATATGTGTTCCCCTATTGGTGTTTTATGGGGAAAGGGTAACTAGTCTCTCTCTCTCTCTCTCTCTCTCTCTCTCTCTCTCTCTCTCTCTCTCTCTCTCTCTCTCTCTCTCCCCCCGCCACCCCCTCTCTCATTACTGTCCATTGTTTAATCTCTAGGGTTTATTTGGTCTGAAGTACTGGGGGAGAGTGGGAGAGAAAGGCAAGAGGTCAGCTGCATTCCAATCTGGTTAACCTGGGCTAACCCTGAGCAGACCAGATCTGCAGCAGCCACTCCAGAGCAGAGTGACCACATGAGGGAAGGCAGTAGGGTTCTGTCCAGATGAGAATGGGGGTGGGGACAGAAAGACCTCTTGTCACATCTATGATGGGCCTCCAAAGGTCACGGGATAAACCCTGCACCTGGATACTTTTCTATTTGCCTCTCAAATCCACTCTCTGCCCTGAATGTCCTGCTCTGAGGCTCACTTCCAACGACGTCATCACCCTGGCTCCCTGGCCCTCTGACTTCCCACTGGGTTTGGCCAGTGAGAGAATAGGCAGTAGGAAACAGGGAAGCTACTTGCCTTCCTTACAGTGATTTCTTCCCTGATCAAAGGCCTCGGCTCCTGCCAGGTGGGCCCTCTCTCACAGTCACAGCGACAGCTACCACCACAGCTCTCAGCACGTTCCAATAACAGCTCCCTTCTTCGTGCCTTTCAGCTTAGGGTGGAATATTTTCCTGCTTTTTGGGGGATGGTGGGAGTGGGGGGTTATATCACCAGCTCTTGGTTAATTTTAAATAGTCTTTCATTAAACTTTCTTCAATTCCCTCTTTTAATAATATTCCATGTTTTTGTGTCATGACTCTGATTGATATATGCTAATCTATATTGTTTGATTTGATTTGATTCCTAAGTGTCTAAGACTCATTGATCTCCAAAGCTGGACACAAATTTACAGTTAAGTATTCTCTCTCTCTCTCTCTCTCTCTCTCTCTCTCTCTCTCTCTCTCTCTCTCTCTCTCTCTCTCTCTCTCTCTCTCTCTCTCTCTCTCTCTCTCTCTCTCTCTTCTTTTAAGAGAACAAACTGCCTAAGGCACTGCATTACTTGCGGGGGCCATCACACATTGCCTTGGTGATGCAGCCTGGACTAGAAACCAGGTGTCTAGTTTCCACCTTGGTGCTTCCATGCTGTTCTGCGTACAAAGGTAACCTGCAAGAGACTTGTCCCACATCTATCTTAATTACCAGAGGACTTACAGACCTCATAGGTTTTCTTTTTTTGTTGTTGTTGTTGTTCTATTAAGAGTTCCTGTTTTGTGCTAAGGTGGCCGAGGGGTATTTTTCCCTCAACTCCCCAGCCCAGTCTTCTATTAGCACTGGCTCCAACTATCTTGCTTTCAGGCAGAAGTATAGAGCAGGCACAGGTCCTCACCAGGAGTGACCCCAGACAGGCAGCATGGTGAGTGATAAGAAAACAGATGCTGCGGCCAGACTGCCTCAGTCAGAATCCCTGCTCCATTACCAACTAGCCAGTGACCTTGGGCAAGCTATGAAACTCTCAGTGTCTACGTTTTCTTATCTGTAAAACAGAGACAATAAGTACACCTACTTCTCAAAGATTTGTTGTGACTTGAAATGAGTCAATGCATATAAAGCACTTAGAATGACATTTACATGCCATAGTAAGTATATAATGATTAAATTTTTTTAAAAAAGTTCCTACCTTATTTTGGGGTCTCTTGATCACCACTAAGTGATTGGTAAGCCAGAGAGAGGATGTATCCTGGGGCAGCTTGTTTCTGTGGGCTTCTCTGTTTTGCTGGCCCTTTGGGCTCTCAGCCCTGGATCTGGCCAGTGAAGAGTGTGGAAAATGGTCCCCAAGCCAGCCACTTGCCCTCCTGTCCCTGAAGCTGCCTGGATGTGAGAGTACACTATAGTGAAACATGTACTCAGATTAGAATGCATCACCTGGTAACTAGAGAACAGGACCCCAAAGAAATGCTTTCCTTCCTCTGACTGTAATCAAGAGGAACGAAAAGAGGCAGAGCCGCTGGCACTTTCTGTGTCAGTGAAAAAAAAAAATCTGCCTGTAACCATGGAGACCATGAAAAAGGCCTTCAGAGAGCCCTGTGGCTGCTTTCAGAGGAAATCGATGCTTGCCTTCTAATGGTAGCTTGTGCAGCGTTGTACAAACACAACTCCGTTCTCTTTGGAGCTTTGTCTTAATGATCATGCCCTCTCTTTCACAGGGGTGCCCTCTGAATGTCCCAGAGCCAAGGAAGCAAGAAAAGCCATGGGGAGCTGAAAGGGAGAAAACTTGGACCTGCTGAGAGGCTGAGGGTTCAAAGCAGGAAGGGGAATCATGAGATAAATCCTACACTCCTTTGCTTTTGTCCATCCAACTTGCCTTCATGTTAATAATTATAAATCACTTATCCTTGCATCAGCGTAGATCCCCACTGAGTTGTAGCTTAGCTAAGACTATATATGGGAACTGATTGGTTTGCTTTGAGTTGTTTCCATCAGAGGACCAAATCCCTCTGGAGGCAAAGGATTAGCTGAAGTGTCCCCTTGGCTTGTTTATAAGCAGGTTGTTTGAGCTTCGCTCCAAATAACCTCCAGCAAGCACTGAGTGTAAGGTGCATGCTGTTTGTAAATCTAAGAGTAGAGCTAAACAAAGAGTACGATATCTGACTATGAGGCCACAATGTGGCCCGTACATATGCTTATGATTAGAGGAAAAATACATGCATGTAAAAATAGATGCGCATGCACTAACAAAGGCAGGGAGCGGGGTTTCAGGGATGCCGAATGGCTGAGTTTGGTGTTCATTGGGTTCTAAAGGCTAGCTAAGATCTATATGTGTGTCCCAGCATCAATACAAATAGGAGCGCTGTTCACGCCCTGACGACCTTTGAAGTCAGTGTGTACATATGTCAGTGGGTGCAGGACTGCATGTGCATGTACCTGTGTGTGTGGACATATTTTCTGTGGACCTATGCTTGCTAAGGTGAAGAAGGCCAGGGTGAGAGCTGGTGGGGTGGCAGTAGCAGGAACTCATTGTTTAGCACTGACCTATAGTATTTCTTTACTTCCATCTGCCTTCTGTCATCATGGTCATCATCATCATCATCATCATCATCATCATCAATATCATCACCTCATCATCTTCCATCTATCTTCCATCATCATGATCATCATCATCATCATTGATATCGTCACCCTCATCATCATCACCCCCACTTACTGAATACTGACGATTGACAGTGTTCAGTGCTTTCCACACATTTTCTCATTTTCTTCTGCCTACTTACCTAAGTGCTGTATTATCCTTACATTTTAGAAAATAAAGTGAGCTGAGCCTGGGCATGTTAATTTGCCCCAGATAATATGATCAGTAAGAGATGGAGTCAGATTCAAACTCAGTCAGTCTGACTCCTTAGCTGCCACTTCTGGCCATCCCTTTCCTCAATCCAAAAAGGATTTCAGGTGGTTTTCAGATACATATAGTAAAACAAGGTTACAAGCGAAGAAACTAGGCAAAGAGAAAGCAAGGGTAGGACAAGGACAATGTAATTATGGTCCTACATGTATGCCAGAGGTTGGACACAAATGGGACTTTCAGTTTTTTAAACATGCAAAGAGAGAAACAGTGACCACATAGTGAAAAATTAAAAACCAATTTATCAGGAGAAGCACAGCAATTCCTTCTTTAGTAAATTTTTTTTTCTTGTGGATTCTCATAAAGGATTTTTGGAAGCTGTAATAAATAAAATATTTCCAATGAGATTAGTTTTGTAAGGCTGTTTCTTATAAGGCCTCTCAGGGTAGGGTTATGACAAAATCCGGCCTTTAAAATAAATTCTGTAGGGTCCACAACAGTGAATCCTGGGAGCACAGCAGACCCACTGGCAGGTAGGTTACTTATCTTCACATATGCACTAGGCAACTAATTATCTTCTTGGTGCCTCAATTTCCTCATCTATAAAACGAGGAGAGAGATATTACCTACCACACAGAGGTGTGGTAGAGATTAGATGAGACAGTGCATGGAAAGTACTCAGAACATGGTAAATAGTCAGTGCCCTTGTCATCATCGTCACTGTTGTAAGTATAGACCTATATGCTTTAGTAGTCAGCCAAGCTAGCCCGAGGTTGTGTCCACTTAGGAAAATGAAGCAGTCAAATAGGTTGACATGGCTTAATGGAAGGTCACTCCCTTTTGCATTATGGTTGTAGGATTAAGATAAATACTCACAAACCAGACCAAGATTTTTTTTTTTTTCCTCAGAAAGAAATTCTGAGTTCAAGTTGAAACTCAAATGGGTGAGTGAAGCCCAACTTCTCTGCTATGGAGCACGGCATGGGTAGTTTCTGCTTGAAACATTTAATATAGATGTTCTCAAACTCTGCATGCCCATAATGTTTCTCAGTAAAGCAATAATAAAATTATCTAGTTTTAAGCAATGCAAGTCCATAGGGAATCCTTTAAGGCAAGCTAGTTTAGAATGTTCTCTAGGTAACAAAACCAGTTAATCTGCTATATGGGTTGTTAAGGTTTAACCCAATTCGTTTTTTGGAGAACGCTTATCAGAAATCATGATTTTTGGTTTTGGAAGTTAATCTGAACCCTTGGATATTGCTAGTTACAGCAGCTAGCATTAGCATAACTAAAGTAGGATTTTGTCTTCCAGAATCACTTAAGTGTCCCTTTAGGACAATAAAAATATATCATCACCACGCAGAAGGATGTTTATTTTTCTGACTTCAGCTTTTCCGAAGGTGGTGGCTGGATCATAGGTACAATTTTAAGAGAAGGGAAGCCACAACTGTGTTATCTCAGTTATAGTGATATAGTGTAGATCCTAGACAGTCACTGGTGGGCTTAATAAGAAATGACTAATAAGTCCACAAAAGAGGAATTATCTTGAATTGGTTTTCAATTTATTATTGCAGTGATTTCAGATGATGAGCCTAATCTACAGACCAAATTGACCTTGAATGTGATTTTGACTGACAAGGCTTGGTTTACCCCTCAGGTACAATTGCTTGATGGCAGAGACAGATTTTTACCTTAATTCATGCCCTTCTTTCATGGATTGGAGTCATTGCTGGTAGGTGGATTCTTGGTCAGGGATTGTATTCCCCAGCAGTCCTTACACCCAGCTGTGGCTAAATGACTAGTGTTTGTTCATGGAATGTGAGCTACAGTGAATTGTGTCATTTGCAGGTTAAGGTTTTAAAGAAATAAGTGAGGCTTCTCTACTCTCCTCTTTCCCTATTTGCAGGGTAAACAAAGAGGATTCTGTAATGCTAGGGGATGACAGAGCCACAAGATGGAGAAGTTTGGGTCCCTGAATCACCATGTGGAGAGGAGCCACTCCCAACCCCATCTAGGAACAACTACATTGGAATAAACTTGTATTGCGTTAAAACACTGAAGTTTTGGGTTTTAGTTTTTATAACAGCTATAATTACCATAACTAAATAGGCATTTATATTCCAGACTCAGTTAGGTAGATTTTGAAAGAACCACTCTGAATGAGGCAAGTAAAAACAAGTAAGTAGAGTAAATCAAGGCAGAATAGTCTTAAAAGACACATTTAAAACATGTTTTCTAAAGATTACTCTTTGGAAAACAGTATGATTTTATGATTAAATATTTTTGTGGGTTGTCTAGAGAGTCATTCATTTTTTTCCCTAATACATCAAAAGGAGTCAACCCTTTATGATGTCTATTGATTACTAGCTCTGAGTTTGCTGTTTCTTCTCTAAACTTCCTTGTTTTATTAGGCTTTGAGTAAATCCTAGTTTTCTGTTATTCCTGGATTTAATCCAATGATAATAAGAGGCAAGGCTTGGTTGGGAATAGTCCTGGAATTTCCCAAGCCCTTTTATTTTAGTGTAAAACAGATTGAAATGAAGAAATCCTGTTACCACTCAATCTAGAAGAGACCTTGGTCTCCTCAACCCCCAAAGAGCTTTAGTTTTAGTTCTGGACACAGGATAGAGAGGATGAGGCCCCACAGTATGCACCCCTGGGGCCCAGTTCTTGAGAATGCTCAGTTCCTGTCAGAGTCATGTTCTGTGCAGCCAAGGTTGGGAAACACGCAGAATGTTGCTGATTCCACAGCAGGAAATGCTGTTATCAGCTGCTTCGAGGGGCTTTCAAAGGATTGGAGACTGAAGCCATTTAAACACAGAGGATTGGGGAAGCCACACTTGGTCTGGGCAAAACTTTTTCCTTTGTTGCTCAATCGTCTTACAAAAATGTGGCCTTGATCATTCAACTTATTTGAATATATTTCTTCACACGGCTTCCAGCAGCACACACCCTTGGTTTTCTTTCTAACTTAGTGGTCTCTGTCTCTTCTGTTGGTCCTTTGCCTCTTTCTAACCCGTAAACGTTGGCATGACTCTGAGTTCAGACATTAACCTTTCTGCCCACTCAGCATTCCTTTACCTTGTGTAGTTTTCTTCATAGCATTCATCACTATTTTAAATTAGCGTATTTATTTGTTTATGAGTGTGCCACTCAACTCGTTCACTACAGCGTAAGCTCTGTGAGGTCAGAGACACTGTCTTGCTTACTGTGGAACTGCTTGAGCCTAGAAGAGTACTTGGCTCAGAATAAGCACTCAACAAATAGTTATTGAATTAATAATTGATTAATTGAATGAATGAATATATGAATTCAGATGATGACAAGTAGCATTTCTTCTTAAATCACACTAGGAGAAAAGGGTTTGAATCATTGGAGTTTAAGATTATTCCAGAATATTTTTATTTACTAAGATGTGGTTCTGTCTGCTCCAACTTCAACAAAAAGGATGGATTTTGTTTTTATTTGCCACAGAGGGTTGTAGTAGATGACCTTCTAATCCAAGTTGGGTCCCTCCCAACCTGAATGATCTTTAAACCTGGTTACTTACCTCACATCGGGTTCAGCAGTGGCAGCATGCAGTGGCAGACGGCCATTTTTATCTGGGATATTGTGTTTGGCACCATTTCTGAGCAGACTCACACAGCCTTCCAGCCAACCCTGAAATACAAGAGCAACCACATCATTATATAACACAACCTCGCATAACATAGTCCAACACACTTTCTCTAGTTTTCTTTCCCTTTCTTCTTTGGTTTGGCTAAAAACATGTTTTATTTGACTTAAGTGGTTAAAGCACAACTCCAATGTAGACACCTCAACCAAGGGCAGAAGGTCTTGAGGTGTGGATTCCTGAGTTTTCTGGAGGACCTTTACTCTGTCAGATGTAGACTGATTCCTAGACTCTCTCTTCTGCCTTCCCCTCCCCACTTCTAGGGCCACTCACTGGTATTTCACTTTCATACTCATTTCCTAGGGCATGAGATAGGGTGTGATTAATCAGCTCTAGCCTCTCTTTCTATGGGATTCACTCCAAATTATGCTTGTCAATGGACTGATCTGCACGCCATGGTCTAATTCCAAAATGTGGGCTCCTGTATCATTCTTGAGCCCCAGCTGCCACTGTATGCCTCAGTTTACCTATATCTGATAAACAGGCCTTGGTCCCCTCTTTCCAAGTTCCCTTTCTAGTAACCACAAATACACTATGTTGTTCATCCTAGTCAGTCCCCCTCCCAAAACCTAGAATCCTAGTCTGAGCCCTACTACAATGATTGGGACTCTGCCATCTTGTTGACTGACTTTTCTGATGTTGAATATGGAGGTATCACCAGCACCCTCTAAAGGTTCCCCATTGCTGTGTTTTACCCACTTATGAATTCTCCAAGACATGTTGTGTGAACTCCCTGCTGTCTACTAATTCCCCAGATTGAAACTGATACCGCCACATCTCATCCTTGTCCCCTCCTTGGTTAGCCCTTATAGGTGGGTCATTTCCCCACTGTCTTTCTCATTTCAAAGAGCAGATATAATTTCTGGCTAGTCTCCATTTCTGTTCCATAGTTTTTAAGTAACTAACCCAATCCTACTGATAACCAAGTTTGGCTCACCTGCCAAGGAGAATGCCTCCTACATTCATCCACAACCACTTGGGTTACTCACTCAATTATACATAGACTGATACGTAGATAAAATTATTATTATGAAGAGTGATACGGTATCTTTCTCTACGACCTTCCTCCATTCATGTATAGTTAAGCCTCAAGATTACCCGCCAAGATGAGAAGATGCCTGACGATTTTCCCTCACAATATGGGAAGCAATAAAAATAAAAATGTTATTAAATGCATGAAGAAGGAGAAAGATAATGATAAGGAAAGGATCTTTTAGTTCTGAAAACTCTGGAAAAAATCTTTCAACAAAAGCACAGCAAAGTTCATAGGCTATAATATTGAATATGATTTTGTAGAATTGACCAATATCTAAATCTTAATAGATGCAAATATTTTTAAGTCTTGAGTCATAGTTTACTAATGCATTAAGTCTGGTTTTAGTTGCCAATGTCCAAGTCATCAAGTTCTATGATTAAGAAAGAAAATAGACCAGGAGACCCAAAATAAAGGCATACTGGACAAATTTCAGAGTTGCCAAATTTTTATAGTTTTGAAAAACAAATCTGATGGGGGAGGGTCTGGAATATTTTTTATCATTTTGCAACATTTCCTGGAACTATGTGTGTATGTGGTTTTCTTCAGAAAACTATTGAATACATCTGAAACCCATGGTCACTATTCAGAACCAACAAATGTGTTTTGTACCTATTAGGTGCTGGGTGATTCTGCATGTGTCTCTCCTTCAATTGTGATCAACTTAGGGTATTATTTTTACTACATTTTACAAATAAGGAAAGAGGCAGCAGCCTTGTCTAAGGTTTTACACCTATGGTAAGTTTGTTTGTATACTGAATTTGGAGCTGTGACTGAGACTTAATTTCTAAGTGCCCCCTTTGCCAAGTTTCTCTTTTATACTCGAATTCAGACATTGCCAGGGGTGATAAGCTTCTGAGTGCAATCCCAGGATACCTTCCTCCCCCTACCCTGTGCCCTTTCCATGAAGCCTCAGAGAGCAGAGGGGTCCTGCCTCGGGTTGCCACACAGAGGTGGGTGCATCATTAAGAGGGCGATGCCACATGCCATCATGCAGGCAAACTTCCCTCACATAGCTCTTCAGAATTAGTTCCTAGAGTTGTCTGCAAAAGTGGCACCTTTCTAGGCTCACTATTTAAGGCAATGTAGAGGAGTTACTTCTCAGCGCTTTAAGGAGCTATCTAAGCCAAGGTATTAGAAATTTTGAATTTTAGAATTTGGAAATAAGTGCAGCTTGGTTTCACTTTATTTCTAAATGCTAGTAACAGTCAACTTTAGAAACCATCTCTACTTCCTTCCTCCAACCCCTGATTCAAATTTTCTCTTTTCCTCTGCTCGAAGACACTAAAAAAATAAACTATTAGGGCATACGGTAACAGGGAGGGTGTCTGAGAGGGCAGTCCTATGTCTTTCTGAGATATTAAACTTCACCTCATAGGTCAGTGGTTTTCAAACTTGAGCATGCATAAAAATTTCCGGGAGGTTGATTTACCATGCAGGACCCCCCCGCCCCTCCACCTGCTCCCAGTGTCTGACACAGGAGGTCTAGGGTGTACTCCAGGAAACTGCATTTGAAACAAGCACTCCAATACTTTGAAAAATTCTTCCCAGTTTTGTGTGTTGAGTCCTAAAGAAACAGGACATGCAAATAGAACATGAAAAAGTAGTTTCTAAAGACAATCTCTGTGAGAACTGGGTAATGCCTTATCGCAATCTATGCTAGAGCTTGGCAGGAAGGTATGGTGCTGGGGAGGGGAAGTGTTCTATGTCAGCGCGGCAGCTTCAAGGCACCACGGGGCTAGCCCAGGTGAATCCACCTCCATCAATGGGCAGCGACAGCAAAGGCAAGAGGCTGCTTTGGCAGCAGGGTGGTTATGGTGAAGGTTTCCAGGAGCCTCATTGGAGGGGAAAGAGAATGATGACCCTCTTGTGGCCCTAAGGAGGACTTGTTCGACAGGGACTGGAGTCTCCCAGGAGGATTTCAGGGATGATTTGAGAGGAGAGGGGCTTGAAGATTTTCAGTAAGCCTTACCAAACTTGCTCTAATGTCAGGAAACACTGGACTGAAATTTCTGTGACAAGGACTGACTCGATGCAATTTTTAAATTGAGCACAGACTATCGGTGGAATCCTATGCTTGGTGTTGCTGCTTAAGAGCCTGCTGTTTCTCCCCTACTCCCTACCTCTACTCTTTCCAGTTCTCATCATTCTCCACAGTCCTCATCCTCAACCTTCCACCCAACTAATGCTACCTGCAGATACCACCTGCAGCTTTGAGTGCTACTGTCCACTCGGAGTATTAATGGAAGGCCTTCTTAGAAGGGGTACCAAGTGTGTCCAGAAATGCCCCATGGGAAATTCTGATGCAGTTAAGATGGGAAAGACTATTTCCCTAATGGCAATATCATCTCTAACTTAGAGGGTTGTTAGGAAGATCCAAAATGACTTAATTCCATGAAACCAACTCTAAGTGGTGATATAAATGTCATAGATGATTGTTGTAAAGCTTCAAGTTCTATTTCCATTGGCCAGCTGCATAATCCAAGGATGCACTTCTGCAGGTAGGACCCTCTAAAGACACATTTAGACCACCCTACTCCTCACTGCCCGTGACAGATACAGTCAGTACCAGATAGGTTGCCAGGCATAGACTCGTGCGGCCATAAGCGTCCTGGGTGTTAATATTGGCTCCCATCTTCAACAGCAACTTCACTGTGTCCACTTGACGTCCAGAAACCGCATGCATCAAGGGTGTACATCCTGGAATGAGACATTTCAAGACTTTAAAAACATGTTTGGCTTGTAAAATGTATGAGCAGACTTTATTTGCCTGTTCATTGATTATGCTTATTGCCAATAAATGAACTCCCCTCAACACAAACCCAGGAGTTGAACTATATGGGATTGAAGGAAGACAGATAGATGAAAATGATTGTTGCTACATTTATATAAACTGTGTATTTTTCTGGCCCTATTCAATCTTCTGTAACTTTGCAGTAATTGGTTGATTAAAACACATTGATTGCACAGATGATAAAAATTGCTGATTAATACTTTGGGAAGCAGCATACTTTGGGAAGTAACAGGTAGGTTTATCCTGACTTGGCTTGCACAATGCAGAACCTGGAAGTGCCTTTGGAGGGCAACCCCAGCCAGGCAGACAGGTCCAGCACATTTTCATTGGAAGGTGCGGGTGATAAAGAAACGACAGTGATGGTAGCCTAGCCTTGGGCTGTACAAATTCTTGCCAAAAGGGGCCATCTTTACTGAAATGCTTCTCTGTATTTGGAATCAATATAGGTCAACACATTTAGTTTTTCATGTGTTTTATTCCTGAATAAAAATAGAGATAAAATTACATATGCTGATTAACTTTGCAGGGCTGGTGGAACAAGCCAGACTGGTGAGGCGACTCCAGGTGAAGAAATGGAACAGCAGACACAATCCCCTGCCCAGCTGAGGCTTGTTTAGATGTCTTTTGATTGGACATTCATGTTGAGGTTGTGATTCTTCTCTGAATGAATCAGATTCCAGGACTGCTGCTCTCAGTGAAAGATTGTAACTGGCAATCCAAATTTTCTCCAAATCTTTCATTCCTAATACTCTTTCAGGCATCTGTACTTACTAAAAAACAGCAACGAAGTGCTATGTCTTAAACAGTTACATCATTCCTTCCTCTCCCTCTCCCTCTCCCTCTCTCCCTCCCCCTGCACTCCTCCCCCTTCCCCCCCCCTCTCCTTTTTTGCTTACTGGTGTCAAATTCCTCCAGCACCATTTTTTTTGAAGAGGCTTTCTTCCACTGTATTACATTTGCACCTTTGTCAAAGATCATTTGAGCACATTTGTGAGCCTCTTTTTGAGTTCTGTTCTATTCTATTGAGCTATGTGTCTAGCCCTCAGCAATATCATTGATTTCTGTAGCTATACAATAAGTCTTGAAATTGGGTAGACTGATTCCTCTCACTCATTCTTCTTTTTCACAATTGTTTTTAACTATTTTAGTTTCTTTGCCTTTCTATATAAATTTCAGATAATCTTATCTGTATCTACAAAAATGTCTTGCTGGGGTTTGATAGAAATTGCATTAAACCTGTGTATGAATTTGGGGAGCTTTGCATGTTTATTATAGTGAATCTTCTAATCTGTGAACATGATATGTTTCTCCATTTATTTAGATCTTCTCTGATTTCCTTCATTGGCATTTTATAGTTTTCAATATACAAGTTCTATACATATTTTGTTATAGTCACATCTAAGTATTTTTTATTTTTTTAATTGATTAGTTTTAAATGGCATTGTGGTTTTAATTTTGGTGTCCCTGTGTTCCTTTGTGGCATATATAAATACAATTTGTTTTTGTGTATTGAGCTTATATCCTGTGACCTTGCTGAACTCGCTTAGTTGTAGGAGTTTTTGGTAGATTCCTTAGATTTCCTGTGTAAACAATCAAACCATGAAAAAAGGAACAGATTTTTTTTTTCCTTTTCAATATGTATGCTTTTTATTTCCATTTCTTGCCTTTATGTACTTCTGGCACTGTAATGAATGAGTGAGAGTGGGTATCTTTGCTTTGTTCCTGATCTCAGGAGCAAAGCATTCAGTCTTTCACCATTAAGTAAAATGGGGTTTTGGTAGATACTCTTTATCAAACTGAGGCAGTTTCCCTATAGTCCTATTTTTCTGATAGTGTTTAATGAATGTGTGCTAAATTTTGTCAAATGCTTTCTTTGCATTAATTGATATCATCATGTGATCTTTTTCCTATAGCTGGTTAATATGATGACTTACATTGATTGATTTTCAAATACTGAACCTGACATATCCCTAAAACAAGCTCCACTTGGTCCCTGTGTATAATACACACACACACACACACACACACACACACACACACACACACACTCATGCATACACCCTGGGGGTGCCAAAAATATGTATACAAGTGGACACTATGGTCAACGTTGCTCAAGCAGTAGTTCGCCGTAATCAGAAGTGTCTGGATGCTGATGATGGTAACCATTTTGAGCACCTCTTGCAATTGCAGAAGTCAAGTGTGACTTGTATTCATCTTTTATTATCGGTATATATTGAGTATTACAATTTTAATACAGTTGTTTCCTTTCTTAAAATGTGTATACAGTTTTTTGGCACCCTCTGTGTAAGTGTGTGTGTTTGTGTGTGTGTGTGTGTGTGTGTGTGTGTGTATGATTCATATATATATATATATATATATATATATATATATATGAAACTGAATTCTATTTTCTAATATTTTGCCAAGGATATCTACATCTATATTCAATCCATATTCCTGAGGAGTATGGGTCTGTAGACTTATTTTTTATATAATCTTTATCTGGTTTTGATGTCAGGGTAATTTAGCTTCATAAACATAGCTGAGAAACGTTTCCTCCTCTTATCTTTTCTGGGAGAGATTATACAGAATTGAAATTATTGTTATTTAAAAATTTGTAGAAGTCTTTAGTGAAACCATCCAGGCCTGAATATTTGTTTATCTGAGAAATTTAAAATTAGGAATTTAATTTCCTTAATAGTAATAGGGCTATTCATATTACCTATTTCCTATTGGATTAACTGTGGAAGTTTTGTCTTTTTTTTGAGGAATTAATCCATTTTATCTAAATAGTCAAATTTATGTGTGTAGAGTTGTTTTATTTATTTATTTATTTATTTATTTATTTATTTATTTATTTATATTTAAAAAAATATTTTATTGGGGAATTGGGAGAGCGGAACAGTGTTGGGGAATTGGGGAAGGGGACCAGCCAAGTTGTTGTTCTTCAATCTTTGTTGTGGAGGGTGCCAGTCACCATCTGGCATCCCGTCGGCAGTTCATGGCCTCTAAACTCAAGGTGCTGTGTTCAATCTTAGTTGTGGGTCAGCGTAGCCACCATCCCATGCAGGAGTCGAACCAGCAGCTTGTTGTTAAGAGCCCACGCTCTATCCACTAAGCCATCTGAGCGGCAGCTCAGCTCAAGGTGCTGAGTTTAGTCTGAGTTGTGGGTGGGCATAGCCCACCATTGAACAGGCAATCTTGTTGTTACACCACCTGAGCCATCCTGCCACCTGTTGGCAGCTCAGCAACAGCTCAGCTCGGGCGCAGCGTCACTGGCCCATGTGGGAATCAAACCGGTGGCCCTGTTGCTCAGAGCTCATGCTCTTAAGCCAACTCTTAATCAACTGAGCCACTTGGCCGGCCCTTTTTATTTACTTATTATCCTTTAGGTATCTGCAGTATCGTTGGTTTCATTCTTGATAGTGGTAATTCATTTTTTGTCAGTACTATTGCTAGCAATTTGTCAATTTTATTGATCTTTTCAAAGAATCAGTTTCTTGTTTCATTGATTTTTCTATTGTTTTTCTGCTTTCAATATCATTGGTTTCTAGTCTTTATTATTTCTTTCCTTTTGTTTACTTTGGGTTTATTTTGCTCTTTACTTTCTTGGCACTTCAGGTGAGAATTTAGATTATTGACTAATACTTTTCCTCTTTTCTAATGAATGTATTTTGTGCTATAAATTTCCCTCTTAGCATTACTTTAGGTGTGTCCCACAGATTTCGATATGTTGTGTCTTCTTTTCCATTCATAGTCGTACAAGTCAGGATTGAACCCAATCAGTCTGGCTCTTACACTTATCACACAAAGTGGTGTTTAACCTTTGACTCTCCTCATTTCCACTTCTAGCCCCAAGGCAGATGCATTAGTAGTTTGCTCTAAAAACAAGCAAATAAATGAACAAACACTAC
Organism: Hipposideros armiger; assembly: GCF_001890085.2. NCBI lineage: Eukaryota > Metazoa > Chordata > Mammalia > Chiroptera > Hipposideridae > Hipposideros > Hipposideros armiger. Next base: position 19,650 of record NW_017731472.1, read on the forward strand.
CAAGGATACATTAGGGAGCGCCCACTTTACTTTACAAAACACTTTGTTGTCATGATAAGGGAATCCAAAGCTCCTTTTGGGACAGGTCAACTGGTTAAAAACCATCAATGACTTCCTAGAAATACTGGAATGGATAACCAATGATAGCTCTTTTGTTATAATCCTATAGGTCTCTAGGCTCTATTCTTTCTTCTTTTTTTTTTTAAGCGTATTTTCTTTCAGTTGTTCAGATTGGCTCATTTCTGCTGCTGAGCTTATCCACTGAGTTTTAAATTGTGATTACTGTATTTTTTTTAAAAGATTTTTATTGGGGAATTGGGGGGATGGGAACAGCGCTGGGGAATTGGGGGAAGGGGAACAGACAAGTTGCTGTCCTTTTGTTCTTCAGTCTAGTTGTGGAGGACGTTGCTTCACTGGCCCAAGCTGGCACCATCATTGCGCTCTTCCCGGGCGAGGCAGATCAGTTGCCGGCTTCTGGACAGCTGCTCACTGCGGCTGCCGGCCGCCCACGCTGGCTGCTGGCTACACATGGTAGCCCATGGCAACTCACTTCAGCAGGGGCTGCAGCCTACGCCGTCGCCAGCAACTCCCAGAAGCCCAGCTCCAGGTTGAGCTGTTGTTCAGCATCTTAGCTGTAGAGGGCAGTGTCATGGGCCCTCATATGTGGGATCCGAACCGGGGCCCTCTGGCGTCCCAAGCCAGTTCTTAACCATTGCGCCACTCGCTCGGCCCTATTGTATTTTTTTCAGTTCTAAGATTTTCATTTGGTTCTCCTATATCTGTTATTTCTTTGCTGAGTCTGTTTTTTCATCTTTTTCAAGCATGTTTGTAATTGTTCACTGAAGCAGTTTTTTTTTATGGCTACTTGAAAATCTTTATCAGATAATTCTAACATCTGTCTTCTCAGTGTTGACATTTATTGATTGTAGTTTTCATTCAGTTTGAGGTCTTCCATGGAACACCACAAGTGATTTTTCTATTAAAACTAGGACATTTGGCATATTGTGTCCTGAGTCGCCTAATTTTACTTAAACCCTCTATTTTATCTGGCTTCCTCTGACACTACTCCAAAAGGGAGGTGAGGGGAGGTGCCATTAGAAGTCCTTGTTCCCCACATAGCCTTCATTGACATGAGGTGGAAGGCTCTTCATTACTGCTGGATGATGGTGAAAGTCCTAATTCTAACACCACAACAGGTAGGGGGAGGGGACCTCATTACCACCAGGTGGAGAAGGAGGCCCAGGCTCCCTGCATGGTGGTTCCTGGAATGGGTGGGGTTGAGCCCACAGGGTTTTTTTGGTGGTGTTTGGCTGGAGTACAGTCATTGTTGTCTAAAATTTTTCTGTCTTGTCAGGCTGTTCCTATCCTGGTTCTTTGGCTAAAGAGAGCAGGCTTCTGTTGGGGTTTTTTTTGGTCTGTGCCCGTTGAATTTCTGGATTGCTGGCTTCTTTAGCTCTAAGTCTGGGATATACGAGGCAAAAGGAAACTCCAAGAAACTCACCACCATGTCATTCCTTGGGTGCCAAGGTGCCAGCCAGTCTGTCATTTTAACTCCACCTTCCAGAATATTCTTGTTTATTTTATATATAATGTCTGGGGGTTTTAGTTGTATTTAGCAGAAAGGTTAAACAAAAAAGTACATCTCCTGCATCTTCCCAGAAGCAGAAGTCCTTGCTCTCTGCCTTAACAATCACACTGTCCCAATGTCCCTCACTACCAAAAGCCACACCGTCCCAGTGTCCATTGCCTTTTCTTTCCATACCCCTTTTCTTGGCCTAATTACTTTGTCATTCATACAAAGAAGTTGAAAACAAACTCAAACCAACTGGCTTCATCATAAGAAGTGATGTAAATGAATTTGAAGCTTTGTATCCAAGACCTTCATTTCAAGAAATACTGAGGGACCTGCACACAGCCTCCGACAGGCCACTTCTTGACAATCCAGTATCAAAGTGGCCTGTCAGATGTAATTTTACTAACATTGCTCCCCTCTGAAGTCCCTCTGAAAGGATAAAGCAGAATGTTCTGCAGGACTCAAAATGTATACATTGCTCACCTTCACTGTCACAGCATTCTAGGATGGAAGGGTCTTCCCGAATCACTGCGGTCAGTGCATTGACATCCCCATTAGATGCTGCCTGGTACACCATGGTCAGGTCAACCTCCTCAGATGAATCACCTTCATGAATCAAACAGACATGTTAGTGTGTGGAGCAAATTCACTGAAAGAATAACACCCAAAGCGTCACCCACACAAGTGATTCATGAAAACCTCTCTGGTGAATCCAGGCAGGGGGCTGAGTCACCCTGTTCACATGCACTCTCACCACTTCTGAAGAAAGTTAGACCAGTGTGGGCCATGTTGTAATGTCACCATTACAACATGAGAAGAAGCCTAAGGTATTGGCTGTGCCCTGAGATTTTATGATTCCCTCCAGGTATTCAGTCTTTTTGAAATCAGTGAGGCCAGGTAGGAAAGGGGGGCCTGCACCTTCATTCCAGGTTTCCCTTTTATATCTGGGACACATTGCTTTTTCCTTTCAATGACTCAGTTTACCTAACTTTGATAGAGACATTGGACACCGTATTCTCTGTCCTCTGGATGTCCTCTCCACCCTTTTCCTGCCTTGCTTTGTACCCTTGAGGGCCAACCCTTGCTGATGGCATCACCCAGGACCCCTCCTGCTCTAGCTTGCCCATGGAGGCAGTGGCAGGAGACTGGTGGGGAGAAGTGAGGGCGACACTGAACATGTCTTCCTGCCATCCCCCTAGTGCAGCATCTAGAAGTAGCTGCTTCTCTCTGACCAGGAAGTTCCTCCTCCCTAGAACCAGCTTTCACTGGGCTCCCTCTGGGAACACAGATTGTTTTCAACTCTGCATCCTCTTTGCATGCAGTCCCTTCCTGAAAGCTCCTTCATTTGAACCTCTGGGGTTTCATGATATGGTGTTTTCAGAAGGAACAGAGCTGTATGCGACTCCTTTGAATTTGGTAGCCACCTGTATTATACCTTTTTGCACAAGTGAACCAGTAGTACTGCGAAAGGTGACAACGAAAGCGTGGGTCAAAGGACCCTAGGGGAGCAGTGGAAGGACTGGAAGGTGAGTCCTGCTCACAGGGAGACAGACCCCTACTGAGATGCTGGGCTGAGCCCCTTTAGGATTTCTCCCACGCATAGCCCTTGTTCAGGGAAAATATGCATGTGTAAGAAAAGTTGTGTTTTTTTTTAAATTGAGTTTTTCTACTAACGTGGACATTGTGCCAGAAATGCTTTAGAGTTCTAATAGATCTTTAGTTGGCAGTGGTCCTAACACTTTGGCTTGCTTTCTCTGTCCCAGTATTTCTGGGAAGTCATTAGTGATTTTTTAACCAGTTGGCCAGTGCCAGGAGGAGCTAGTTATGGAAAATCATTCACTTATGACAATAAAAGTGAGTAGTTGCTCTCTAATTTATCTACGATAGGTTTGTTGTTATTGTTGTTGTTTTTAAAGCTGATTCTCCTGTATATTTGCCCGGGAGCTGTAAGTGGGAGGTGAGAGGTGTCAAGGTCTCTGCATAAGTGCACGGGCTCTGGAGCGCCATCACTTGGGTTCAAATCCTGATTTGCATTAACCAGCTGTGTGAATTTGGGCCAATTACCCTCTCTGAACCTTAGTTTCCTTATCTTCTTTCCTTAGATTATGATGATTATGACAATCAACTATCTCATAAATTTGTTGTGAGGAGTAAATGAGTTAATATTTAATCCTCTGTGCTTTTAGAACAAGGCATGACATGTAATAAATGCCGCAAATATTTTGCTACTATTACTGCTACTTTCTCTTTTCTTGTGGGTTTAGAGATCATTAGAAATCTGAGGCATGTAGATAAAAAGGTCTTTCTTTGATGATGGCTAGATAAAGAATCCATATGTTGCATACAACATTGTCTATTAGAAACCCTTTCACGAGTCTAGACATTTTGTTAAGATTGCTCATGCATGATATCCTTGGGCACAAGAAACAGGCACCAGACTTCAGGACGAAGATAGGCCTGGTATCTGGTTGTATGACCACATCTGAAGGAGCTGGTGGTATCACCTTAGAGGGAAGATCCTGGTGGTGGGCTGAGGAGCTCTGTATTTATAGCCTGTTTATATCTTACATGTTATATAACATATATAAACATGTTTATAATGTGTTCATTACTGAGTGCAATAAAATCTATAAGGCACATTCATCACACTGCTGAGCATACACAACTTGAGAAAGGACATCATTGCCTGATAGAATGAGGATACCAAAATAACTTGCCAGAAGGATTCTAATAAGATTGTATTTGTTGGAGATAAACATAGGGTAATGTATCTTAGTCCAAAATCTACCCGATGGAACTAACTGAAAGATTGTTGAACCTATTGTTTTTATTGTTCAACATCCCCTCACCCTCTTGGTGACCTTAACCTGATTATTTTCCAGGGATTACCTCCCCTACACCTGCAACGCATGGGCTGATTCAGTGGAGTTGACTATATCTCTGTTCAGGGGCAGAAGATGTGATCTAGAACGAAGCCTTCAACACAAGCCTTACCCTGGTCACACAGATTGGCTCAGGGATGTGCCCCACCCAGTAAGAGCCTTCTATGAAAGGCAAGAATGCTTTGACTGGGATTGCTGGGAGTAATACTCTTGCTTTGTTCCACTATCCATGAAACTGGGAGCTATGGGTGGAGAGCCTAAGAATAAAGACAACATACGGAGAAAGGCAGAGCTGGGATAAGAGAAGGAAATAATTGAGACCTGGTGGTATAATTTGAACTCCTGAATCAAACCACAGCTTATGCCAGCACCATCTGTGGAACATTTATATGAGCCAATAAATTCCTTTTTTGCTTAAGTCAATTTGCATAGATTTTTTGTGTTTTTCTTTTTAATAACTTAAAGAGTTCTAACCAACAAAAGGTTTTAGTGGCAACACATTAGAAAAGAAAGTAGGGTTTTAGTTGGGCAGTTAGTGCTACAGAAATGAACAGTGTGACAATAAACTAGTGGGAACTCTGGCTGCATTAATAATAATCTAGTAATTAGACTGAAGGAGGTAATAGGCCTTTTCTATTTTCAACTGGTTGAGGTCTATGGCCCATAGATTAAATGGGCTATAGGTGCCTAGAGAACATTCAGAGGTGAGTGACTGAAACCGGGTATGAATGGACTTCATGTCACATAATGACTAGTGGAAGGAAATAGGTGTTTATCCTGGAGAATACTATGGGTCATGATGGTAACCTTTAGATATTTGAAGACCTTTTAAAAAAAATTTTTAGACTAATTGTGGTAAATATACATAACATAAAAATTGCCATTTAAACCATTTTTAAGTGTATAGTTCAATGGCATAATGTTGTGCCACAATTAACACAATCACCACAATCCATCTCCAGAATTTGTTTCACCTTTCAAACTCTGTACCCATTAGACAAAAACTCCCTATTCTTCACTCCACCTCACCCCCTGGAAACCAGCATTCTACTTTTTGTCTTTGTGAATATGACTAATCTAGGTATTTCATATAAGTGGAATTAATAGTATTTGTGCTTTTCTGACTGGTTTATTTCACTTAGCATAATGTCCTGGATGTCATCTATGTTGCAACATGTGCCAGAATTTACTTCTTTTTAAAGGTTGAATAATAACACATTGTATGTATATACCACATTTTGTTTATCCATTCATCCATTGATGGACACTTGGGTTGTTTCCATTTCATGGCTATTGTGAATAATGCTGCCACAAATATGGGTATACAAATATCTCCTCCAGTGTCTGCTTTCAGTTCTTTTTGGGTATACACTTAGAAGTGAAATTGCTGGATTTTTTTTTTTTTTTTTAGGATTTTATTGGGGAATCGGGGAAGGGGAACAGACAAGTTGCTGTCCTTTTGTTCTTCAGTCTAGTTATGGAGGACGTCACTTCACTGGCCTATGTTGGTATTATCATTACGCTCTTCCCGGGTGAGGCAGATCAGTCGCTGGCTTCTGGATGGCCACTCACAGCAGCTGCTGGCTGTTCACGCTGGCTGCTGGCTACACATAGTAGCCCATGGCAACCCACTTCAGCAGGGGCTGCAGCCTACGCTGTCGTCAGCGACTCCCAGAAGCCCAGCTCCAGGTTGAGCTGTTGTTCAGCATCTTAGCTGTAGAGAGCAGTGTCACTGGCCCTCACCTGTGGGATCTGAACTGGGGCCCTCTGGTGTCCCAAGCCAGCTCTTAACCATCACGCCACTGGGCCGGCCCTGATAGTGTGTTTTGATGCACAATGCTTTAACTTTGATGTAGTTCAATTTGTCTATTTATTCTTTTGTTGTATATACTTTTATCATCATATTCAAGAAATCATTGCCAAATTCAATGTCATGAAGCTTCCCCTGTTTTCTTCTTAGAGTTTTATAGTTTTAGGTCTTTTTTTTTTTTTTTTTAGCTGAGCTATCCTGCCACCTGTTGGCAGCTCAGCGGCTAGTTTTAGGTCTTACGCTTAGATCTTTGACCCATTTTGAGTTACTGTTTGTATGTGGTGTTAAAGTAAAGGTCTGACTTCATTGTTTTGCCATGTGGCTGTCCAGTTGTTCCAACACTATTTGTTGAAAGACAGCTCTTCCCCTACTCGTCTTGATACCCTTGCTGAAAATCAATTGACCAAAAATATATGAGATTATTTCCAGACTCTTAGCTCTATTTCATAGATCTATATGTCTGTTTTTATGCCAGTACCATACTTTTTTTATTACTGTAGCTTTGTAGCATATTTTAAAATCAGGAAGTGTGAAACTTCCAACTTTATTCTTCTTTTGTAACATTGTTTGACTATTTGGGGTTCCTTGAGAGTCCATATGACTATTAAGATGGATATTTTATATTTTTGGAAAAACATTATTGGGATTTTGATAGGGATTGTATGGACTCTCTTTGGGTAGTACTGACATCTCAACAATATTGTCTTCTAATCCATGAAATAAAGGGTGTCTTTCCAGTTATTGGTATCTTCTTTAACTTCTTTCAGCAATGTTTTGTAGTCTTCAGTGTACAAGTCTTTCATCTCCTTGGTTAAGCTTATTCCTTAGTATTTCATTCTTTTCGATGCCATGATAAATAGAATCATTTTTCAAAAGCTTTTAAGCAGACAATTTTATGGTTAAATTGTTCTGTGACACTCCAGCAGTTAGAAATAGCAGTAGGTGAAAGTGACAGATAGAAGAATATTTTAATTGTTAGAGCATTGTAAAAATGCTCTGGGTCACCTCAAGAAGCAGTGAGCTTCCTGTTATTGAAGGTGGCCAATTTTGGCTCGATGGCCACTAACACAGTATATTGCAGAAGGAATTCAGATAGAGAGTAAAGCATAGGGTAGGGGAAAAGGAAGATGTGTGAGGAAAAACAGAATGTACTTTAGAGTTCCTTCAAGCCCTGAGATAGCATACTAAACCACAGAGTGATTAGGAAATAGGAAATGAAGGGGTTTCCGTAGAGGTTTTGTAGAAACAGTCAATTTAAACTGCAGTCAGTGCAAATAATTAGGCCTAAACTTGAGACAGTCCAAACAATTTGTGTAGAAATGAGTGATGTATAAATAATTGGTACAAGAAGAATGACTGATGGTCCCTATGGAATCTAAAATGGAGGCAAGAAAAAAATTTTCTACCAACAGTCACAAAAGCATTTAAGACATGCAGAAGATTGACATCAAGAAATAAGATGTAAATTCTTCCTTCTCTCCTTTCTTCTTTCTTTATTTATCTATCTAATATCTATCTATCTGCTATCATCTATCTATCATCTATTTTTTATCATCTTTCTTTCTATTCAGCTTAGAAAAGGAGCACAGTTTGAATGGCTCTTGCTTCTCTAACTGTGTGAAAAAGTTAAACAGATAGACTTATGTATAGGTACATGAAGAGAAATTCCAGAATTCACACAGAGGAAGAGAGACTGAAAGTAGAGAAAATGGAAAAGAGACACAAAGAAATAGGAAGAAAGAAACATTTTTTTTACAAAAAAGAATATATTTTGTAAAATATTACCTATGCATATGTATATACATGAAATATGTAAAAGACTGGAAAAACATGCATCAAAAAGTCAATAAAGATAGTCTCTTGGATATTCTTCAGCACTTTCTTATATTTTCTAAATTCTCTATAATGAATTAATATTTTTTATAGTCATCAAAGTAATCCAAGTTTTTTTCTTAAATAGTGAAAGAGAAATATCTTACTAGCTTTACATTAATGTGCTACCACTAAAAGGTAGACAGAGCCTAGTGTGTCTATAATGAGAAAACAAATCCTAGATATGTGACAAAGTTATGAAAAAGAAAAAATATGTATGTATTTTTCTAATTCTGACCTTTATAAATATCTTAATAGATTAAAAAAATGAAACAAGTGTGTATTTTAAATTTTTATCTAAAAATTGGAAGGATAGATGTTATTTCCCTTATTTTTCATTGTTAAAAACCTTAACAGGTTTCTGGGTGTATCATAAATTATCCACCTTATCCCCAGGGCCTAGCTCTTTAATAGCAGGATTCCAGACATATGACCGGCTACTAGAAACATTTTTGATTAGATGAACTTCTTTGGAGCTTCTCAGATTTTATACAAATGTGAGCCCCTTTTCTAGAGCTTCACACAGTGGCTCTGCCTGGAGTTATTGTGTAATTCCATGGGAAAGCCCTTGAATGCACCAATTACTGGGCTCACTCTATTGAAACTACCTAGAGGTCAGCTTGACATTTGTTCTCCTTAGGCTGTGACTAATTTGTGGAAGGGCCAGGTCCACGTAAGGATAAATTGAGTATTGCAGTTTCAAGAGTCCAGACCAGGATGATCTTGAAGGCTTTCTTTGGTTCATTCTATTCTGAGGATACTTGGATGGCTGAACCCACCCTAGAGTCAACAGTGAAGTTTGGATTCATTTGGGGCAACTATGGAGGAGTCTGCAGATCTTCCTTAGATTGTCTCTTGGAGTAGAACTGATTACTCCTGAAGAACTAAAGTTTAATCATTCATCCATTTACTCTACCACCGGCAAGTGAAACTGCAGGTTCAAATGTTGTAGAACCTCTGTCCCTAAGAAAGACATGCCCTAATGGGAAGACTAGTGTGTAATTTAAATTGCAATATGCCAGGGATATTATTGCAGGACAGAGGGAGAATCACTTAAATAAATAGTTTCCTGGGCGAACATTCTCCTAATTCAGATCCCTCTTGCCTCCGGCAGGATTATCCTGGGTGCTTTGGGGACAGTAGAAAAATTGCATTTGGGGGCTGCCTAGAACGACCTATGCGTAAGGTGGTGAGGGCTTTTCTACACTTTGAAGGAGGATGCCAGGTCTTCACTGCACTCAGATGGCTCCATGTGACAATATTGCCACCCACTGGTGATAAAGAATCTCTGTGGGCCTTGACCTGGACCCTGAACTGGGATGGTGCCAGTTCTGCTGGGCAGAATTAAAAGTTAGTCTGGAACACTCTGGCTATGCAGGAACAAGTTTAAGGTCATTGATACAGTTGGCTGGCATTAAAGCAAAATTAGTTTCATGTTACTCATCATATATATCATACATGGAGGCAATGTAGGAAAATGGTAAAAGCACTGGGCTGGCCGAGTGGCTCAGTTGGTTAAGAGCTCGCTGAAGAGTTTGAGCTCTGAGCAACAGCGGTTCGAGTCCAGCCCGAGCTGAGCAGCCGCTGAGCTGCCAACAGGTAGCAGGATGGTTCAGCTAAAAATAAATAAATAAATAAATAAAAAATAAAGAGAAAATGGTAAAAGCATAGACCTAACCTCCAGAGTTTGAATCCTGGCACTGCCACTTCCCTGAGAGCTGTGCGGCCTTGGGCGAGTTGCTTAACCTCTCTATTCCCCCTTGTCAAATGGGATAAGAATACTATTTACCTCGTAGGGCTGTTTGAGAGCTAAATGAGTTCCACCTAAAGTGCTTAGAGCAATGCCTTGCACAGAGTAAGTATTCAAACCATGTCAATTGTTATCAATATAACTTCTTTGACATAGAGAGGAACCTCTGTTTTCTTTCCCCTTAATGAGACCCCTTGCCTTGCTTAGCAGGCAGCAGAGATTTTGTGAGCTGAACCATTTTACTATTTCTTCTGTTTTCTCTTCCAGTCCCTCAGGGTGCATTGACTGAGGCTTTAAGAGGGTTTTTATAAAGTGCCAGTCATATAGGAGAGGAAAAAGAGTTTCTAACATTTTAAAGAGAAAAATAGCTCTGAGGTTTCTGCATGTACCAGCTGAGAGCACAAATGTTCAAAGCAACCTTCACGCTGTGGGGGTGACAAGGAAGGAATTTCTTTCTGTGGGGAGGAAGTCTCCCAACAATATTATCTCAAGGGTAAATATCTGGCCACAATCAGACCTTTCTTCATAACCAGATTTGAGACGCAGCACACGTTGCACTTCTTTGAATCTCAGCATTGCTCTGTTCCTCAGGGTGATCCTTCTGACCTGTGAATGCCATTCCAGTTAGCATCTCTACTGGAAGGAGGGGGTGGGGAGGCGGGGGCTGGGGAATGGAATTTGCTGTTTTAAGAAGTATGTCTGTGTTGAACTTCAGTAATGATGCCTCTCTAGAATGCATTTTCGCAGAACGCACTTTCATTTTAATAATACTAATTCTTCAAAAATAAGACCTGTCTTTAGTGCCTAGGGCAGGGCTTTTAGTATATGGACAATAAATAGATCAATTGATTGATTTAGTTTGCATGTTCAGGGGATTTTCTCACCCATTGGGGTCTTATGGAACTCTTCTTAATGTTAAAATATTGTGTCAAGTAGTTTTTTGGTAATTAGGAAGCTGTAAGTCTTAAATAAATTTTATGAAGGATTGTGCTGGCCTTTGGAAATTGAAGTCAAGTGTTATTTTGTCCGTCCTTTCTCTGATCTCCCTTGCTTTCTTCTGGATCAAATGAATGACTCCACCTACCTTTCTTACTGTACAGAAATACCCTAGGTATTTGTCATTTGAACTGGGGACTTTGGAAGGTGAGGAATAAGTGAAGAAGCAGGGCTTGTTTAGTTTGAAGAAGAGTAGGCTCCGTTGTACGTAACATCTGTTTTCAAATATTTAAAAAGTTGGAAGCAAGTTTAAGACTTGTTTTTCATAGAGCCAGAGGGCAGAACCAGCTCTGGTGGGTAGACATTGGCATGAATAAAATTTTGAATGACTAGAGCTGTTCAGAACTAGAAGGGACTACCTTGTGAGCTAGTGTGCTCCTTATCACGACCCATGTTTAAGCAGATGCTCTTGAAGAGATAACCTGCACTGAGCAGCAGTTGACCCCTAAGGTTCCTTTCGTACTTGGCATTCTATGCGTCTTTCTCACATCTGTGAGAACCAAATAATGAATCACCTATTGTTGTGAACAATGACTATTGGGCTGGGAGGGATTTGGAGGAGAGGTTCTCCTTTGGGTCCTTTAAACACCATCCTCCTAATGGCCCTTCACTGTGGCCACTTGCAAAAGTGCCCCTAATGCTTTGATCTCCTGAAAATATTGGGTTATTGGAAGTCATGATGCATTTTTGCAACAATAAACAGAAAAAAATCCATCATGACTTTTCCGACAACCCAATAGTAAGAAAGCGAATGTAATTGGGGCATCTGGTCCAAGTGTCAGAGATTAAACAACTTTATCTCTCTGTGGTCCTTTAGCTTTGCATCGTTCCTAAAGCCCTGTTGCATCTGCATTCTGTCAGCTGGCCTTCCATGGATGCCCTCATTGTCTTGACTCTGCTTTCTCCCTTTTTGTCAATAATTCATCCCCAGGTTGAATAGCATCTCTTCAAACAAATATTTGGAAAGGTCCAAACAGCCTCGGGGCCAGGAGGCAAAGAAGAGAAGGGAGAAAATTCTGGAAGGTGCGACAGCCTGAGGTGGGTAGTACTCTCAGGGATTAGGACAATGGTCTCACGCCTGTGGCTACAACTTGTGGGCAGTGGCTGCTGCTGGAGCAGGACCAAGGTAGCATACAAATCCAAAATCTCCCACATTGTGATCTTTCTATGGATTGGAACACATGATAGAGCCTGAAGAAAATCACTAAAAATTTCTGAGATCCAGTGTGAGGTTTGCTAACACCAAGGTCAATTTGTTACTCATTTATTAAGTGAATCTCTGTTCCCCGCTACCTTGCCTTGAAATCCCCTTCCATAATAATATCAAGGGTGATATCAACTGGTTTGTCACAGCCCCCATCAGAATGGAGGCAGACCTAATAGCTGAAGTGGGGCCAGTAATTTTTAGCAGCTGGATTGTGGGTACTGAGTGTATTCCTGGGGAATTGTCTGTGGGGTGAGGATCAGGCAATTCCTGTTGATCTGAAGGTTTGGAGATGTTTTAACACTGTAACAGCCAATGACTCACAGTTCTGAGCATTGTGCTGGCGTTATACCTGTATATTTGTTCTTTACAAAAATAAGATCATGCTGTACATACAATTTTGATTTTTGCTCTTTTTCACTTAACATTAGATCATAAATATTTCCCCAAGTCATAAGATAAGATTTGAAAATATTATTTATAGAATGTGGCATTAAATCCCAGTGACTGAATTTAGCACAACTAATTTGATCAGTTCTCTCATTATTGGACATTTAAATTGTTTCTCTTTTGGGGGGAATTGTAAATTCTGTTGCTATTCTAAATAACACTATACCGCTCTTGCATATGTCCTTTTGTGCATCTGTGATTATTTCCTTTGGACACATTCCTAGAAGTCAACTTGGGAGTCAATGGATTTGATTCTGTCAAACTGCCCTCCAGAGAGTTTGAACTAATTCCCACCCCCTCCCCAAGCAGTGCTGGAGAGCACAAATTTCACCCCATCCTTAAGGACACTGTGCATTATTAAAAAAAAAAATAATAGTGATGTGAAAGAAGAATAGTATATTGTTTACAATGGCCATTTCTTTTATTGTTCCAGAGAGAGAACTTCTTTCTTATGTTTATGGCCATTTTATGAATTATTTATTGGTGTCCTTTATGTTTTATTATGTCAAGGCATTTGTCTTTATCTAATTGATTTGAAAGAGCTTTCTATACAGTAAGGACACTAACTCTTTACCTGATATCTATGCCACAGTTACTTTTCCTTGTTTGCCACTTAAGTTTTCAGTTTGTTTTAGTTGGTTTTTGAAAAATACATTTTCAATGTTGATATAGTAAAAAAATCTATGGCTATTACATTTAAAATATGTATTTCTCTGTTTTTATAATCAGAAAGGTCATCCGCATGGAACCTTATAATTATTTATTTGTTAACATTTAATTATAATTAATACGGAATTTTTAAACTTATTTTTGTATGCCACAATTAATTTTATTTGAAAGAGTCAATCTTTGGATTTTCTCCCTTTCCTTGCAAATTGATCATGGCAGCCTTACTGTATACTAAATCATTATTAACACTTTAGAGGAGTCTCCTCTGACAGCCCATTTACTGAAACTGTGGCTTAGGAAGAAAGACCCCAAGGCTACTCTCTCTCCAGTTCTGTACACATGAACTTGGGGATGTGGCCAAAGTGCACCTCAGTCACATGCCATAGAGTCTTGTGGTTAGTCCACAGTCAAGGTTCTTAGTTAGCTTTTTTGTGTTTCCTGCACAGTTTTGTTTTGTTTTTTTTTAAAGATTTTTATTGGGGAATTGGGGGAAGGGGAACAGACAACTTGCTGCCCTTTTGTTCTTCAGTCTAGTTGTGGAGGACGTCACTTCACTGGCCCAAGTTGGCACCATCATTGTGCTCTTCCAGGGTGAGGCAGATCAGTGTCCGGCTTCTGGACGGCAGCTCACTGCGGCTGCTGGCCGCTCACGCTGGCTGCTGGCTACACACGGTAGCCCATGGCGACTCACGGCAGCCCAGCTCCAGGTTGAGCTGTTGTTCAGCATCTTAGCTGTAGAGGGCAGTGTCATTGGCCCTTATATGTGGGATCCGAACCAGGGGCCTCTGGCGTCCCAAGTCAGCTCTTAACCAATGTGCTACTTGGCCGGCTCCACAGTTTTTTTAAAATTAGTTTCAGGTGTACAAAACAATATACTAGATATTTACACCCCTCACAAAGTGTTAGTCTCTCTCCCCCAATCTACTAGCCTTCTGACATCGTGCCTGCACAGTTTTGAATTCTAGAATTTTTAGTAGCACATTTGAAGAAATTAAAAGACTCAGGACAACCCTGAAGTTAGCAAAAAACTGCCATACCCACAATCACTTCTACAGTACAATGATGTCTCTTAGTAGCTATGAAAGCATTATCGCACTGTGCCACTGTCTGAATAACCATCACAATGATGGTCAACACTTACATTGTGCTTATTGTGCACCAGGCACTGTGTGTGCTAAGCTCTTTCTATAAATCAGGTCATTTAATTGTCATCTTGTGAGGCAAGCACTACAATAAGGGTGGAGCAGGAAAACGACTTACCCAAAGTCACACAGGTAGGAAGCAGTGAAACTCAGATAAGGCTGCAGGCTGTCAGGCCACAGATTCTATCTCTGACCCACATGCAATTGTCTACAGCTGCGCGTTCACCCAGAGGCCAAGCTCTCAGTGAACTTGGGACCCTTTATGGTGCTCACAGCAGCCTGTCCCCCACTCTCCACTCTGTTGCACACATGTGTGGCTCAGCGTTCTGCCTGACAGACATCACTGTGCTACAGTTTACAGTCATTTGTAGCAAAAATAAACTATACACATTAATCCAAAATTTGAAACACATCAGTGAAGAGTTGGTTCCACACTGGGGAGAATTAAAAGTTAGTAGTAATAGGATAAGATTCTAAAGTGATTAAAATGCTCTTTAAAAAGCATAGAAAAAGAGTGAAGTTTTTCTAATTTATTTTCTAAGGCTAGCATAAACTGTAAAGACACACACGGGGACCTACAGACAAGTTCAATTTGTGAACACAGAATTTTAAGTTTTAAATTAAATTCTATCAGATCATAAAGATGTTTGATTTTACCATTAGTAAAATATATTACACCAACAGAGCAAAGGGGAAATATATTGGGTCATCGAGAAAGTCATGACGTATTTTTCTATGTTTTTCAGTGCAAAAATACATCATGACTTTCCCAACGACCCAATACATGACTATATGATTAAAGAATAAAAAGGTATTTGATAAAATTTGATATCTGTTGCTAAAAGTGATAAGTATCTAAGAATAAAATATGACATTCTTAATTTAGTTAAGTACATTTATTTCAAATCAACTACAAATATCACACCTAATAGTGAAGCAACACAGAAAGAAATATGAGAAACTTTAACACAATAAGATATGAAGCAAATAGAAATGAGATGATAGTCATAAAGAAAGAGCAAAATTATAATAATAGAGCAAAATTATAATAATAGCTAATGTTTACAGTTGACTCATGTTCCATGCACTGCCCTCACTGGCTCATTTGAATTGGCTATTTGTTTCAACAATTTAATGAAGTAGGTGGTATCTTTTGCCCCATTTACAGATGAGGAAATTGAAGTTTTATAAACCAGACAGGTTTAGTAATTTCCCCAATGTTGCACAGCTATTAAGTAGCAGAGCAGAATTTGAAACTAGTCCATTTGACCAAGATGACAAAGTGAATTAACCACAGATGACAAAGTGAATTAACCACAGAATAGTTAGAAGTAATAAAATCTAATTAAGTTAGTTTTAAATATAAAACTAGATAGTTCTATATAAAATAATATGAGGAAGATAACTCCTCCTTACATTGGAAATAACTCATTACAAAAATATATACCCAGGAATATATATTCAGAATCTTAATGAGGAAAACTACAGAACTTTATTGAAGGCTATAAGAAAGATATAAGAAGAGTTGAATTTATGATGATACATGGCATATTCTCAAGATAGGATGACTAAATAGTATAACCAATTTTAATTATTACACAGATTCATTTGTAAGTTTAATGTCATTTCAATAAAAGTTTCAACAGTTCTTTTGGGGGCAGGGAGCACAGGAAAACAACACTTCCATTTATAAAAATAAATGGAGGACTTCATGCCTTAAAGAACAAATAAAAAGAATATGCTTACATATTTGCTTATCTATACATGGAATCATTCTCTGTGGAAGGATGCATAAGAAACTGCTTACATTGTTTTGCTTCCAGGGTGGGGAACTGGATGGCTGCAGGGGTTGAGTGGGGAGGGGAGAGATTTTTAATTGTATAGTCTTTTATACCTTGAAAGTATTTGAATGTATTATCATTCCAAAAGCAAAAGCAAATAAAAAAAGGAAACAAAAAATGGGTAAGAATATCCAATAACATTGAAAAAAAAAAAAGACAGCACTTAAAGAGATTTTCTCTATCAAATAGTAAAACATTATGAAACTAATAATTTAAAAAGTGAGGTCTGTCTCAAAACTAGATACATTTCTAGAATAGCATAGAAAGTCTAGAAATCTACCTGGCACCAGCACGGAGAATGGATGCTAACAGTTGTGCAAAAGAAGAGTTTTATCTATAAGGCAAATCTTATAGGACAAATACCAGAAAGAGAGGAAAGGGAAAGTAGAAGCTTTCTAAGGCCTATGAGCTTTCCTGGAAATTATTTTCCTTCTGATGTGGTTTTCCGGCTCAGGCAAATTCTGCCCCTTCTAATCACCAAATCACAAATGCCATGAATTCATTACAGAGGGGTAGACAGCTTGAGGGGTGGACGTTGTCTCGACCCAGAAAGACTCATTGTCCATGTCACCTTAGGTAAGTCATTTATAAGGGTCACTAGCACTTGCTAAGTGATTGCTCTGGGCCAGGCACGGTTGCAGGTGCTTCATATGTATTCATATTAATTCATTAGAAAGATTGCTTTCTAAGCAATCCTTTGTAGTGGCAGCATCTTAATTTATAAGCTAGGAAAGTGAGGTATAGAGATGTTAAACAGCTGGGTCACACAGCAAGTGGCAGCCTTGGGACTTCAACCTCACAGTTTGGCTCCGGCAGCCATTGCAGTTCACACCACCCTATCACGGCGAATCCCTCTATGTCTCAGTTTCACATATAAAAAGTGAGGGAGTTGGATTACATTTCACTGGGGTTCCTTCCAATTCTACAAGTACGATGATTCTGAGGCAAAACACCCAGGAATATCTATTCAGAACTTATCCTTAAATTGGTTTCTGCTGTGATCCCCTCTGAGCCCATCTCCACTCTTTTCTATGTTCAGGGGCTGAGTCAGCAGAGTTGTGGCCAAAACTCTAGGACAACATTTTTGAATAGCACTATGTAATCAGAAGGATTTAAGTGTCAATGTAGATGAATTTCAGGTGTCCTTTTCATGGTTCTTAAAAATATTTTTTTTTCTTTTTTTAAACACCAGGCTGTGTTCTGATTTACTGGGGTGAGTTAAGAGAGCAAAAAAATTATCTCAATGTTACCCATGATCAAAGCACAGGATGTCAAAGTTAAACTAATTCTTTTCCCTTTTTATCAACTGCCATTTACGTGTGACCTTGGTTCCAGGGTTGGGGTTCTCTGAACGGTCTCTTGGAGAAACGTCAATTTGTTGCTGTACAGAGCAAATGGGCTGAAGAGGAAAATGGTAAAGAACCTGCCTTTGAAAGCTTCTGTGATGGAACGCCAGCCCTGACTTTGCAAATCCCCAGTTCCCATCACATCAGTTCCACAGGTCACATTCCAGTGTGCTCCCACCCTTTTAACCTACCCTTCCTCCTAGGATGCTGGTGCCCTTTTTGCTCCAAAGACAGACTGCCATGGAGATGGGATCCACCCCTACCCTGGAAGAGGCCAGCTGTCACTGAGCTGAGCCCACTGGGCAGAGTTCATTGCAAATGAAAGCCCAGCTCAGGGGAGCTGGCCCAGCCTGAGTACATACAAGCACATTTGCTTTTCTTTTCCTTGTTGTGCCAGGGGTCATGGAGATATTGAAGGGGTGGGCTATGAGAATCCAAAAAGTAGTACTTGGTGGTGAAGGGAAGTGTGAGGAGTGCTGGGGAATCAGAAGCAAGAGTTAAAATGGCAGCTTTGCCCCTGAACCTGTATAGCTCTGGGCAAGTCATATAAACTCAGATGAACTGGAAATTGAATGTATTTCATAGACTATGTTGAGGATAAGTGAGATAATAGGATTAGAGGTTAGCACAGTGCCTGGCACATGGGAGCTGCTTAATAAACCAGACTTATTGCTCTTCTTCTGATTATTGATACTGGTTACTATTCTTGGTTTGAACTCTCTATTTCCCTTTGGAAGCTACTCCCCAGCCCTGGGGTGGAAGGTTAGTTGCCATGGGTCCATCTTGGCAGCTGAGAGGCTGGTTACAGGCTGGGGCTTAGAGACTCTGAAGACCAGAGCCGTTTGCTAGTTAAGAGAATACAACACTTTCTATACCGAATTCATTTTGTATCACTTGAATGTTTTGGAGAAGGCAGTATTAATTTTACAATGAGGAAAAAGAATTCCTCCTCTTAAAATATTAAGATGCTCTGTAAGAACTGGTCAATATCTAATAGTATTAACATCTGTAGCCTCAAATTACCATTTAAAAAGATTTAAACAATACTGCACTAACCTGAGATGAACGCATCACCCATGTGGTATTCTGGCTGGGAATGCATTTTCTAAATCTGATCATGAGGAAGTATCAGACAAACTCAAAAGGAGGAATTAAGTATTAAAAAAAAAGAGAGAGTATAATTTAAAAAATGCTAATGTCATAAAAGACAAAATTGTGTAAGTGTTCTAGAATGAAAGAAGACTAAGATATGACAATGAAATGTAATACCTAATCCTAGACTGGATCCTATACTGGGAAGAAAAATGCTATAAAAGACATTTTTGAGTCAACAGACAAAATTGAAATGCAAACAGATTAAAGTACATGCATATATAAGGATATCTATCTATCTATCCATCTAGATCTATATATTCACATAAACACATATGCGTATACAGAGGGTGCCAAAAACAATGTATACACGTTTTAAGAATGGAAAAATATTATATTGAAATTATGCTGATGGTAACCACTTTGAGCACCTCTTATAATTGCAGAAGTCAAATGTGACTTGTATTCATCTTTTGTTACTGGTATATATTGAGTATTACAATTTTAATACATTTTTTTCCTTTCTTAAAATGTGTATACATTTTTGGGGCACTTTGTATATACACACACATATAGAGGGAGAGGCAGAGAGAGACACAGGGAAAGAGCAAACAATAAAGCGTATAAAGTAAAATGTAAATACTAGGCGAATCTGGGTAAAAAATACACAAGTGTTCTTTATATGATTCTTACATTTCTTTCAGTTCAAAATTATTTTCAAACAAAAAGTTAAAAAAGAGTTAGAATACTATTAAATATTATGTATGTGTATTTCAAAATTCAGAGGACATGTTTAGAAATGGAAGTACTTCCCTTGTAGAGTGGGCCAGTTTTCCTTCACTTCCTCCCCCAATATACCCAAAAAATAGCCTCATCAATGAGCAAATGCTATTTTCAAGTTTTACAAAGAGAAAACAAACTAAGGGCCCTTACTAAGTACACAAACCTATTTACAAGTTTAAAGTTAATATTAGGAGAAAATCACCATGATTTTAAGAGATAAATCAGAAAATCTGAGATTTAGCTCATTCATGATATAAGTGAATTCTCAGCATCTGCAAACACTTTGCATTGAATGATCAACAGACTTCTTGAGAGTTACAGGTGAGCTCAACATGTGGCTCCTTGTTGGATGTGGTCTTTCTGCAAGATGGCGTCTAGCTCATAACCATCTTATACACCAACCTTGGACCTTAGTGCATCTAGACCCTCACCTTGTCCCATATTTGAGGATGGGCGAGATGTTTGTTTCATATTTGCTTGATAATAAAAACAGCTACAAATTCACTGGTTTTTATTTAAAATATCTTTGCATCCAAATAGATGTATCAAAGGGAAAAATCCATGGATGTCAGTTATCCAACGCAGTTGCTTAATAATTGTTAAAGAAATGTAGAATTTATGAATAGAGGTGGTAGGAAAAACTCAGTGTGGTGACCCAGCTGACTTTGGGACAAGGGACTGAGTTGAGGGTTTGCCTTCTGAAGCTGATCTGGTCATGCTGTGGGACACAGCAGCAGGTTGATTCTGGAGATCTGGTTGACCAGGTGGGCCGTCATTCCCTCTGGATACTACTCCCACACCCTCCTTCTCGGGATACATACTCAGGCAAGAGGCCCCATTCCCAACAGTAGAGTTGTCTAAGGCTGTGAATGGTAGCTGTTTGGATAAGATCAGTCTGAGGCTTATCTATAGTTAGGTCCACAAGGGGCCAGGAGTGAACTGATCTGTCACAACCTTTCCCAGAAGCTGGTTGATGGGAGGGAGGTTCCTGTGTGCTGCAAAAAGGCAGCACAAAAAAGAGGCAGAGAAAGGGGAGGCGTAGTCTTCCAGCAAACCTGTTTGCCTATGTGTGGTTTTGAGTGGTCAAGAACATTGGAAAAAGAGTTCTTCTCCCATCTCTCTTTTTCCCTCTGATCTTTTCTCTTGGCCAAGAGAGGGAGAAGGCTGAGCTTTTCCCCAAAAGCAATACTTAATCAACTTCTAAACCTGTGGATTGGTCATCTGCTGGTTAGTCTTCCTCTATCTGGACCATCAATCTGAAAATCAATCACAGAATTCTCAGTGTTCCTGGGTGTCATTCCCAAGAAGATCCATGAGCCTAAAATCATCCACTGAGCCCATATCATTCCCTCTTTTCTAGCTCCTTTGCCTGCCTTTTCTCTGTTCTCTTCCCAAATCCCTTTCTAAACCTGCTTATTCTTCCTTTAGAGGCATCTGGTTGGCACACCAGAATTTTAACTTTTGCTTTTTCAGCAAAGAGCAAATCTGTGCATACTAAATTCTTTTTGTCTAGCATTCTCATTTTAGATGAAAAGTTGGAGATTAAAACCAGCATGTCTGCATGCGGGAGCTTTAACAATCCATAATGCAGTGGAATAACAGTCTGATTGTGAAAATATATCC
Organism: Hipposideros armiger; assembly: GCF_001890085.2. NCBI lineage: Eukaryota > Metazoa > Chordata > Mammalia > Chiroptera > Hipposideridae > Hipposideros > Hipposideros armiger. The sequence continues at coordinate 40,683 of NW_017731472.1, forward strand.
TTCATTAATACGAATTTTTGTTGATGTCCTATTTCTTCATTAAAATTTTTGGTTGATCAAGGAAGAGTACTGTCATAGGAAAAACACACGTTTTGAAGTCAAGCAGGTTTAGGCTTGAATCTCAGGTTTGCCGTTTTGTCTTGTAACCTTGGGTAAGTAACAACCTTTTTGAATTTCCTCACTGGTAAAAGGGTAGAAACAATAGTGGGACAGATGTGGGAATTAAATGAGCTAGTCTATGTAAGGTCACATAGCCTGGCTCTACTTAGTAAACATTAGTTCCTATCATGATGTAATCTATATAAAGTACCTGCACAGAGTCTGCACTAAATAGATACCCTTCCCACCCCAGTTCACAAATACCAAATTTCCTTCCAGCTTAAATAAGAATGAATTTTACCAAAAACCAAGTCACAAGGCTGCGTGCTTTCTGAGAAGGGATTTGACCACTTTTCATGCCATGTAGCTGGCTGAATGGGAACCCTGAAGATATATCCATGCCTTAATCCCCAGAAATTGTGATGACTTTCTATGGCAAAAGAGTGAATATCACCTTATATGTCAAAAGATGTGATTAAGTTAAGGATCTTGAGAATAGCAGTTTATCCTGGATGATTTGGGCGGGCCCTAAATGTAATCACATATATCATTCTAACAGAGAGGCAGAGGGAGTTTTGAGAGACACACAGAAGACAGAGACGCACACAGAGAAGGCGGAGACTGGAGTGATGCGGCCAGAAGCAGCCAGAAGCTGAAGAGGCAAAGGAGGATTCTTCCTTAGAGCCTCCAGAAGAGGCAAATCCCCTGCTGACATCTTGATTTTATACTTCTGGCTTCCAGACTTGTGAGAGAATACATTTCTGTTGTTTTAAGCTACCCAGCTTGTGGCAATTTGTTACAGCACCTAGGACACTAATGCTTTTTTAAAAATCTGGGCTGAAGGGTCGAGCCCCTACTCATTCTCCCAACAACTCTAACCGAGAAAAACCTGTGAGGGTGGGCCCCAGCCCCCACAGGTGCCTGCAAACACCCTACTCAGCAAACAAATTTTTCACAGAACCTGGGCAGGGCCAGGGGTGAACGAGGCCCTTGGGACCACACTTCTCACTCCCATTTTCTCTGAGGCCTAGAGTTCCTCCTCAAGCACAGCAAAGCTTTTCTTTCCACAACGGGAGACAAAGTTGAAAATGCAAATATCTTCAGTTACAGAATATCTCAGTTTCAGCAGGAACCTCTGTGTACTGTAGTAAATAATTTTACTACAGGTCCTTTCCTGCATGTGAGCTTTGAGAGGGAAGAAAGCCAGGAAGAGCACGTGGGACCAGAAGGGACGTTGCTATGGTGAAAGCAAAAAGCACCATGCGGGAATGGAGATCTCTAAGGACTCGGGCTTCCTCCCTCACGATTTCACAAAGCAAGCCAGAGATGTGGTCCTAATCCCCTTGGCCCGTCAGAAAACCCGATCTTTAAGCCTCCCAGCAGCCCTGCGAATATATAATATGATCCACATTTTACAGATGAAGAGATCAGTTTGTATAAGTTCATGCAATGGGGAAGAGGACAGACAGGACTTGAACAATTGTCTCTCGATCCCTAAGCAGGATATCTTGTTACCTAGAGGCATAATATATAGAGAAATACAGAAAAATGAAGTTAGAGGGATTCAGCCTCGTTTGAGCCCTGAAGGTCATTATGTATCCTATTTTTCAAGTGTACAATGCTAACCATTCTCTAGGAAACCTTGAGCCAGAGCTGCCTGACCCCCACCCCCACCACTGAGTAGCTGTTAGGCCAGAGATAGCCCATGAAAAAAAGCTCACTATTGTTCTGCTGTCCTGTAGAGAGCTCTTGGGTGTCAAGCCCCTCTTACTAATTAGCTGCATGTTATTATTATTAAAAAGAGCCCAGCTTTTAACCTGTCTGGGCTTTACTTTCCCTACCTGAGATGTTAGGGGATGAACTGGATGAGTGGTTTTCCACATTTGCTGTACATTAGAGCTTCCTGAGGAGCTTTTGTCAGTTCAAAGCCCACACCAATTAAATGGAAATCTCCAGTGGGGAGGCCCAGGCATCAGCATTTTCAGAATCTGTCCTGGTGATTCTGATGTGTGGTCAAGTTTGAGAGCCAGTGGTTACATGACTTCTAAGATTCTTCCAGATGTAATGTCTTTTGTCCATATCTGCATAAAAAGCCAGTGGCCGCCAGAGTTTTGATTCCCCAGATACTCAGAATTCATGGAAATCTTCCTACTAAAGCTCCATACTCAACTTTTTGTAAGAAAAGTCACTTCGCCATGGTTTGCCCAACAATATGGCATTTACAATCCATATAATGGTCTAAATCTATTAAGGCCTTTCATGCTGTTAAGAAGGTAGAAGGGTTAATGAGATAGTAGAGCTATTCAGATATAATTCAGTTAATTATTATTCTAGGGGTTGCTCTAAATGGTACCCTGGAGCTCTAAAAGGAAAAAAAAATGGAATCCAGTCAACCAGCATTAACTAAGCCCTCATTTATTCTGAGGACTGCTAAATTCAAGCTGGAAATAGAAAGGTGAATAGTCTTTTGCACTTGAGGCACTCACAGTCCAGGGTGGTAATAATTATAACACCAATAACAATAACAAAGCAGCCATAATTTGAAAGTACATTGCATATCAGGCAATGTGACAGGTGCTTTTTAATATTATTTTAGATTCTCCCAACAGCCTTGGCAGGTAAGCATCATTTCCTCCATTTTATTGCTGAGGAAACTAAGTCTCAGAGAGGTTAGGTAACTTGCTAAGGTCACCCAGCTTAGAAAAAGCTGATCTTCCATTCTAACCTATGTGGCCCATGTTATTGCCACCACACCACAGCCCCTCTAGAGAGAAAGGACTGTGAAATAGAGACAGAGATGGCAGGAAAAGGGTTAACTGACTTGGGAGAGAATCAAGCCTAGGATAAAGAAATCGCTGTGTATTGTTTATATGAAAAGTGCTAGAAGAAAATAAATATTGTATATTTGCATTTTAACTATGTTTGGGCTCAGTCTTGTTAGGAGATACACACAGGAACAGATGAACTCATTATGAAGCACTAGTTTCCTGCAGTCTGTTCCAGCTCCCCAAAATTAGTATTAAAAAATAAACCCATTGTGTTCCTCTTTGGATTGCATAGCTCAACAATGCCATTTTTTATTTTAAGCCAGTATGAGGTTTGGATGTAGGCATATTTTCACTTTTGCTGATTGCCATCGGTGATACAAAATGTACGAAGGGGAGAGAATGGTGGAGGCCACAGCTGTAACCATCACTTTCTCTGTGGTGTTCATATCCAAACACAGTGTGAACCAACACATTCGGAAAGCACACACACACACACACACACACACACACACATGCATGTGCGCACATGCATATATACACACACTGTTCAAAACGAGTGGAAATCAAACTGGACATCAAACTATATAATACACACATACATATAGTTACTCAGAAATCTAAATGCAAATCTATTATTTGAGAAAACGCTGAGCTACAATAATTCACCTGTGAAACCAGATGCAGCTTAAAGGATAGTAAACACGCTATGGTCTAGAGCAAGACAAGGGAAAAATAAAGCAGCAGTGAATTTTCTTAATGAGGCTTTCACAAACCACCATTTTTATGTTGTAGTCAAAACAAGTAAATGACCAAAGGACCTTAGGATCCCGAAGAATATTAAGAGATTATAGAAAGTGGTTTAGATATCAGATATTTAGAAATATATTCTAAAAAATATTTATTACACTCACAGAATAGGCATTTCCTGTACATGCATAGAAAAAAATGTATAATTACACATAGGTATTATGTATATGTATATACACACACTTCATATGCAAAATGAGACTGACTGAATACATGTTTTTTATAAGGATAGGTCAAGTTCATAGCAATCTTTTCATGCAGAAAATTACCTCTACCCTGGATATTAGGATTAAGAAAGATATATCCGGTCATTGCAAATGATAACATAGTGATAAGTCATTACACAACCTCAGATGAGATAATGTATCAACTACATCGTAAATTTGGGCAACATCTATTTGTGAAGGAAATCAAGAGATATTTATGAAACTATAGCAGTGAGATATTAGATTAAGATTGAAAAGAGATACATGATTTTTTCTTTTTATATTGCTTACTCTAATATTTTTTAAAAAGATTTGCAAAGAAAAAACAAATGAGAATAAAGATGATACTATCTGAAATGGCTGGTTTGCTTGAAACCCAATTTTTAAAATGTGTAGGTAGGAGCACTTTAACAAGACAAATAGACCATAAGCTTATTTAGAACAGGGTTGTTTTCTATGTGAAATCCTCTTTCCACATCACACACACACACACACACACACGCACGCGCGCGCACACACACACACACACACACACACACACCCTCATCTCCCCTTACAACTGCAAATCCCTACTGTTAGACTGAAGATGTGAAAAACCAAAGGATATATTAAAGAAGCATTTTTACCTTTTTGCTGATCAAACACAGATGGAGTGCTGAAATCCATGGTTGCCTGTCTCATCATTTACCATCAGAATGGCAAAAAGCATCCAGGTCTCTAGAGAAAAGAAAACACCATCTCACACGTTACAGTCAACACAACTGTCAGATAACAGCATAACTTGCCAAGACCTTGGTTTGAGAATTAAAAGTGCATTATGGCTGCAGCTTGTTGTCAAGGCAAATGATAGAAATAGGTAAATGTTATTCCTGTAATACCTGCCAGGAAAATAGTTGCTCCTCGTGGCCTCATTCATCAGCTATACCTGTGTGTAAGAATTGTGCACCCTCCACCCTTAAACAAATATACAAAAAGAGCTCAAACCCTAAAAATCAGTATTCGTGGGGGGCCACCTGCCTTGGATCTTGGCCAGGAAAACACTCAAGGTCACAGAGCTTCAGCAGCTGGAGTGTTGCTTTAAACCAAAAGAAATCTCAATGGGTGAGTAAGGATTCACAGGGCCAGACGGAGCATGTGCAAAGCTGCCAATGCAGTTTGGATTCGACTGTGTTCTTGGTGGAGTGAGAACTGCATTTGGGTCATGTGAGCACAGAGTGCCATCTCAATGGAATAGGACGTAAATATTGTAGCAGGAGGCTGCTGGCCATGTGCCGTATGGAGTAATTAACGGCTTTTACAGCTCATCTTCAGTCTCCCTTCAGTCCCGTTCTCCAAGTGACAGGGAGAACGGAGGGAAGAAAGTGGCATTGGAATGGTTATATTTCAAGTCTCAGATATCCATGATGATAAAATTAAAACAGTCTGCAATCTCAGGGATGTTTAGTGTAGTATTATATTTGGTGGCAAAAACTTGTAAATCACCAGAATATACATCATTTGAGGAGCAGTTGAATAAATGATAGTAAATTCATACTCTAGATTAAAACATCTGAGGTGAATCTATATACATTTATTTGGTGGGATGTCGCTAATCTATTGTTAAATGAAAAACAAAAAACAAGTTATATATTTTATTTGTTTACATTTTTATAAAACCAGCAACCACCCAGTGTACATGTAAATATGTTTATATATGTTCATAGTAACACTGAAGAAGATATAGAAAGATAAACAATCGACTGCTAATATTGGTTACCTCAGGGGATTGTATTTAAACTAGGAGATTTATAACCTGTTCTTTATCTACCTCTGTATTTTTAGGCTTATTATAACAAGTGTCTATTATTTATATTTATAATTACAAATCTGATAAATTCAAAACAAACTAACAAAGCTCTACATTCAAGACACAGTAAGATTTTGGGTAAGTAAAAAAGCTATATAACAGATACTCTAATAAATGCTGTTGATAATGGTAATAACTATTTTCTTTTTTAACTTAATTAGTGAATAAATGGAAAATGAAAGTAGAAACCATTTTTCTTCATATGTAGTCACATTTGTTTTGATATGGATGGACATAATTTATAAATTGTATTCTTTGATAGACAAGTTTCTTCCCTCTCATATTTTCTCAGTGCCCCATAATTTATTCTCCAACACATTGTCTGGCCCCATTTCTTTATGACAAGTGTGTACTCACTTACCCTCCCCATATCAGGCCCTCTCCCAAATGTCCCCTGTGTCTTTTAAAACACAGGCAGAACCTACTTCTTATAAATTATTACCCAAAATGTACCACATAGTTAAATCTCTTAAATTTCTCCATGCCATTTTTTTGCATTAACCATGAAAGTCAAACTGAGAGGGCTGAAAGTGGATTGAGGAAGAAACTGACTTACTCTAGCAGGTATGCAGCTAAGGAGAGATGGCTCAAGCTCATCAAATTGACAGAAGTAATAGGAGTTGTCACCACTTGGTCCTAAACAAGAGAACAATAAAGGATTTAGATTAACTTCTTTTTCATTCATTTGTTCATTAATTCATCAGTTGCTATGGAAGGATTACTATGCTCCATTCATTTCTATAGACACTGGTGGTGCAACCGTGAGCAAGACAGAAAAAGGTCTCTACACTCAATGAACTTACACTCTTGGGTGCAAGTTCTGCTTCTAGCCACACTGGAGTAATGGGGATTGGATTTACCCTCCTGCTTAAACAACTAGAAAACTGGGGAAAATATCTGAAACAATGGTTTTCAGACAATAGGCAGTGTAGGTCAGCAATCCCCGGGAGGAGAAGAACAAATGAGCTGAGACTGATGAGAGCCCAGCTGACCACCAGGGGAGAGTTTCCAGGCTTAAGCTCAGGGAGAGTGTAGTGGGCTCGGTAGGGGCCCCTGAAAAATATGTATCCACATCCTAACCCTCAGAACCTGTGAATATGACCTTATTTGGAAAAGGGGTCTTTGCATATGTAAATAAGTTAAGGATCTTGAGTTGATATCATCCTGGATTATCCTAGCGGGCCCTACACCCAATGACAATTGTCCTTAAAAGAGACACAAAAATAGAAGGGCAGGCCATTGACCAGAGATTGGGGTGCAGCCACAAGCCAAGAAACAAATTGTTCCCTACAGCTTTCTGGGGGACTACAGCGCTTTCAACACTAATTTTGAACTTCTGGTCTCCAGAACCGTGAGAGAATAAATTTCTGTGTGTTTAACAACCAAGTTTGTTACAGCAGCTTTAAGAAACTAATATAGAGGAGGAACTCTCAAAATAAATGCAAAGTCTCTATAATTGTTACTGTGCCCATTTATATCATTAGCAAAACCAAATTAAAATATAGACACTTTTATGTTTGTAAAGGGCTGTTTGGGGCTCATTTTGAAGAAAGGCAGTCAAATAAAGGAGAAAGAACATGATACGTTGGTTTCTTGTTAGCTGTGATTTGGGCAAGTTACATAACTTTTCGAACCTCAGTCTTAATCTGTGGCATGGGAACCGCACCCCCTGACTTCTTGTGAGAGTTCTTGTTGTTCATTCCACTTCCCAGGTTAAAAACAGGATAATTTTTCTATACATCCAAAGCCAAGTGTCAGATAACATTTGTTTGTTTCTTCAAGAGCATTTTGAATAAGGCCCTCCTCCAGACATATTCACATTTGTTCATCCATAACGGGTGCCTGTGGGTCATTAACTCTTATCTATAATGTAGGAGGGGAAGAGAGGACAAGGATTGCACAGCTGTGCCAATTTGGCTCTTGGCTTCCTCTCCAGCTCACCTCTCACCATTCTCCCTCCATCCTCACATTCAGCCACACTGATAGCCTTTCTGTTTCTTAAACATGCTATGCCCTTTTCCAACCTCCTCAAACTTTGCCATTTTGTCCCTCCACTTGGAATGGTCTTTCCCTAGTTCAAATATCACCATTTTAGAAAGGCTTTCCCTCTCGTGAGGACATGAGAATACAATGAGAATACCCTGCCAGGGAGAGAGGGGCTGTGTCCATGATAAGACATCTGGCTAGCTCAGTACTTCTCAGGTGATCTATGGCAAAGAACCAGGCTTTTAAATTTCCACAACAATCAGGACCAATACAATAATTAAATCTGATAAAAATAAATGATAGAAAAATAAAAAGAAATAATAAGATCTACAGAATGGAAGTCCCAATTTTTATTGTTAGAGTCAATAGGCATAAAGTTCTATGTCAATAAATGTAATCAGAACAAAAATAGAATAACAAAAATAATTATAAAAAATGTCCACATTGTTCATTGAAAGCACATTTAGGCATTAACATGTGAACAGACGTGTCACCAAAGAAGAGATATAGATGGGAGATAAGTACATGAAAAGATGTTCAGCGTTATTAATCACTAGGAAAGTGTAAATTAAAATCACAATGCAATACCAGTACATTACTTATTGGAATGGCTTTCAAAAAGCAAAAACACACTGCTTATTGGGGAGGATGCTAGAACTCCGACATGTTGCTACTGGGAATGCAAAACGGCACAGCCATTTTAAAAAGCAGTCTGCTAGTTTCTTATAAAGTTAAACATAAATATGGCCCAGCAATCCAACTCACTGGCATTTACTTAAGAGAAATGAAAACATCTATCTTCACAAACAGCTGTAGGTCAATGTTTATAGCAGCTTTACAATCACCAAAACCTGGAAACAACCCAAATGTTCATAGACTGGGGAATGAAGGAAGAAACTACGTTACATCCATATGATGGAATACTATTTGGCAATAAAAAAGAACAAAGTACTGTACGTGCAACAAATGGATGAAACTTAAATGCTTTATGCTGAGTGAAAGAATCCAGACATAAAAGGCTACATACTGCATGATTCCATTTATAAGGCACTCTGGCAAAAAACAAAACAAAACAAAAAAAACCCCAAACCAAAAAAAACCACATAAAGAGATAGAAATCAGAGGAGTGCTTTTGAGGGGAGGAATGGACTATAAAAGGATTAGAGACAATGTCTGGAGTGATAAAAATATTCTATATCTTGATCGTGGTGATGGTTACACACTCTATTCATTTGTCAAACTCATAGAACTAAACACCTCAAAAGGGCGAATATTACTATACATAAGCTATATCTCAATAAACCTGAAAGAATAAAAAACACTAATTTATTTCTATAATTTAACTAATAATGTTATGCTAAGTTTTAAATTACATTTGTTAAAAATTAAAGTGATTAAAATAGCAAGTTTTAAAAATAAATAAGTACTTATTATGCTAAGTAAAGTAAGTCACATAGAAAAAGTCGAGAACCATATGCTTCCACTGATATGAGGGATATAAAACTGAAAGCAACTAAGAAACAAGGCAAACACATAAAGACATAAAAACTCATAGACACAGACAACAGTTCAGTGGTTACCAGAGGGTAAGGGGGGTGCGGGGGTGGTAGATGAGGGTAAATGGGATCAAATACATGGTGATGGGAGAACTTAAACTCTGGGTGGTGAACATACAATGTGATGTATAGATGATGCATTACGGAATTGTACACCTGAAACCTATGTAATTTTACTAACCACTGTTACCCCAATAAACTTAAATTAAAATAAATAAGTGATTACTTTTCAAATAGTGCTTGTATAGATTTTTATACACTTCTAGAGTATAGTTGACAAACTGAACTTAAAATATCACATATTTAACACTATCCTACTGTACATGACTTTCCATGCAAGTTTGACAACACTCAAACTCGTCTGCGCCATGTTTCATGAGACAAGTCCTTCACCACAGGCTTGGAGGTTGTGGCAATGTCAAATCGCTGCAACCGTTTCTAAATGGTTACATTAAGAAGTATAGTTGACCCTTGAACAACTCCAGGGTTAGGGGTGCCGACCCACCATGCTGTTGAAAATCCACGGATTACTTAAATCGGCCCTCTGAACCCAACCTTAGATGGAAACTCAGTTTTTGTGCTTATCCTTGTCTGGAACTGGTAACAAGCAGCTCCTGAACTGGCACCAGCCGTGACCCACAGTTTGCTTAGGGCTGCTCTAAATCCGGCTTTCCTTGAGTCTTCCCATAACAAGCTTCTTGCCATCCAGGGTTCAGCTCAGAGAGGACTTCCCCGATCTCCATGTTCCATCTAAAGTCGCAGCTACCTTCCTGCCCAACCCCCACTACAGTTAATAAAATGTCTTCATTTTTCCCTTCTTATAATTGTCACTACTTGTAATTAACTTGTACTTCATTATGTCTTCATTATCTATCTCCCTGTAGACGATGTAATCAGTCCCCAGACTTTTCAATGTGCTTCAGCTGACTTTCTATGTCCATATCTGTATTTTGGTCTGAGGGTATTTTTTCCAGAATGCACAAAGCCACTTTGCCAGCTCTGGGGTAGGCCAGAAGTGCCAGGGAACTAATCACCTCCTCCCCCCAACTCACAGCCCCCCTTAGCCGGTGACTCTTGGGAGCTGGTTTATAGATACCAGTCACTTTGCCTTTGGATGTAATGATTCTGAGGCATGCTGTTTTATGCCATTTCCCAAAGTTTCCTTTTCCAAATTAAGCTCTGTTTCCACCTGCAATAACTGGTTTAATAATACCTTTTTATAGGTTGCCATTCCCTCCTTTCCTGTATGACTTTTCCCTCTTTCCTACTGGTAATTCCTAAACTTCTCAACAAGCTATCTGCATTGGAGTCATTGTCCCAAATTAAGACAGTTTTCCACTAGAGGTTAAACTTCATGAAAACAGGGCCTTTGTCTGTTCTGTCCACTCTGTGTCCCTACAGTCTAGCACAGAGCAGGGCACAGAGTAGGTGCTCAATAAATATTTAGTGAATGAAGGCCATCATTGAAGGGCTTTCCTTGCCCAAGCTGATGACTTTCTCATTGACAACGTTACATTAGAACCTAATTAACTATTGGTCATTGGGGTCATTTCATATTAACAACTTTCTGGTAAGAATTTCTGATGACCTTGAAAATTTCCCATGTAAACAGTAAACCATATCTTTGAGAATTCCAGATGTGTTGCGTGTTTTAATTATATTCTGATTGTGTTATAAATTAAGGGTAAACTCACAGAAAGTTTTTAGGTAGGACTACTACATTTTATTCAGGCGAAACCAGAGCTTTCCCCTCGATGTGCTCAAGTTAAGGAAGTGAGAGTAGTAATGGTGGCTGTGTAGGCGGTGGCTAGGGGCTTGGGTGTCAGACAGTCTGAGTTTAAGTCCAGCTTGAGCACATTTCTAACTTTGTGATACTCAGCAAATTACTTAACCTCAGTTATAAATGAGTATAAAAATAATTATCTCATAGGATTGTTGTGAGAATTAAAACCCAATAATGTATGTAAAGTGTTACTGTGGAAAATTGAGATTATGCATTGATTTTAAAGATGTATGTTGAGGGCTGGCCGAGTGGCGCATTGGTTAAGAGCTGGCTTGGGACACCAGAGGGCCCCGGTTCGGATCCCACATATGAGGGCCAGTGACACTGCCCTCTACAGCTAAGATGCTGAAC
>NW_017731472.1:52184-63017 GCF_001890085.2 Hipposideros armiger
CCAGCAGCCGCAGTGAGCGGCCGTCCAGAAGCTGGCGACTGATCTGCCTCACCCGGGAAGAGCGCAATGATGGTGCCAACTTGGGCCAGTGAAGCTACGTCCTCCACAACTAGACTGAAGAACAAAAGAACAGCAACTTGTCTGTTCCCATCCCCCAATTCCCCAATAAAAATCTTAAAAAAAAAAGAAGTATGTTGAAGTCTCTTACCTTTTTTACTGAAAAATGCTTTTAGGTTTGTTTCTAATTTTAGAAGGATATGGATAGTCTTTTTTTTTTTTTCCTGGTTGAGTTAATTAAAAGTAGACCAAAGAAATCAGTTACTAGGTTAATTATTCATAAGACTCATGAGAAAAATCAATCTCTTAGAATGAACATGGTTACCACTTTAAGTGAACAAATACAGTTCTCTACCACAAACTTTCCCAAACCTATAAAGTCTTATAAAAAATAAAGGTTACAAAGTCAAAAGTCTTTGGGTCAATTTAAACAAAACTTTCAATATTATAATATTTCTCTCCTGCCTTTACTAAGCAGACTCAATGACATATAAATGCAGATTAAAGTTAATTTTATGGTAACTGGCACATACTTTTTTCTAACCTTATTTTAAAATCTACTTAAAGGCTAATAACTAACCAGCATTTTGCATTCTCAAAGTATTTTGGTCAACATCTGCTTTATTTAAAACTTTTCATTGAGATTCATGATGTGTAATTTCAGTCATAATTTTAATCAATACTAACTTAAGTAATTCAGGTTTCTCATAATTATTTCCACAGTGCTTGCTATAGACTGAATGTTTGTGCTCCCCCATCCCAATTCATATATTGAAACCTAATACCCAAGATGATAGTATTTGGAGGTGGGGCCTTTGGGAGGTGATTAGGTTATAAGGGTGTTGCCCTCATAAATAGGATTTGTGCTCTTATAAAGACTTTTTTTTGAGACTTTGATTGGACCCTTATAAGTGATCATTTCAGAGCCTCCATAGCTGCACTGTCCAGTATGATAGCTAGCGGTTAATATATGTGGCTACTGAGCATTTAAAATGTGGCTAGTCCAAATTGAGATGTGCTGGAAGTGTAAAATACATGCTGGATTTTGAAGACTTAGTATGAAATAAACAATGTAAAATATCTCCCTAATAATTTCTTATTAATTATATATTGTCATAATATTTTAGATATATTGGGTTAAACACAAAGTTAAAAGATTTTATTTTTACTTACTTTTGAATGTGTCTTGCCTACTAGAGAAATCAATATTACATCTGTGGCTTGCATTTTATTTCTATTAGACAGTGCTGTTTTATAGAATCTTGCAGTGATCTTAAGGAAAGTCTGTTTAGCTTACTGGTTCATCCATATTCCTTATTTCGAGCGTTTTTCATCTAGACAAGGTAGGCTAGCAAACCTGCCTCTTAAAGGGCAGAAGAGCAGCATCTGTCGATGGGATAGAGGAATAGAGGGAAGAGCATCCTGTCTGCCCAGGTATGTATTCTCACAGAAGCTGGTCATTTGGAGATATTTCCTCAGGTTTCTGCTAAGAATGGCATTCAAAGACACTGAAATGCCAGGAGACCGCAGAAGATTACCTCCTAAATCATCCCGAAACTGAAAGCGTTCTGTGACTGGGGACCACATACCTATTTTGGTAACCACCTTATCTCCAGCACCAAGACCATTGCCTGATACAGTTAGTGTGCCTTAAATATTTATCATATGATTGATTAATGAATAAAGTCATTGTTCCAGATTAACCTGAATTTGAGAAATGCCAGATAAATACTCACTGGCTTCCACAGTGATGTGCATCAAAGTAAAAGTTTATAATAGCCTGGAAACTAAAAATAAAAGGAAAACCTAGGGGGAAGTCAGAAATGGGGCGTCTGTACTAATTAGGAATGGGATTGTGCAGACTTGGAAGGGGAGGGAGAGAGATAAACTTACAGTGGAGTCAGAAGGCTTCCATCATCTACTTCACCATAAATTATACTTGGACACCTTTCCTACTGATACTCTGCATTATGATCTATTTGTTATGTAATCATGTTAGTCTTACCTTCTCAACTAAATCCTAAATTCCAAGAAGGTATGAGCTGAATAATAGGTCTTCTGTTCTTCACAGTGTCAAAAACAGTGCTACGCACGTAGTCAGTAGCAAGTAATAGGTATTGGTTTGTTAAATGCTAAACATTAAGTATCCAAGCGGACAAATCCAACTTTTGGCAAAATGCAAAAGGTCTTCTCACCCTAGTATTCCAGTTAGGTGTAGTTAGGCTAGTGCTATACCGGCTGGTGGGGATTGCTGTTTCCACGGTTGCCACACATTAGAATAATTTTTAAAATCTCAGGTTGATATTTTCGAATTTTTCTCTCTCTGAATTGCATTTGTTTCATTTCTAGATTTCCATCTCAACTGGAAATCTTGGGAATTTACGAGTACATTCAATTACACTTCCTCAGCAACCCAGTGGATTTGGGAAAATACAGAAATAAAGTGTAACACAAACCCAATCTACAATGCTTTTAAATGTCTGTGTGGATGGTGAATTTGCTGAACATCTCAAAAGTTTTTGTTTTTTTTAAAGTTCTAACTTTGGCCATATATTCTTTCCTTCTATTTTCAACACATGAATTATTGGCCAAGTTCAAATGCAGTCTTGTGGTTGGAATTAAGTTAGCACGCCATAAAGGTCTGGCTCCAGGAATGTCACTCCTCCTCTACTCCCCTTCCTGGCAGACTCTGCTATTTTTAAAAGGTATTTTTCTTTGCATTAATTTCTCTGAGAGGAAATCCTTGTGAGGAAACTAGTTGAACTTGGCTTTCCAAAAGTTTCTTGTACAGTTAAAAAAACAAAATTTGAGGTTACTAAGTAGGTTAATGGAAGAGAAGCCTCGGGCTGAGTTACTCTGTTTTGTGACCACAGACTACCCCTGACAGCCACAAAAAGGACAGGAGAAGATGGATTGTGTTATTGCATTAGTGCCAATCCCTGCCAACTACCAGAAGAATATACAGTATGAGACACTCTTGGTACTTGAAAGCCCAGATATGATTGTTGCAGGCTAAAGCAATGCTTCTTTAGTTTTTGTGAGCACACTTATCACTTGGGGATTGTCTTTATGTGTAGATTCTGACTTAGTAGATCTGGGTAGGGGTCAGCAATTCTGGATTTCTAGGAGGTTCCCAGATGATGCTGGTAGTTGGTCCATCCTTTGTGTAGCAAGGGGTCAGAATAGCTTTCAAATACTAAGTGAAACATACACTTACAGATTTTTACACAGAAGCTTTCTACTGTACAGTAAAATCCTAGATATATAAAATAAGCCCCAAGGGGCCTCAGAAAATGTATCTGTTAACCGAAGTGAGTCAGAGCTGGAGATCGGTTAGTGACCGGCCACCATTACCACTCTATGGCTGTTTTTAGGGTAAAGAAGGAGTGAGCCTATGGCTAGATGTTATTAGGGTCATATAGCCTGAGCTTCTTTCAGAGCTCTGCCCCATTCTAGTTCTGTGCACTTGGGAAAATTATTAAAACTCTGTGAATATGTTTCCAAATATGTACACTGGAGGTAATAATGATAACCCATCTTAAAAGGTTGTTGTGAAGATGAAATGGGATAACAAACAGTGGTGTTTGTCTGGCTCTCTAGAGCTAACTAACTTAAGTTTTCAGGAAATTTGTGAGGTTTTGTAGCTAGAAATTGGCAATGTTGGGAGTATTCGTACCACAGAAATTGGCAAATGCTACTGGTTAGGGCTTTTTTTAATTAATTAATTTTTTTGAGAGCTGATTTACCAGCATACCACTTCATGTAAAGTACTTGGTGCCTAAAAGTGCTCAATGAATGTGAATTACTCTTATCTTACGTACCTTTTCTAAATTCTTCCAGCACTTGTAGTTTGAGACACATCATTTGGCACTGGGTATTCTGTACCAGCTTCCTTCTCAAGAAATTCTATAATAAGGTTCTTTTTCAGAGTTTAGGTCTCTCAAAACTTGCTGCTGGTTACAAAGGTGTGGCTATATTCTCCCATATTCCATGATTGATCAATGCTCCTTCACCTCTCCAAAGAAATGGCTGAGCATAATTTCAGAATTTTTGGAGTTTGTTGCTCCAACAGCTTTGATCTCCTCTATAGGAAACATCAACAATCTCAGGATAGATCCTAGGATATTGATGTCTCTCCAAAGTTTGTTCAATGATATGTATGCATAAATCAGAACAGGTAGGAACAAAACTTATATGAGTGCTATAGAATAGGTCTGTGGCCCAGTCACAAGTTTTCACACGTTTATCTAAATAACTATACCTGGTAGATTAACTGGAAAATGGCGTCTGCCATAGCAAATAGGGAGGTAATGTCCCTTTGTGTATTTGTGCTAACAACATGGTTTCAAACTTAAGGGACCTTAGGAATCAGCCTAGCCATCCAATGTCAATGCCCTCAACTTTTCTCTCCTATCCTCTAAATTTTTCTGTTCCTTTCCCTAGACTCTCCTTTTGCCCTTCTGCTGGAAAAATAGAAGTGTCTTTTCTCCTTGAGAATGCTAGGCTACCACTAGTGCACCTAATCCTACACAAATGTTTTCCCTAGAGGAGCAGATTTGCACAACGATTAAGAGTATGAACTCTGGAGCCTGACTGGCGAGGTTCAAATCCCAGTCTCATAACTTGACTGTTTAAGCTATGCCTCATTTTCTTTATCTGTAAAATCAAATAACATCAGTGCCTTCCTCATAAGGTTTTTGAGTGAATTGATTTAGATATGCCAAGCTCTTAGAGCAATGCCTTGCACATAGTTAATTCTAATATATATTTACTAGTATTATTTCCATCAATTATTCCATCTCTTTGGCAACTTCATCCTTTACTCTCCTCAAGATCCTTTTCCCTAGCCTACATGCATGCTCACATATTTCAACCCTTAAAAAACAAAATAAAACAAAATTGTGATGTTTCTTCAGATGGTTCTACTCTCCCTTTCCTGACATGATTTTGGGGAAAAAAGTCTACATGTGCTCTTTCCTTCCTGACCCTCCCAATCTCTCCTTGATCCATTGCAATTTCAGCTCTGAGAGTTGTTGGGTGCAGGTACTGCTGTGCAGATACTCCAATGGACACCTGTTCTGACAGAACTGTTGGAATCCACTTCATCTATGGCTGCGCTTAGGTTTATAATGGCTGGGGGACTTGATTGGTAACACCTGCTAGGAAATACATGCAGGCTTAAACAATAGTTTCCACAAACTTCAGGGCTTCTGTCACTTAAGGATCCAGCATTATTTGGGTAGTCACAGTGGGACCTTGACAGTTTAGCCTAGGTAGTGCGGTATGATGGAAACAAAGGTGAAGTCGATATCACAAGACTGGGGCTCAAGTTCTCGTTCTGTTCTACACATGGTGGATACTCAATCAATACTTGTTTAACTAAAATGAATTAATTGCCCAGCAAATCACTCAGAACTCTTGCTGTTTTATTTTTATGCTAATGTACTAGTTATCCAGGTTGGGTCTGACTCCACAGAGCCTGAACAAATGTTGTGTTCTAGACCTGTGATCCAGGCCTCTATGTGCAGGGGTTAATAAGTCCAGGAGCTTTGAAAGAAATTTCTCTCTGAAGGAAGATAAAAGCAGAGAGATGAAGGGTGAATGAAGTTGACCACAGGACCCAGATCTGACACCTTAAATACAGAAATGGGGCTCAACCATAGTCCTCTCCTGCTTGAAGCCAGTCTGGTATTTCTCTGGTATCACATGTATCTCTTCACTCTCTAGTTCTGTTTCTAATCTCTTTTTTTTCTCTCAGGAAATTCTTAACTTGTGAATTCCTCCTGTTACATGTCTTGAGAAAAAGTCCCAACATTCAGAGAATCATAAACTATACTAGAATAAAAAGCTATCTTAATTACCATCATTTTACCAACAGACTCAGAGTGTTGCTAATTAAACCAATAATCATCAGAGAAAATAATTGTCTTTTATTTATAGGAAGAAAAATATGGAAATTTGGATTATTGCTTGGCTGGTTGAGGCAGCATTCCCATTGCATGACTACATCATCAACAATTTAATGACATGAAGGGATTTGGGGGGGTCTCCTTTACATGCTGTCCGAAAGGATGTTTTCACATGTGCTTGTGCCAGATAACAGTTTTGAAATGCAGCAATCCCTTTTTGATTTCACAATCTTTTTGTAAGATACAAATTTTTTAAAAGTCTATTTTCTTCCCCCTGAAAATGATGTTGAAACAAATATTTATATTAAGCTTACAAAGTGGGAAATTAAAATTTGAGTCAAACCATCATGTATTTTATTTGGTCTACTTTATGCTAAACAACTGGTTTGATAGGCTTTGGGTCCCTAAAATGATCAGCTTTATGGTATCATATTGACCCAGCGTATGTGTTTCTTGGTGAAACAATGCCTGCCTCTTTGGCATAATTTGTCCTATTTGTGAGAGATTTGCAATAGGAGTTACTCATGCAGCAATATGTCAGCCTTTAGGCAAGTTTAACTTGATGGAATAGTTCACCTATCTGTAGGATTTAAGCTTCCAGAGCTTATTGTCTGACATTTCCCCCTCTTTCCCTCAGGGAAAGAAATTCTGTTGAAATTCAAATTGAGAAATGGGGGGAAGAAAGAGATCTCAATTTGCAGCATGAAATTTTTGGTATGACTAGATTTAGGGAAACAAAACAACAATTTTCAAGAGCTAAATTTTAATTACTCTCTGAATCTTCAATTAGACAACAGGCTAAAGCTTTCCTTCATCCAGTTAAACAAACAAACAAACAAACAAACAAACAAACAAACAAACAAACTGAAATTCTGTGGGTATAGGAACATAGTTGTCATTTTATTATAATATTCTCTTGTTATAATTCAAGATACAAAGAACATATTGACAAAGGTTTTAGCTATTTGTTTGATACACTGAGATGTGAGAGAAATGATTTTCAGTATCAGGTTACTAGTAATATTTGGTGGGAATAAAAGGTGGTCATGGTGATTTCTGAATCCCTTTTTGCAATGATAGACTCTATAAGAGGAAATCAGTTTGTTTAATGTTAAGTACTTGAACAAATTATCACACAATTCTGTTTGTGGGGGACAGACTCCTGTGTATTAAATTCTATGTTTGCCATAACAAATAGGATCCAAAAATAAAATTCTTAAGTTTTTCTCCTAATGAAAAACCAAAGAGTTAATTTAGAATGGTGTATTAGAGACCATTCATTGGCTATTGATCAAGAAGTATGTATTGGATGCTCATTGAACACCTTGACCAATGCTTGGTGCCATTATTCACGATCCTAACATGCTTCATAAATGGGCTGCCTA
The DNA here is from genome assembly GCF_001890085.2 of Hipposideros armiger. Lineage (NCBI taxonomy): Eukaryota > Metazoa > Chordata > Mammalia > Chiroptera > Hipposideridae > Hipposideros > Hipposideros armiger. The sequence continues at coordinate 59,536 of NW_017731472.1, forward strand.
TTTTCAGACATACTGTACTCCTAACCCTCAAATAATCAGAAAAGAGAAGTACTGTATTTTCTTTTTAAAAAAATCCAATTTTCTATGCATGAATAGGTATAAACTAAGTGCAGTAATACCTTGGATTGTGAGTAACTTGGTTTGAGAGTGTTCCGCAAGATGAGCAAACATTTCTAAAACATTTTAACATGGTAAACGAGCGATGTCTTGTAATACAAGTAGTTTGTTTCTGGAACGAATTATGATCGCAAACCAAGGCATTAATGTATTGTCTCTAGCGCCCCCATCCATCTTTCATTTTTTGATGTTCCATTTTCCTTTTTTGCTGGCTCAAGTCTTACATTATGACCTCCCTAGACCACTTTTCAGAACAAGTCTTGTGTGCTCAGAACCTTTCCTGCTCCTTGGTCAATTATATTTACCCTTCAAGGCTAGTACTTGCAAGTCAGGTGGCAGGGGTTAGCTACTCTAAGACCCATCTATTCTATGTGGATACAACTTACTAAGCATCATCTCACATAACACAGATTTCTTCAGAGGCTTAGAGTAGAAGGGACTTTAGAGGACATCCAGTCCAACACCATGCTTTTACAAAACAGAAAACAAAGCCCACAGAGGTGTGTTGGCACAGCCCAGTGCTTTGTCTACTGCTCTGTGCTGCCTCTTGCTCTGTAAGTGGCAATCAACATTGGTTTATTATCACAGGTGCCTTCTGGGAATGACACATTAGCCAAGTACCTGCAACTTTGAGAGTTGAGAGGGGGTAAGAATCATTTATTAAACTTTTCAATACACATATCTGTCTACCACTAGGTGTGAATCAGTGTTATAAGGCTTGATTGCTCCATTTGACTCCCTAATTACATTCTTTGAAGGAGCCAACCCAAACCCTTCTCTCCCCTACCCTTTTACCTCCCTTTAATTTCCATGATCCTCACCTGCTACTCTGCCTTCAGTATTTCATTCAAAACTCACATGGATAATTTGTTCATAATTAACAGATAATTTTTATTAAGAGTTGACTATGAGGCAGATACTATGCTAGTCTCCTTAAGTGTATTTTTTTTTCCATTTAATTCTCACAAGAGCCCCATGAGATAGCTCCATTTACAGATGAGGAAATTAAGGCTTGGAGAGGTAAAGTCACTTGCCCAAGTTCTAAGAGCTAGATTTTGAACAGGGATAGTCTAACTCCAGCCTAAGCACTGATTCATGCTATTAATCAACAAAAACATCTGGATCATTGAATATATGGAAGACATTCAGCCAGGCTCTATGAAGGCTGGGGCTTCCAGCCTAGATGAGGTGTCTGGCCATCTACATAGCACATTATAGGATGATCATGATAGAATAATAAGTCAATAATAGGCTAGGGTATAGGGTTAGGGTCATAATCTTTCTTTCTTTCTTTCTTTTTGTGGTAACAGAGAGCTCTTTGACAGTCTGGGAAAACCTATGAACTTCTTATGAGGATAAATGCATAAGATAAAAACATACAATTGCAAAGGAAACCAATTACATAGCAATGTAGTAAAATTTTTTTAAGTGTTAAGTAGTATCATATACACATAAACTTCTAAATTAACATATTGCGTAGCAAGATTTAGTGGTAGCTTTGATAACAATAGTAATTTTGAAGTAGGCGAATCATAAACAATATTTGGAGATATCTACGATATATAGATATGAGATGAAACTATATGTGATTTCTGTTGGTGACAAAGTTATATGACATATAATGCCACTGTGAGTTGTGAGCGAGGAAAATGCTACATGCAGTTAGAGGTTAGTGAAAACAAACGTGCAGTTTTTTCCATTCAAGTTTTATGGATCCCTGAATTTTATCCATAAACACCTTAGGCGGGTGTGGGGGGGTCTGTGGACCTTAAGTTAAGAACCTCAAGTGGTTTAAAGGAAGGAACAATCATTTGTGGTCTGGAGACCCCAGGAAGTAGATATTATTTTTTATCACATTTTTATTTTTAATTGTGGAAAAAACCACATAGGGTAAAATTTACCATTGTAACCCTTAACCATTTTGAAGTGTACAGGCTCAGTAGTATTAAGTATATTTACACTTTTGTGTGACAGACCTCCACTCCAGACTACGCCCATTAAACGCTAATTCTCATTTCTCCTTCCCCTCACACCTTGGCAACCACCATTCCACTTCTGTTTCCGTGAATTTGACTACTTTGGACCCCTCATATAAGCAGATTAAGGCAGTATTTGTCTTTTTGTGACTGGCTTATTTAACTTCGTGTAATGTCCTCACAGTTTATCTATGTGGTAGAATGTGACAGGAAGGAGGAGATATTAATAAGCCATTTTGCAGTAAGGTAGAGCGAGCAAGCACTTGCTAAATTATGCATAATTAGCCCATGCTTCCACTGGCTGTTCAGTTTCTCAGTTCCATACATCTTCCCTTATACAACATTAACAGACTTAGAAAGGAGCCTTCAACCACATGGTAATGGAAAAAGTGTTCGTTTGAAATAATCAGGTCCTAGACTTCATAAAGATTGCCATTTTGAGAACCAGTGACATGGAGGAGAAGAGCAGTGAGTACTAAGGGGCCAGTGCTGGAAGAAACCAAGTGGTTGTAGGCCCAAACTACTTATATCTATAGCTCTCCCAACCCAGTGTCTCATTACCAGAGTGTAAATTGCAGGCATTTTCATTGTGTTATGCATTTCCATGTACTAGATTTTCTCATTGCTCACTAAATGGATACATTCTTGCAATGTTATCACATCTGTTGGGACTAAATCCCGTATCTTGAAGAGGTTATTTTGAAATATTGTGCAATCTTGTTTTTCCAATGTTTCCTTATGAAAAAGCAATTGTAAAACCACAGTTTTGAATAGCAGAAAGTGCATTTCAATAGATTTCAGTAATTGTGAACAGTCATGTTTAATTTCAGGAATGAGGTTTCTGCTATAGCATTTCGTTTTTTGTACGAGGCTGGCAAGAGTAACTTATGTAACTACAATGGGGAATTAAAATTTATTTCGCTGCGAGGTGAAAACCTTCAACAGAAACCTCACTCTCTGAATTAAACTAGGCTGTTTATAATTATTGACACCTATTCTAATTTATTTTCTGGTATTCAGAGCTGTAGTTTTGCAATTGCTTTTTCAGGGAGAAACATTGGTGTTTCTGGACTACAAGCAACATATGGTATCAAGATGTGGTTTTAATTTGCATTTCCCTCATGAGTAATGATGCTGAACACCTTTTCATTTGCTTATTGACCATTTTTATATCCCCTTTTGTGATGTGCCTACTCGAAATTCTTCTCCATTTAAAAAAAATGTGTTCTTTTTCTTACCAATTTATAGAATTAAATATATATATATATATATGTATATATATATATATTTATATTTATATTTATATTCTAGGGGCCGGCCGAGTGGCGCAATGGTTAAGAACTGGCTTGGGACACCAGAGGGCCCCGGTTCGGATCCCACATATGAGGG